>NC_092334.1:690413333-690737916 GCF_046630445.1 Rutidosis leptorrhynchoides
CAAAACAAACCACCACAACAAACAGATGATAAAAAGCCGAATTTAGAAGATATGATGACGAAGCTAGTTGAAACTCAAACGCAGTTTTTCACCTCTCAGAAACAAACCAATGAACAAAATGCTCAAGCATTTAGAAATCAACAAGCTTCTATTCAAAATCTGGAACAAGAAGTAAGTAACCTAGCAAGGTTAATAGGTGAAAGAAAACCGGGAAATCTACCTAGTGATACAAATGCTAACCCCCGGAATGAAACAGCTAAAGCCATTACCACAAGAAGTGGTACAACGCTTAAACCACCTGAAATACCTGTAACTTCTGATGAAGCTATTCCTACTCCATAAGAACCACAACCTGATCAAGATAAAGAAAAAAAACCGGTAGTTGAAAAGGTTAATGAAGATAACACAGTTAAGGATAAACCTTATGTTAAACCATACCAACCACCACTTCCTTACCCGAGTAAAATGAAGAAAGAGAAACTTGAAGCCGAGCAATCCAAATTCTTGGATATGTTTAAACAGATAAATGTAAATCTTCCTTTCATTGATGTGATTTCAGGAATGCCTAGATATGCTAAATTCTTGAAAGATCTAATCTCAAATAGAAAGAAAATGGAAGAACTCTCGACTGTTACTATGAATGCTAATTGTTCAACAGTACTGTTGAATAAGATACCAGAAAAACTATCTGATCCAGGAAGTTTCACAATTCCATGTTTTCTGGGTAGTCTTAGTTCAATAGAAGCATTGGCAGACTTAGGTGCTAGTATAAATTTAATGCCGTATTCACTATACGCTAAACTAGACCTTGGAGAATTGAAACCAACCAGAATAAGCATACAACTAGCCGATAGATCAATAAAATATCCTAGAGGGATAATGGAGAACATGCTAGTTAAAGTTGGTACTTTAGTATTTCCAGTAGATTTTGTTGTTTTGGACATGGAAGAAGATTCTCAAGTTCCTCTCATATTAGGAAGACCATTCTTAAACACGGCTAAAGCAATGATAGACGTGTTCGGTAAGAAACTGACCCTAAGTATAGAGGACGAGAGTGTTACCTTTTCAGTTGATAGAGCAATGCAACAACCTCAATCTGCAGATGATACATGCTATTATATTCAAACTATAGATTCACATGCAGAATTATTAGAAGAATTTCCAGAATTACAAGGAACAGGAGAATGTTCTTTAGGAGAAGGTAATGAACCAATTGATGAAGCTGAAATGTTAACTACACTAATAGCTAATGGATATGAACCAACAACAGAAGAAATTCAAATGCTAAAAGAAGAAGACAGATATCGATACAAATCATCGATAGAAGAACCTCCGAAATTAGAGCTAAAGCCACTTCCAAACCATTTGGAATACGCTTATTTACATGGTGAATCTGAATTACCTGTAATAATATCGTCTTCTCTTACTGAAAATGAGAAATCACAACTCATTTCTGTGTTGAAAGCTCATAAACCAGCCATTGCATGGAAGATTCATGATATTAAAAGAATAAGTCCTTCGTATTGCACACATAAAATCCTTATGGAAGAAGGTCATAAAACGTATGTGCAACGCCAACGAAGACTAAATCCTAATATGCAAGATGTAGTTAAGAAAGAGATTATTAAACTGCTAGACGCAGGTCTAATTTATCCAATTTCTGATAGTCCATGGGTAATCCCAGTTCAATGCGTGCCTAAGAAGGGTGGCATGACTGTCATTACAAATGAGAAAAATGAGCTTATTCCTACTAGAACCGTAACAGGATGGCGTGTGTGTATTGATTATAGAAAATTAAATGACGCCACCAGAAAAGATCACTTTCCCTTACCTTTCATTGATCAAATGTTGTAAAGATTAGCCAGAAATAGTTACTATTGTTTTCTAGATGGATTTTCCGGATATTTTCAAATTCCAATAGCACCTGAGGATCAAGAGAAAACTACATTCACGTGCCCTTCTGGTACTTTTGCTTACAAACGCATGCCATTTGGACTTTGCAACGCCCCTGCAACCTTTCAAAGGTGTATGATGGCGATTTTTCACGACATGATAGAAGAATGCATGGAAGTTTTCATGGATGATTTTTCAGTCTTCGTTGATACATTTGAATCATGTCTAGTTAATCTGGAACGAATGCTAATTAGATGCGAACAATCAAATCTAGTACTTAATTGGGAGAAATGCCATTTCATGGTTAAAGAAGGCATCGTTCTTGGTCATAAAATTTCAAAAGAAGGAATTGAAGTGGATAGAGCTAAAGTAGATGTAATTGCTAAACTTCCACATCCCACCAATGTTAGAGGAGTTAGGAGTTTTCTAGGTCATGCCGGTTTTTACCGACGTTTCATAAAAGATTTTTCTAAAATTGCCACTCCTATGAATAAACTCCTAGAAAAGGATGCTCCATTCATCTTTTCAGATGAGTGTATCAAATCTTTTAATATTCTTAAAGAAAAACTCACTAATGCACCAATCATGATAACACCAAATTGGAATCTACCATTTGAACTAATGTGCGATGCAAGTGATTTTGCAATGGGAGCCGTTTTAGGACAAAGGATTGAAAAACGATTTCAACCTATATATTATGCTAGTAAGACGTTACAAGGAGCACAAACGAACTATACAACTACTGAAAAAGAACTCCTTGCTATTGTCTTTGCTTTTGACAAATTTCGATCATATCTCGTTCTAGCAAAAACGGTGGTCTATACCGACCATTCTGCTCTTAGATACCTATTTTCAAAACAAGATGCTAAACCAAGATTAATCCGTTGGATCTTACTCTTAAAAGAGTTTGACATTGAAATCTGAGATAAAAAAGGAGCAGAAAATCTCGCCGCTGATCATCTTTCTCGTCTTGAAAATCCCGAATTAGAAGTTCTAAATGAATCGGCCATACAAGACAACTTTCCTGATGAATATCTATTGAAGATAGATTATAAAGAAATCCCATGGTTTGCAGACTATGCAAACTACTTAGTTTGTGGATTCCTTGAAAAAGGATTATCGTACCAAAAACGAAAGAAATTCTTCAGTGATATAAAACACTATTTCTGGGAAGATCCACATTTGTTTAAAAGTTGTCCCGATGGAATAATACACCGATGTGTATTTGGAAATGAAGCTAGTAAAATATTAAACCATTGTCACACAGGACCAACAGGAGGGCATTATGGGCCTCAACTAACAGCAAGAAAAGTTTATGATGCTGGATTCTATTGGCCTACAATTTACAAAGATGCACACCTTCTTTGCAAATCCTGTGATGCTTGTCAAAGGGCCGGAAAAATAAGTCAACGTGATGAAATGCCACAAAATATCATCCAAGTATGTGATGTATTTGACATTTGGGGTATTGACTTTATGGGTCCATTTCCAAAATCTCATAATAATCTATATATACTCGTAGCCATTGATTATGTATCTAAATGGGCGGAAGCACAAGCTCTCCCAACTAACGATGCACGAGTTGTAGTCAACTTTTTAAAACGTCTTTTTGCAAGGTTTGGAACACCGAAAGCTTTAATAAGTGATCGGGGTACTCATTTCTGTAATAATCAACTTGAGAAAGTTCTTAAAAGATATGGAGTAACTCATAAAATCTCCACCACATATCATCCACAAACAAGTGGACAAGTTGAAAATACCAACCGAGCTTTAAAACGTATTCTAGAGAAAACCGTAGGATCAAATCCGAAGGAATGGTCCATTAAATTGGAGGATGCACTCTGGGCTTTTAGAACAGCCTACAAAACTCCAATTGGAACCACACTTTTTAGACTTGTTTATGGAAAAGCATGTCATCTTCCAGTAGAAATTGAACACAAAGCATTTTGGGCTTTGAAGACATGTAATCTTGATTTACATGAAGCCGGACTTCTACGATTAAGTCAACTAAATGAATTAGAAGAATTAAGACATGAAGCATACGAAAATTCGTTAATCTATAAAGAAAGAACGAAGAAATGGCATGATAAAAGAATCAGAAGTTCAAAAGAATTTAAAGAAGGAGACAGAGTTCTTCTTTTCAATTCGCGATTCAAGCTATTTCCTGGAAAATTGAAATCAAGATGGTCTGGACCATTCATAGTCAAAAGAATTTTCCCATACGGAACGATAGAATTAATAAATTCAAATGGGATTGAATTTAAAGTTAATGGTCACAGAGTTAAACATTATATAAATAGTCCGATGGAAGTCGACAACGAAGTTAATCACAATTTCGACACCACAGCTAACTAAGTGTGGGGAGAATCAAGTCTTTAAAAGATAATATGTATTTCTGTTAGAGTTAGATTGTCTGTTTTCGTGTAGTTCTCGAAAATGGAACCTGAATGGTCTTTCCCTAGCAGACCCTAAAGAACTAGTCTACTCCCCACATTCTGAATTTTTATTTTTTTAGGTTTTTACAAAATGAAGACTGCCTGTGAACTAAACCATGGTCTAATGCTACACGCTTTGATCACTAAACGTAATAATGACATACTACCGAGTGAATTAGTATCAGTAATCAGAGAAAGAATGGACGGAGTTAGAAAAGAAGCCAGATGCGAAGATAATAAATTACAATTTGGTAAAGGAAAATCAAAATCCGCAGCGAAAAGAAGAGCACGACACCTAGAAAGATGTCACAAATGCGGAAAATGGTCACATGGAGGTAAATGTTCAAATAATCAAACCTATTCAAATACCGAATTTGTTACTTTATGCAGAGACGGACCGTTCATATGTTTAGAAGAAAAGACACTGAATGCTCGAGGTTACGCCTATGTAGCCATGGAAAACCAATTAAACCGACTATCTTATGAATGGGATAGATCATATAACTAAGAAATCTATTTCACAGGTATGTCTGTACAGTTTTTATTTTTATTTTTATTTTTAACCTTTTGATAATAAACGCTAATTTGTTCGCTAAAAAGTATTAAATTGGTATTGAATAAAATTAGGTTTGGCGACCGAAATTATTGATATCATTCAAAAATTTATTACATCACTGCGAAATTTAACGTTTATTCTTAAGGTATAAATATCTTTAATCAATCAACCCAAAATATTTCAAAAATTCGTCATGAGTTAAATTAGGTCTTGGAACCGAAATTACTTTACCGAAAAGAGGGGCGCATATTCTTGATAATATTTGATTGATGAAAGTGGGATAAAAAGCCAAAAAGATTTTTAATTTTATTTTTACCATGTTTTTAAAATTAATATTTAAATCTTAAATTAATATTGTAAACTTTGTAAAAACAATATTTTTAAAAATTGTAAATATTTGAATTTTTTAATTAAGTTTGGTGTGAATTTTTAATTTTTAAAAAAAATATGAATTTTTAATTTTATGCATTTCAAATTTTAAGTTTGGTATGAATTTTTAATATTAATTTTGAATTTTATATTTAAGTTGTGTGAATTTAAAAACAAAAATTTACTTTATCTCATTAAGTTAAAAATATGATTTTTAAAATTCTTCGTAAGTTGAAGACTAGGTCTTTGAACCGAAATTGCTTTACCCGAGGAAGGGACGAGAACTTTTATTATCATTATTTTTAATCTTATTGAATTAAAGTATGCCAAAAACATTATAAAAAAAAACCCAAAAATCTTTACTTTCAAAAACCGCGCTTTGATTTGACAAATTTTAAAATTTTGTCGAGGGAAAGACTAGGACAACGATCCGAAACGCCCTCGCTCCTAAAGAAAAACAAAATTTTTAAAATTTAATTAATTATAAGTTTTATAAAGCATAAGGTTTTATTTAAAAAAAAAAAGCTGAAAACACTGTAGCCGGCACCCCATGCGATAGCATGGGGTTTGCACTTGGAACCCATGCGATCGCATGGGGACCAAATGCAGGTCAGAAACAAATAACAGCAGCGGGTCTGTCTTCCTCACCACAACACACACACATTCACGAAACTCACCCAAAAATTCACCAATTTTCGCCATTTTTCCACCGTAATTCGTCATTTTTCTTGCTCTAATCATGCCTAGATTCTCATTCTTCAGCAAATTGGTAAAAATTACACCCCTAAACTCTATAAATTCCTATTTTTTGTGATAATTACCAATTTTTTACCTAATGCAATTTTGTTAATTTCTAGTGTAATTAGTGTTAAATTGTTAGTATTTTATGCATATATAACCTAGATTGATGCTATTTAACATGATTTGAAGACAAATACTTCAAAATTTTTAGAAATCTAGGGTTTGTGTTCTTGAGCAATTTGAGGCTTTTTGATATAAACAGGTTATGGCCGATTTTTGTCATGAATTATTGCTAAATTGAGTAGTGTAACATGTTTAGATAGTTAAATGATCCAAACAATGATCCTAAACATGATTTTTGGAGATTAAAGTGGACTTTTTAAGTCCAAAATTCATGAACTTGATTAATTTGATATATTTGCCATTTGAGACTTGTTTAATTATTAATAATGAATATTTTGACATGTTATTTGCATTAAATGCTTATGAATTTTGTATACATTTTCATATGTGCTTATTTGAAAAGTGTAGAATTGTGAAAAATTGTGAAAATGTGTATAAGTTTAATTTTGATTTAACATGTTATAGTGATTGTTTTAAGTTGTTATTTTGCTAACACTAATGCATATTTGGATGCACAATTTTTGTGTTTAATGTGTTTTACAGAAAGCCGATACTGGAGGTTCAGGAGCATCATCATCTAGACGACCAGCACCAGCACCAGAACCAGAACCAGAAATGCAACACGAACAAGAACCGCAACAGGAACAACAACAGCCTGATCAGCACATACCTTATTATGATCCGGTACAGTTTGTTGATGAATTCATAGTATTCCCAATGAGGCCGCCAGTAGAATTCCCAACGATTCCTGAGCACACTCTACATCCTAATCTGAGATTTGATAGAAGATGGAGAGATTACGAGACATATCAAAGGAATAAATTCAAATTGGTAACAAAAAATGTAGAGGTGCCAAGGGTAATTGATTGGGCCCCTTTGGAAACGGTCCATCTAGCTGACCATGTTAGACAGCTTTTAGTTCAAAGGTATGGCAGTTCTTCTTTTACAGATTGGGAACGTCTTTTCACCATTCGTAGACCTGTATATAAGGAATGGTGTGTTGAGTTGATGAGTACTGTATCACTTGATACAAATATAGTTAGGATAGATGATAGAAGATTTCTTAGGTTTATCCTTGGCGGTAGGATGTACAGAATGTCCATGCTGGACATGGCCAGGGCCTTACAGATATATACTCCTGGTGAGTTGCTATTACCCGATTGTACAAACTTGATTCATTATGGTGAATGGGTAGATAGTAACTTTGACGCTGACGCCATTTGGAGGCGTATGTCACATTTTGATGTTTTTACACGAGCAGGAGGACACTCCTATACACATATTGACAGAGCCGAGCTTCGTATTATTCATAGATTTTTGGCTAACTCGATTACACAAAGAGGTCATAATAAAGAAAAAATTACCTTATATGATTTATTCTACCTAAAGTGTATTCGGGATCCTAGAAGCTTTGTCAATATCCCTTACTGTGTTGCTTTTTATTTATCTAAAATGGTAGAGGGAATGCAGGACGGGAGTATAATAGGAGGAGGTATTTTTGTTACTCTCATTGGAGAGTATTTAGGTGTTGATAGGAACCAAGGGGGTCCATTACAGATTTGTAGAGAACAGGTTGAGCCCTTAGGATTGAAAGTTTATGTGGGTGCTAAGGTATTGAAAAGTAGACGTAACCAGGCAGTACCCTATGAGGGATCTCATCCTCAGGTAGAGAGAGGCTCAGACGAGGAAATGGAGGAGGCGGAAGACATTAGGGATGTCTTTCGAGATGCTATTCTTGACGTCCACGTTCGTATAGATGAGGAAGCAATGACGAACGCGGCAAGACATAGTATGTATGAGCAGTGGAACTCCGAGCGAGTATACGAGGATTATAGGCGACGCCAACACGATAGCTGGTTAGTTCATCAGCACCAAATCATGAGCCAGCTATCATATCAGGTACCAAATAACTATGTACCTACTCGACCTGCTCATTTTCCGCCACATACACCCGATATCCGACCACCCTTTAACCGGTATGACTATAACCAAGCCTATCAGAACACCTATAACCAACAATGGAACCCACCCGATGAGATGAACTGGAACCCCTATCCAGACTGATTTAGTTCCATTTGGTTATTTTTATGATTATTATGTTTTTATCTTTTGACTTTTTCATGTTTAAACTTATGTTATTGGATAAATTTGTGTAATTTTTATTATTTTATTATTATTGTGTACTAATATTTCATATTTAGAATTTGAAAGTGGGATATTAAGTCCCATTTCAAATTGCCATGCATGATTATACTTGTATGTATGTATATTGTCGATTGTTCAAAACAGGGTAAAACAGCGCATTTTCAAAGACTGGCATTAAGTTCAGCAAAAGCTACTAATTTTGACGACAAGATGACAAATAAATGTGATGTAACAACAGACGAAATGAACAAATGCTATGCACCATTTATCATTCAGCAAACAAACGCCAATATATTTGGAAACTTTAGTAAAATTTAATCATTTCTACGCTAATCACCCTCAATAATTTAAATTGTACTGATTTCTTGCAAATGAGGGCATTGCAAGATCTTAAGTGTGGGAAGGGGTTAAATTCTTGCGGATTTTTAAAATTTTTATCTTTATACACTTGGTTACCATTAAAAATACTAGTAAAGCAGTAGTTGTATTAGAATCTAGTGCTCTCTGATAATAAAGAACAGCCCTAGTCTTATATACTGACTACCCAATTCTAGTAAAATTTTTCAAAATTTTCAATTAAATGAACTCAAAATCATGTTTATACATATTTTTGAACGATAAAACTAGGTGTTAACACCGAAATTATTGTAACCTCGGAAAGGACATAAATTGAGAAACAACCCAAAATGTTGAAATTCATTTAAAATGGAATAGAGGACGATAAAAAGGAAAATAAAAGCCAAGTGTGGGAAAATTTACCAAGTTATCTTAAACATATGTCACATATATCTGTAACAAATAACTGAAAATACTTTTGCTTTGGACTAAACTAAACTGTTTTACCCGATGAAAGAAAAGAAGAGATGGATCTACACGATGAATCAATTCCATCATTAAAAGGAAGTAAAGTCTTCCGAAAAAGAAACGCGCTTCTTGATTTAGGTCATGAAGTTGTCGTCCAGACCAGCTGTAGGTTGACAAAAAAATCTAGAAAAGTCATCACTAAAATCAGCAGGAAATCCACGGACCTCAGCATTAAACAGGGTCACCAAGTGGTCAGATTTATCCTAACCATGAGAAGAATTTATCTCGTACAATGGGGGGCACCATGCAAATTAGCTGGATAAGACTAATGAATCAGATCTCCAGAAAGGATAATCTCCTTAAAAGATCAAAAATCAGCTTTTAAGACTGATATTACTCAATCCTTGAGATTGACTTTAAAGATTGAGAATTACAAACTCATGGAATTCGATGATATCTAAACTCGAGCTTGAACGAGAAAATATTTTGATCAAATTAAAACCGATTTGTTTTCTGAAAACCCATTTTCAATGCGTTCATTACCATTGAACGTAAAATCCTAGGAATTCACCTGGAATTCATTAGGTCACCTGAACCAAATCGGGTGTCAACCGTAAGAACGGTGGTTGCATAGTGGTCAAAGACAGGACCTTGTGCCAGACCGAAAAATCATAAGGGTGAGCTTTACTATTGCTCCTACCAAGGATAGTAATTGCATCCGACACGTTATAGACCATAATTAAAAGCATGTCAGGGGACATTGCCTTAACAGTTGCTTGTTCAACGCTTTCCTTTACAACCGGACGGTAGTTTATCGAAAGGTAATATACGGGACAAGTAAACTGGACGTGTTGCTTTCCAAATACAAGGTTAGCAAGTGGGTGACACAAAACCGCAAGTTTTGAGCTAAAATTTTCAAATCTGAAACCCACCAAAACCACAAAAATATTTTGCAAACACCGGTGAAGGGTTATTCCGGAAAACTTATCTAGGGTAAAAGCTAGATTGAATTTTTAAAAGATCAAATATTTTCATAAAGATCCAATTTCCTTAAGGATCTACATTTTCATAGTCATGTGGGACTGTAAACCACCTTTCAAATGTGCACTTTGCTTTAGAAACCGAAAGTAAATCGGCTATTTGATTGAAAGTGTCGTTGACCTAAACCCGAGGCAACTGTGGATGACACACCCACCTTTAACCATGGTTCTATCGTTACTATCATTGTTTATACCGCCGTATAGAAATCACTGATGTACAAAGTGTGAAGAATAAAGAAGTGATTCTAGTATTTCAAGACGATATTGCTTGAGGACAAGCAACGCTCAAGTGTGGGAATATTTGATAATGCTAAAAACGAACATATATTTCATAGCATTATTCCTCAAGAAAGACAAGCTTTTAGTTGCAATTGTTCTATTTACAAGTGATATTCGTTTAAATAATAAAAGGTGAAGACAAAAGACAGATTCGACGAATTGAAGACGCAAACGACCAAAAAGCTCAAAAGTACAAAATACAATTAAAGAGGTTCCAATTATTGATAAGAAACGTCTCGAAATTACAAGAGTACAAGATTCAAAACGCAAAGTACAAGATATTAAATTGTACGCAAGGACGTTCGAAAATTCGGAACCGGGACCAGAGTCAACTCTCAACGCTCGACGCAACGGACTAAAAATTACAAGTCAACTATGCACATAAATATAATATAATATTTAAATAATTCTTATAATTATTTAATATATTATATTATTTATAAAACTGTCGGCAGAAGAAAACAACCAAAAATGAGCCTCCCCAGCTGGCCATGCGATCGCATGGCCTGGAAGGCATAAATCCATGCGATCGCATGAGCCCCAGTTCCAGCCCACATGCCTATAAAAATCGAGCTTTGGTGCACCAAAAATCATAATCTATCTTTCTCTTCTCTCCATATATACGTAAAATATATATTTATAATTTATATTTTAATTTTAATTTTAATTATAATTCTAATAATAAGGGTATGTTAGCGAATATTGTAAGGGTGTAAGTCGAAATTCTGTCCGTGTAACGCTACGCTATTTTTAATCATTGTAAGTTATGTTCAACCTTTTTACATTAATGTCTCGTAGCTAAGTTATTATTATGCTTATTTAATCCGAAGTAATCATGATGTTGGGCTAATTACTAAAATTGGGTAATTGGGCTTTGTACCATAATTAGGGTTTGGACAAAAGAACGACACTTGTAGAAATTAGACTATGGGCTATTAATGGGCTTTATATTTGTTTAACTAAATGATAGTTTGTTAATGTTAATATAAAGATTTACAATTGGGCGTCCCTATAAATTACCATATACACTCGATCGGACACGATGGGCGGGGTATTTATATGTACGAATAATCGTTCATTTAACCGGACACGGGAATGGATTAATAGCCACTAGAATAATTAAAACAGGGGTGAAATTATGTACAAGGACACTTGGTATAATTGATAACAAAATATTAAAACCTTGGGTTACACTCAGTCGACATCCTGGTGTAATTATTAAACAAAGTATTAAAATCTTGTTACAGTTTAAGTCCCCAATTAGTTGGAATATTTAACTTCGGGTATAAGAATAATTTGACGACGACACTCGCACTTTATATTTATGACTGATGGACTGTTATGGACAAAAACCAGACGGACATATTAAATAATCCAGGACAAAGGACAATTAACCCATGGGCATAAAACTAAAATCAACACGTCAAACATCATGATTACGGAAGTTTAAATAAGCATAATTCTTTTATTTCATACTTAATTTCCTTTATTTTATATTTAATTGCACTTATAATTATCGCATTTTTATTGTTATTTTATTTAATTGCACTTTTAATTATCGTACTTTTTAATTATCGCAAGTTTATTTTATCGCACTTTTATTATTCGCAATTTCATTATCGTTATTTACTTTACGCTTTAATTTAAGTCTTGTATTTATTTTTATTATTTTACATTTGGTTTTAACTGCGACTAAAGTTTTAAAATCGACAAACCGGTCATTAAACGGTAAAAACCCCCCTTTATAATAATAATATTACTTATATATATATTTGTATTTTTATAAAAGTAAACTAATATAGCGTTAAGCTTTGTTTAAAGATTTCCCTGTGGAACGAACCGGACTTACTAAAAACTACACTACTGTACGATTAGGTACACTGCCTATAAGTGATGTAGCAAGGTTTAAGTATATCCATTCTATAAATAAATAAATATCTTGTGTAAAATTGTATCGTATTTAATAGTATTTTCTGCTAAAAATTAATAACTATTTTATACCACTCTGCTAAAACATCAAGTATTTTTGGCGCCGCTGCCGGGGACATCATTCTAGCTTAAAAGCTGGAAGCGCAACGCTAATATAAAAAAAAAGATTTTTATTTTTAGTACGCTTTTGTAAAAATACGTTTTAAATATTCAAAAATATTAAAAGAAAAACAAAAATATAAATATTTTTTTTAAGAGTTTGGTAAATATTTAAGTTTTATAAAGTTTCTTTATTTCTATTTTTTTTTAGTTTGTAAAAATTTAAGTTTTATTTAATTTATAAATATATTTTATATTTTACAGCAAAGAAAAAAAAAATTTCGGCCTGTACTGTAGCAGCCCACTCTGTGGCCCGAAACCCTAGCCCATGCGATCGCATGGCTGGGCAACTGAGGACTAATGCGATCGCATGAGCCCTGCTGACACGCCAACTGTAGCCCTGAATCAGCATTAATTACGGGTATTATTTATTATTATAATTATAAAACCCTATTTAGTTTTATATTTAATATTAATTAAGTTTAGTTTTATTATTTAATTTATATATTTAGTTTATTTAGTTTAATTAAATTTTAAAATTAATATTTTTATAAAATAAATAATATAAAAATAATATTTTTATAAAAATTATACTTTTTACAATTTTTAGTATATTTTTATATTTTGTACTCTTTTAGCGTAATTTTTGTATTTTTCGCTCGTATTTAGTTTTAAGTCATAGTTTTTGCCATATTTATTTTTATTTCTAGATTTTTAGGATTTGCCGTAGAATTCCTTAAGTGCTTTTTCTTTAGACTAAGATTTAAGTGCTTTAGAATTTTGCGACGCCTTTTTAAGTTTTAGTTTCTTTTTAAGTTATTTCCATTTGAGATTTAGTTTTTCTTGTAAGCTTTAATATTTTTAGACGACTTTTACCTATGTATCAATTATCATTCCAATTAGTAATCTCAATTTGCGATTATAATTTTAAGTTAGTTGTAGTAATAAGGTTAGGTTAGTCAAGTATTTTTAAGTTCTATAAGTTTCTTTTATTTTTCCGTCACCTTTTATTTTTCAACCATTTTTCTTTCTCGACCTTTTTCCGACGAACTCTTTTTCTTTCTTATTTCTCGTTATTCTAGTTTTAGGACATAGATTTTTGTTCTACTCCTTATCTAAATTTCTTAAAATTACGAAAATTTATTTTGAGTGGTTAAATTAATAGACATCAAAATTTTCTGGTTCGTAGTAATAGTTGGATTTGTACGTGGACCGGGTTATTGGAGCCAAACAGTCCTCAATTATATTGAGACCAAACGAATCCTGCCCCTCTGCTGCATCTTTTGGCTATTCGAAACGTGGGCAAAATCAAAAAAGTCTATTGATTGGATAACTTATTATAATTTTTCTTTCCTTTTAAAACTAATAGGATATTCAGTGAATGCACCGAGCAAGACGTTCACCACCTTTTGTACGTTCACCACCTGTAACTAGATCAAGACATTTAGCAAATATAACCGCCGTTGATTTCTCTTTAGAATCGTCATCCAGTCGACCAAGTACTTCAGTTCAAATTTCCGATAATCCATTTTTTTGAACCCGACCTCACAATTGAGAATCCGGAGAATATTCAGGAACGGTTCGTAGATCCTGAACCATTAAACTTTCCTCCGGAACCACCAATCATTCAAACAGAGATTGTTGAGGAACGAACCATTAAATCAGAATCCTCTAGTGATTCCGATTCAACAAATTCAATTATGGAGAATCTGGAACCTTTAAGTATGGAAGACCGAATGAGGGCTAAACGCACTGGCCAAGGTCACGCAATTACTCATCCAGACATTAATGCGCCAGATTATGAAATCAAAGGACAAATTCTACACATGGTGACTAATCAATGCCAATTTAGTGGTGCGCCGAAGGAAGATCCAAATGAACATCTACGTACCTCTAATAGGATCTGCACACTATTTAAAATCCGAGAAGTGGAGGATGAACAGATATATCTCATGTTATTTCCCTGGACTTTAAAGGGAGAAGCCAAAGATTGGTTGGAATCGTTACGTGAAGGGGCGATTGATACATGGGATGTTTTAGTTGACAAATTTCTTAAACAATTCTTTCCTGCATCTAAAGCCGTAAGACTTCAAGCAGAAATTGTTACGTTTACACAGAAGCCAAATGAAACTCTATATGAGGCATGGACAAGATATGGAAAGTTGTTAAGAGGATGTCCGCAACATGGTTTAGACACCTGTCAAATAGTACAAATATTCTACCAAGGATGCGACATCACTACAAGGAAAGACATAGATATAGCAGCTGGTGGTTCTATTATGAAGAAAACCGAAACTGATGCTTACAAAATTATTGATAACACTGCTTCCCACTCACATGAGTGGCACCAAGAAAAAGATATCATTAGATCATCTAAAGCAGCTAGAGCCGATTCTAGCCATGACTTAGATTCCATTTCCGCAAAGATAGATGTTGTGGAGAGACGAATGGAAAAGATGACTAAAGATATTCACTCAATACGAATTAGTTGTGAGCAGTGTGGAGGACCACATTTGACAAAAGATTGTCTCAGTATTGAATTAACAATGGAACAAAGAGAGAATATTTCATACATAAACCAAAGGCCTGGAAATAATTATCAGAATAATTATCAACCGCCAAGACCGATTTACAATCAAAACCAGAATTATAACAGAAATATTCCATACAACAACCAACAAGGTCCTACCAATCAACAAGTATCTAATAATAATTACAATCAGCAAAGACCTAATTTTCAAAACAAACCACCACAACAAACAGATGATAAAAAGCCGAATTTAGAAGATATGATGACGAAGCTAGTTGAAACTCAAACGCAGTTTTTCACCTCTCAGAAACAAACCAATGAACAAAATGCTCAAGCATTTAGAAATCAACAAGCTTCTATTCAAAATCTGGAACAAGAAGTAAGTAACCTAGCAAGGTTAATAGGTGAAAGAAAACCGGGAAATCTACCTAGTGATACAAATGCTAACCCCCGGAATGAAACAGCTAAAGCCATTACCACAAGAAGTGGTACAACGCTTAAACCACCTGAAATACCTGTAACTTCTGATGAAGCTATTCCTACTCCATAAGAACCACAACCTGATCAAGATAAAGAAAAAAAACCGGTAGTTGAAAAGGTTAATGAAGATAACACAGTTAAGGATAAACCTTATGTTAAACCATACCAACCACCACTTCCTTACCCGAGTAAAATGAAGAAAGAGAAACTTGAAGCCGAGCAATCCAATGTGGAAAACGACGGCTCGTATTAGGGTTTTTCTAAACCACCAGGTTTTTCTAAACCAATGTGGAAAACGACGGCTCGTATTAGGGGAACATCATATATCCCTAGAAACTTGGCAAAACGAACCAAAACCGAAGAAGAAGAAACAAGCGAGTCGGAATAAGATAGTTGTATTCGTGTGGTGTAATATATGTAATATAGTGTGCTTATGCTTTATGATATATGTAAAAATTGCTTGTATTAATAAGTATTTTTTTTATGAATCTAACTCTTGTTCTATTTTACAGTATAAAAACACAAAATGGATAGACAACCCAATATTTTAAGATACCTACCCGGAGACATGATTGATGAAATCTTGTCTAGAGTCGGTCAGAATTCTTCGGCACAACTATTTAAGGCGAGATCAGTTTGTAAGACATTCGAAGAACGTTCCAAGAATGCCTTGATTTATAAAAGGCTTTCGTTCAAAAGATGGGGGGATATCACATTGGGAAATCCATAAGTTACGATGTGTTTACTTTGACGCATATATTGCGGGGAACCCAAATGCTAATTTACGCAATGGGTTAAAAAATTATTTTGACTCAATATATCCGAATATTGGACTTCGTGATTTAGAAAAAGCGGTTAACATGCAACATAAAGAAGCATGTTATGCTTACGGATTAGTAATGTTCGCTTCTCACCAAAGTGAGAACAAGAACATCGGGCTACAACTATTAAACAAAACATTCCCACAAGTGACGGAGTCGGTAATTGGTGTAAGAAATGAGGTTTTTAGATTGTTACGGGACTGTTGGACATTACGTAACCCTCGTCCCTTTGACGACGTTACAACACGCTGTCTTATCAACGGCCATAACGGTTATGTTCCACAAGACCAAGGATGGGAAGTAATCCTAGTAAAACCAGAATGCATGACTTGTTTCTGGACGTATGAATTACGTGTCTTTATTGCCTTTGCTGAACGATTTGTGTACTAGCTAGAATTATCTTCACAACCATCTTGTATCAAATTTATTGTGTGCTATATTTCATGCTATATGTAAAATAAGCAGTATTGTAAGTTTGTAAAATATTGTGTAAAAGTTTGAACGCGAAATATTATTATAATCAGTTTTTCATATAGAATTGTAGTAGTTGAATTGTATATTAGCTACTAAGTATGAACTTAACGGGTAGGTACTACCCGAATTTAAACTTATAAAACGCTAATATGAAGAAAAAGCTTTTATAAATGAGTTCATATTATGCTATGAAATACTATTAACTACTCTTAATATTATGTATGATTAACTTGTTCCATTTGACTATTTTGAAGGAAATGGCACCGACTACTCGACACACCGTGAATATGAATGAAGAGGAATTCCGTACTTTTCTAGCTTCAAACATAGCCGCAGTACAGGCTGCGCTACATACCAACAATAACCTTGGATCTAGCAATACAGGAAATCGTGTAGGATGCACCTACAAAGAATTCACTGCCTGCAAACCTTTGGAATTTGATGGAACAGAAGGACCGATCGGATTGAAACGGTGGACCGAGAAGGTCGAATCGGTGTTTGCCATAAGTAAGTGTACTGAAGAGGACAAAGTGAAGTACGCTACGCATACCTTCACAGGTTCTACATTAACATGGTGGAATACCTATCTAGAGCAAGTGGGACAAGACGATGCGTACGCACTACCGTGATCAGCATTCAAGCACTTGATGAACGAGAAGTACCGTCCCAGAACCGAGGTCAATAAGCTCAAGACAGAACTTAGAGGGTTACGAACCCAAGGATTTGATATTACCACGTACGAAAGACGATTTACAGAATTGTGCCTATTGTGTCCGGGAGCATTCGAAGATGAGGAAGAGAAGATCGACGCGTTTGTGAAAGGATTACCGGAAAGAATCCAAGAAGATATAAGTTCACACGAGCCCGCCTCCATACAACAGGCATGTAGAATGGCTCACAAACTAGTGAACCAGATTGAAGAAAGAATTAAAGAACAGACTGCTGAAGAGGCCAATGTGAAGCAAGTCAAAAGAAAGTGGGAGGAAAACGGTGATAAGAATCACCAATACAACAACAACAGCAATTACAACAATAATCGCAATAATTATCCCAACAATCGCAACATCAATCGCAACTACAACAAACGGCCCAACAACAACAACAACAACAACAGCAACTACAACAATCATCCCAACAACAATAATAACCGCAACAACAACAACAATCAGAAGCAGCTATGCCAAAGATGTGAAAAGTATCACTCGGGGTTCTGCACCAAATTTTGCAACAAGTGTAAAAGAAATGGTCATAGCGCGGTGAAGTGTGAGGTCTACGGACCAGGGGTTAATAGAACGAAAGGAACAAATGGTGTCGGAACGAGTAATGGCGGAGCAAGTAGTATCGGAGCAAGTTATGCCAATGCAGTTTGTTATAAATGTGGAAAATCAGGCCACATTATTAGAAATTGCCTGAACCAGGAGAACACGAATGGACAAGGCCGCGGAAGAGTTTTCAATATTAATGCGGCAGAGGCACAGGAAGACCCGGAGCTTGTTACGGGTACGTTTCTTATTGACAATAAATCTGCTTACGTTTTATTTGATTCGGGTGCGGATAGAAGCTATATGAGTAGAGATTTTTGTGCTAAATTAAGTTGTCCATTGACGCCTTTGAATAGTAAATTTTTACTCGAATTAGCAAATGGTAAATTAATTTCAGCAGATAATATATGTCGGAATCGAGAAATTAAACTGGTTAGCGAAACATTTAAGATTGATTTGATACCAGTAGAGTTAGGGAGTTTTGATGTGATAATCGGTATGGACTGGTTGAAAGAAGTGAAAGCAGAGATCGTTTGTTACAAAAATGCAATTCACATTATACGAGAAAAAGGAAAACCCTTAATGGTGTACGGAGAAAAGGGCAACACGAAGCTACATCTTATTAGTAATTTGAAGGCACAAAAACTAATAAGAAAAGGATGCTATGCTGTTCTAGCACACGTCGAGAAAGTGCAAACTGAAGAAAAGAGCATCAATGATGTTCCCATTGCAAAAGAATTTCCCGATGTATTTCCGAAAGAATTACCGGGATTACCCCCACATCGATCCGTTGAATTTTAAATAGATCTTGTACCAGGAGCTGCACCAATAGCTCGTGCTCCTTACAGACTCGCACCCAGCGAGATGAAAGAACTACAAAGCCAATTACAAGAACTTTTAGAGTGTGGTTTCATTCGACCAAGCACATCACCGTGGGGAGCTCCTGTTTTGTTTGTCAAGAAGAAAGATGGTACATTCAGGTTGTGTATCGACTACCGAGAGTTGAACAAACTTACCATCAAGAACCGCTACCCACTACCGAGAATTGACGACTTATTTGATCAACTACAAGGCTCGTCTGTTTATTCAAAGATTGACTTACGTTCCGGGTATCATCAAATGCGGGTGAAAGAAGATGATATTCCAAAGACTGCTTTCAGAACACGTTACGGTCATTACGAGTTTATGGTCATGCCGTTTGGTTTAACTAATGCACCAGCTATGTTCATGGACCTTATGAACCGAGTATGTGGACCATACCTTGACAAGTTTGTCATTGTTTTCATTGATGACATACTTATTTACTCAAAGAATGACCAAGAACACGGTGAACATTTGAGAAAGGTGTTAGAAGTATTGAGAAAGGAAGAATTGTACGCTAAGTTTTCAAAGTGTGCATTTTGGTTGGAAGAAGTTCAATTCCTCGGTCACATAGTGAACAAAGAAGGTATTAAGGTGGATCCGGTAAAGATAGAAACTGTTGAAAAGTGGGAAACCCCGAAAACTCCGAAACACATACGCCAGTTTTTAGGACTAGCTGGTTACTACAGAAGGTTCATCCAAGACTTTTCCAGAATAGCAAAACCCTTGACTGCATTAACGCATAAAGGGAAGAAATTTGAATGGAATAATGAACAAGAGAAAGCGTTTCAGTTATTGAAGAAAAAGCTAACTACGGCACCTATATTGTCATTGCCTGAAGGGAATGATGATTTTGTGATTTATTGTGACGCATCAAAGCAAGGTCTCGGTTGTGTATTAATTCAACGAACAAAGGTGATTGCTGACAATTGAAGATTCACGAACAAAATTATACGACGCATGATTTGGAATTAGGCGCGGTTGTTTTTGCATTAAAGACTTGGAGGCACTACTTATATGGGGTCAAAAGTATTATATATACCGACCACAAAAGTCTTCAACACATATTTAATCAGAAACAACTGAATATGAGGCAGCGTAGGTGGATTGAATTATTGAATGATTACGACTTTGAGATTCGTTACCACCCGGGGAAGGCAAATGTGGTAGCCGATGCCTTGAGCAGGAAGGACAGAGAACCCATTCGAGTAAAATCTATGAATATAATGATTCATAATAACCTTACTACTCAAATAAAGGAGGCGCAACAAGGAGTTTTAAAAGAGGGAAATTTAAAGGATGAAATACCCAAAGGATCGGAGAAGCATCTTAATATTCGGGAAGACGGAACCCGGTATAGGGCTGAAAGGATTTGGGTACCAAAATTTAGAGATATGAGAGAAATGGTACTTAGAGAAGCTCATAAAACCAGATACTCAATACATCCTGGAACGGGGAAGATGTACAAGGATCTCAAGAAACATTTTTGGTGGCCGGGTATGAAAGCCGATGTTGCTAAATACGTAGGAGAATGTTTGACGTGTTCTAAGGTCAAAGCTGAGCATCAGAAACCATCAGGTCTACTTCAACAACCCGAAATCCCGGAATGGAAATGGGAAAATATTACCATGGATTTCATCACTAAATTGCCAAGGACTGCAAGTGGTTTTGATACTATTTGGGTAATAGTTGATCGTCTCACCAAATCAGCACACTTCCTACCAATAAGAGAAGATGACAAGATAGAGAAGTTAGCACGACTGTATTTGAAGGAAGTCATCTCCAGACATGGAATACCAATCTCTATTATCTCTGATAGGGATGGCAGATTTATTTCAAGATTCTGGCAGACATTACAGCAAGCATTAGGAACTCGTCTAGACATGAGTACTGCCTATCATCCACAAACTGATGGGCAGAGCGAAAGGACGATACAAACGCTTGAAGACAAGCTACGAGCATGTGTTATTGATTTCGGAAACAGTTGGGATCGACATCTACCGTTAGCAGAATTTTCCTACAACAACAGCTACCATTCAAGCATTGAGATGGCGCCGTTTGAAGCACTTTATGGTAGAAAGTGCAGGTCTCCGATTTGTTAGAGTGAAGTGGGGGATAGACAGATTACGGGTCCGGAGATTATACAAGAAACTACCGAGAAGATCATCCAAATTCAACAACGGTTGAAAACCGCCCAAAGTCGACAAAAGAGCTACGCTGACATTAAAAGAAAAGATATGGAATTTGAAATTGGAGAGATGGTCATGCTTAAAGTTGCACCTTGGAAAGGCGTTGTTCGATTTGGTAAATGAGGGAAATTAAATTCAAGGTATATTGGACCATTCAAGATTATTGATCGTGTCGGACCAGTAGCTTACCGACTTGAGTTACCTCAACAACTCGCGGCTGTACATAACACTTTCCACGTCTCGAATTTAAAGAAATGTTTTGCTAAAGAAGATCTCACTATTCCGTTAGATGAAATCCAAATCAACGAAAAACTTCAATTCATCGAAAAACCCGTCGAAATAATGGATCGTGAGGTTAAAAGACTTAAGCAAAACAAGATACCAATTGTTAAGGTTCGATGGAATGCTCGTAGAGGACCCGAGTTCACCTGGGAGCGTGAAGATCAGATGAAGAAGAAATACCCGCATCTATTTCCAGAAGATTCGTCAACACCTTCAACAGCTTAAAATTTCGGGACGAACTTTTCCATGTTTATATATATTAATTGAGATTGATATTTACATAATTAAATGTTTCCAACATGTTAAGCAATCAAACTTGTTAAGACTTGATTAATTGAAATATGTTTCATATAGACAATTGACCACCCAAGTTGACCGGTGATTCACGAACGTTAAAACTTGTAAAAACTATATGATGACATATATATGGATATATATATATAGTTAACATGATACTATGATAAGTAAACATATCATTAAGTATATTAACAATGAACTACATATGTAAAAACAAGACTACTAACTTAATGATTTTTAAACGAGACATATATGTAACGATTATCGTTGTAAAGACATTTAATGTATATATATCATATTAAGAGATATTAATACATGATAATATCATGATAATATATTAATTTAAAATCTCATTTGATATTATAAACATTGGGTTAACAACATTTAACAAGATCGTTAACCTAAAGGTTTCAAAACAACACTTACATGTAACGACTAACGATGACTTAACGACTCAGTTAAAATGTATATACATGTAATGTTTTAATATGTATTTATACACTTTTGAAAGACTTCAATACACTTATCAAAATACTTCTACTTAACAAAAATGCTTACAATTACATACTCGTTCAGTTTCATCAACAATTCTACTCGTATGCACCCGTATTCGTACTCGTACAATACACTGCTTTTAGATGTATGTACTATTGGTATATACACTCTAATGATCAGCTCTTAGCAGCCCATGTGAGTCACCTAACACATGTGGGAACCATCATTTGGCAACTATCATGAAATATCTCAAAAAATTACAAAAATATGAGTAATCATTCATGACTTATTTACATGAAAAATAAAATTACATATCCTATATATCTAATCCATACACTAACGACCAAAAACACCTACAAACACTTTCATTCTTCAATTTTCTTCATCTAATTGATCTCTCTCAAGTTCTATCTTCAAGTTCTAAGTGTTCTTCATAAATTCTACAAGTTCTAGTTACATAAAATCAAGAATACTTTCAAGTTTGCTAGCTCACTTCCAATCTTGTAAGGTGATCATCCAACCTCAAGAAATCTTTGTTTCTTACAGTAGGTTATCATTCTAATACAAGTTAATAATCATATTCAAACTTTGGTTCAATTTCTATAACTATAACAATCTTATTTCAAGTGATGATCTTACTTGAACTTGTTTTCGTGTCATGATTCTGCTTCAAGAACTTCGAGCCATCCAAGGATCCGTTGAAGCTAGATCCATTTTTCTCTTTTCCAGTAGGTTTATCCAAGGAACTTAAGGTAGTAATGATGTTCATAACATCATTCGATTCATACATATAAAGCTATCTTATTCGAAGGTTTAAACTTGTAATCACTAGAACATAGTTTAGTTAATTCTAAACTTGTTCGCAAACAAAAGTTAATCCTTCTAACTTGACTTTTAAAATCAACTAAACACAGGTTCTATATCTATATGATATGCTAACTTAATGATTTAAAACCTGGAGACACGAAAAACACCGTAAAACCGGATTTACGCCGTCGTAGTAACACCGCGGGCTGTTTTGGGTTAGTTAATTAAAAACTATGATAAACTTTGATTTAAAAGTTGTTATTCTGAGAAAATGATTTTTATTATTAACATGAAACTATATCCAAAAATTATGGTTAAACTCAAAGTGAAAGTATGTTTTCTAAAATGGTCATCTAGACGTCGTTCTTTCGACTGAAATGACTACCTTTACAAAAATGACTTGTAACTTATTTTTCCGACTATAAACCTATACTTTTTCTGTTTAGATTCATAAAATAGAGTTCAATATGAAACCATAGCAATTTGATTCACTCAAAACGGATTTAAAATGAAGAAGTTATGGGTAAAACAAGATTGGATAATTTTTCTCATTTTAGCTACGTGAAAATTGGTAACAAATCTATTCCAACCATAACTTAATCAACTTGTATTGTATATTATGTAATCTTGAGATACCATAGACACGTATACAATGTTTCGACCTATCATGTCGACACATCTATATATATTTCGGAACAACCATAGACACTCTATATGTGAATGTTGGAGTTAGCTATACAGGATTGAGGTTGATTCCAAAATATATATAGTTTGAGTTGTGATCAATACTGAGATACGTATACACTGGGTCGTGGATTGATTCAAGATAATATTTATCGATTTATTTCTGTACATCTAACTGTGGACAACTAGTTATAGGTTACTAACGAGGACAGCTGACTTAATAAACTTAAAACATCAAAATATATTAAAAGTGTTGTAAATATATTTTGAACATACTTTGATATATATGTATATATTGTTATAGGTTCGTGAATCAACCAGTGGCCAAGTCTTACTTTCCGACGAAGTAAAAATCTGTGAAAGTGAGTTATAGTCCCACTTTTAAAATCTAATATTTTTGGGATGAGAATACATGCATGTTTTATAAATGATTTACAAAATAGACACAAGTACGTGAAACTACATTCTATGGTTGAATTATCGAAATCGAATATGCCCCTTTTTATTAAGTCTGGTAATCTAAGAATTAGGGAACAGACACCCTAATTGACGCGAATCTTAAAGATAGATCTATTGGGCCTAACAAACCCCATCAAAATTTATATCATATCCGAAGGGTGTCCCGGAATGATGGGGATATTCTTATATATGCATCCTGTTAATGTCGGTTACCAGGTGTTCACCATATGAATAATTTTTATCTCTATGTATGGGATGTGTATTGAAATATGAAATCTTGTGGTCTATTGTTACGATTTGATATATATAGGTTAAACCTATAACTCACCAACATTTTTGTTGACGTTTTAAGCATGTTTATTCTCAGGTGATTATTAAGAGCTTCCGCTGTCGCATACTTAAATAAGGACGAGATTTGGAGTCCATGCTTGTATGATATTGTGTAAAAACTGCATTCAAGAAACTTATTTTGTTGTAACATATTTGTATTGTAAACCATTATGTAATGGTCGTGTGTAAACAGGATATTTTAGATTATCATTATTTGATAATCTACGTAAAGCTTTTTAAACCTTTATTGATGAAATAAAGGTTGTGGTTTGTTTTAAAATGAATGCAGTCTTTGAAAAACGTCTCATATAGAGGTCAAAACCTCGCAACGAAATCAATTAATATGGAACATTTTTAATCAATAAGAACGGGTCCATCCCACCCGAGCTTTCTCGAGCTCGCGATCTCATAAATCTCGAGCTTCAGATTAATTATTCTGCCAAGATTATGGAATGCTGGCTCATGAATAGGCAGAAGTCTTGTATTCATTATACTGGTCCTAAACGCCCCTGTCGTAAGACATGTCACTGGGTAATGCGATAGGCTTGAAGATTCTGAATAGACAGCGACGTCCCTTACCCCCGACGCCCGTGCAGTCTAACTACAGGCATACACGTTCAGATGGCTCATCCAATTGAGCGACTCGGTTGGGTGACGAAATAACATTCCACAAAGGTCTAAACTTTCTTAAGCATAATAGAATACAGGGTTTACCATATCCGAGAGACGTGATGTGTTTCAATGCTTTCGTTAATGATTGGTTTTAAAAGATAGTTAGGCCCTTAAAAAGAGTTCAACCATAGAGAACACCATGGCCAAGTCAGGTTGACTTTCATGAACACGTTCGGTTATCCTAACGGTCCAATCCTTTATGTGTTTAAACAAACAGTTCCTTAATTAACTAAGAATCCCTCAAGCGGGGTGCAATGCTTGAGACCGCGTTATGGTGCAGTGTACTAATCAGCACTGGCCGTGTTCCATGGGCTTACTTAGCAGAGGTACAGCTTACAACAACCGTTGTGCTTCAGCATACATGTACGAAGTTTATATGCATAGTGACTACACTAGCATGGTCTGGGACAGACAATGTACTAAGGTTCTAGTCAGATGTTTCACTACGAAAGAGTCCTCAGTCGAAATCCAAAGCTTGATAGACTTACTACAACCGGTGTGCCTTAGTCGATCTTACGTTGTATCCGATAGACTTCTCTTACCAAAGGGTGACACATATAGTGTACTCTAAATCGGAGTTAGCGACTTCTCAATAACAGAGCCAATAACTACGTTCTATTAGTTGGAAAAGCGATTGAGTTCAAAGCATAATCGGAAAGCATTTCAACAACATACACAAACCGTAACATTATTTCGGCATTATAACTGCTTACATCATAGCATACACTAAAGATAACTACTCGCTAATCATGGCAACAATATCACAGAACATAATGATAGAAGACATTATATAAAGATAAGGGATAGAAGTACCAGTAGATTAAACGAGTTCCGAATACAAAAGTGACAACTTCAAACTCCAGACCGCTCCTAATACAATCTTCGACGTTCTTCTCCGGGTTCTAGGTTTCCCACACGGAGTCGAAGACATTGAGAGTATGACTAATATTGTACAAGAGAGAAAGAAGTGAATTGAAGTGTGTGTTGGAATGAATGACAAAGACCCTTTAAATAAGCTTGGATTTTGCCTGCAAACTGCTGGCAGGCCGTTTGTAGGGGCCGTTTGCCAGGCCAGCCCGTTTAAAGGGGCCGTTTATCTGAGCCGTTGGCAGGCCGTTTGGCTTGCCTGGTTCCCTGGATCGTAACTTGATTTCTTGTCTTTCACTGTTTTCGCTCTAGAATCTTCGTTTTAGCTCCGATTCTCTTGATTCTTTTTGCACCGTCTTCGTAATTAATTGTTCTTCAATTCTAACCGACGAAGTGGGTATTTTGCCGATAAAGTTCGAATCTTTCTTGTTTTTAGGCCTTAATACCAGGGTGAAAACGTGACTTTTTAGCCGATATCAATCCCTCTTGCGTCTCTCTAGTGGTTTGAAGAGTTGGGCCTTTTAGCTTTTTATATAGCGAGACATGTCGCACGAGTGCATCAGAGGTATTAATATTTATAATTGCTAGGGCATTGGCTTGTACTCACAGTTATCTAATGGGTAGATAGCGTAAGTATAACCTAAGTTCGTCACAAGACTCAACAGTTGGACGAGAAAAACGAGGTTGTCCTTTATTAGAATTCAAGTTAATATATATATATATATATATATATATATATATATATATATATATATATATATATATATATATATATATATATATATATATATATATATATATATGTACATATGTATATATATATCAAACTTTTATAAAAGTGAGAAAATTTCTCAAAAACTTCAGATTTGTGAGTTAGAAAATAAATCCAAGTCATTCGGGCATGATCGTCAATAAATAAGACAAAATATCGAAAATGTTTCCCCCCAATAACCGGTGCAGGACCCCATACATTCGAATGAATTAAAGCAAAGGGTACATCTTTCCTTGTATTACTAGGTTTAAATGTACTTCGGTGACTTTTGGCCAAAATACAAGTTTCACAGTTCAAATTAACATTGGATGGAAAAAGGCTAGGAAACAAAGCATGTAAGTATCCAGCAGAAGGGTGACCCAATCTCCTATGCCACAACCAAGCTTCCCTCGTAGGTGTTCCGTGAGAAAGCATCACGGTACCTTTTTGGGTTACCTCGTCCACATAGTATAACCCACCCCGTTCGGTACCACGCCCAATAATCACCCCAGTTCTGATATCTTGTAGAATATAGAACGTGGGGTGTAATAGAACGGAACAATTTAGTTCTTTGGTAACGTGGCTAACAGATAACAATTTATGAGACAAGGTTGGAATGTATAAACAATTAGATAATTTCATGGTCGGAGTAATTTTAATTCCCCCACCCCCTTCTACTTGTACAACACCTCCGTTAGCTGTTTGAATTTTATTAACCCGAGGTTTTGATTCAGAACAAAAATCGTTTTTTTCGAAAGTCATGGTGTGAGTAGCACCACAGTCAAAAATCCATTCATTAGTTTTTGTAATATTTGTAATCATATTTGCTTTTCCAATAGGAGTTTTTTTGTCATAATTTTGAAATTTAAAAACTTGGTCAGATTTGTAATTGTCATGAAAGGTTTTAAAATGTGAAGGTTTATTTTGAAAGTTAACAAAATTCGTTGGTTTTAAAAAAGAATTTGTCAAAATATTTTCAAAAAGGGTCCGGCTACCAGGACACCCCTATTCAACTTTTTAGCTAGCATGCATGTCATTTCACTGATTAAATAGTCCCATCCCACCATTTATATTTTCCATCCTATTTTGATACTACGTATTCCAAAAGTTATGCAAGTAGAACTTTATATTGAATTTTTTTTTATTGTTTTCTAATACAATTACATATTTACGTGTAGATTTTCAAAGTCATACAAATACAAATAGAGAGTACTTACTTTTCATATTTTAATTAATATTATCTTCACTCCTACTTCACTTATCATGGATACTACCATCATACAGGTACATGCACAATCTACTATACTATCACACATAACAATAATATGAATAATAATTTAGACAATAATTTAACACTTTTAACCCATACTAACTTATCTTAATTTTTACCCATACTAAAATCACACCTTTTTTACTTTGTTTTTTATACTAACTTATCATACTTTAACCCATACTAAAATAATAATGTTGTATCTTATCTTGCATTAACCCATAACAAAACAATAATGTACTGCTTAATTACTCATTACATTATCTTTCACCCATATAGCTATAGTCTATATAAGGAATACATCTTTCTCCAAAAAAAATATAAGAAACACATACATATTGTATTGGTTCATATAAGAAATATTTATAATTAATCGTTTATATAACATTCACAACTTGTATCGATTTATAACATTATAAGGAATAGTTATGTCAAGTGTATCAGATTTTTCAACTGATCAGGTATAATATTTCATTTAATGGCACATTAAACCATATTTTAATATTAAATTGAAACTAAATAACTTGCATTTTCAGGTGTTCAATAGTCGTGAAGAGTTGACCGAATGGGTCAAAAATGAAGCACGTTCTCATAGCCAAGTTATTGTCATCACAAGATCAAAAGAAAAAAAGTGTTACGTAGTTAAGATTGAATATGCGTGTGAGCGTGGCGGTGTATCCAGAAGTAAATCAACCCAGAAAAAAAGTAAACCGTGTAAAAAAATTGACTGTAAATTTAAAATGGTAGCAAAGTTTTCAAAGACAACTGGTGTTTGGTCGATAAAAATGAAAAATTCAGTACATAACCATGAACGTATAATGTATATGGAAGGTCATGCTTATTAGGTAGTATTTATATTTTCTATTTCCTATTAATATAATTTAATTTAATAATAAAAAGGAAATAAAAAGGACTTTTGTGTCAGGAGTCAGAATTGCAGAGGCTAGGGAGGGTGTCCTCTAAGAATTTCCCTTTCAAAAAGACTTTTTGATTCCTGAGATTGATTTGTCAGACTTCTCGAAAAACCATTTGACCACCTTTTTGACTTGTCATTACTTAAAGGGTCATTTAAATAATACTTTTGAAAATTGTTTCTTTCTTTATTATTACAACTTATAACCCCGATCCCTTTTTTACATTCAGCAGTCATGTGGTGGTGGTGGGGTTGCTTCCTCACCCTTTCAGTGGGTGTGTACAATCGAGAAGAAACCACAGGGTTTGAGGATTTTAACAGCTCTTTGGCTATTTTATGTAACTTAAAAGAGAAATCACAAGACCGATCAGTATCAATCACCCATTTAGGGTTCGACATCTTTTTCTTCTTTTTATCAATTTCTGGTGATTTCGATTGAAGATAAGGATCTAATCCTTCATCTTCTTCGATTGTATGAAGGCAATCAAATTGATTATAGTTCTCTTCGACCAATTTGAGTTTATCCCTTTTACATTTGGTCGATTGCTGAGATGGGGAACGAGGGTTTGAGGGTTTAACCCTCACCCATTTGGTCGCTTTTTGCAATGAACAAGAAATCGAAGGTAAGGTTTTACCTATTGTGGTGCCGTTGCAGGTAGCCGTATGGTTGCCGCCGGCCGCCGCTACTGTTGTTGCAATCTTGTTCACCACCCTGCTACGTTTCCGGTTGCTCCACCATTCAGGATAACCAATTAACTTGAAACACTGAATTATTGTGTGTTGTGACATTCCACAATAAACACAACTCAGCTCTTGTGGTGGTTGATGGTGGTTTGCAGTGATTATTTCCGTTTTGGTAATGGAAGTAGGTGGTTTCTGTTTTAATGGCTGGAAGAGAGCACCCAGGTAACTTTGTTTAATACTTTGTATGCTCAAATCGTTGTAGCTTTTTTGATTAATTGAGCTACCGTCATTATTTGACATGGCAGCTATGCTTATTGAGTTACCGTCAATTCTTGACATGGTAACTTGAAAATATTTTTCTGGTAAATGATTGAAGCTAAAAACGGATGTATTGATCCCTCGATCTACACCGTTAGCTCTGATACCATGTTAATAATTAAAATAAACTGATCGTTTGTATGGATTTATTGATTATTTGATACAAGCTTGAATTAATTCTTACAATCTGATGAGTGTTCTTTTATACACTACACTTTACAACGGCTATTTCTTAAGATGGTTAGGCTCCATTTAACTTTTGGAACCACCATCACTAAAAAGAAATATGTGCCTAAGCAGCCTGCCTATTAGCCGTTTACTTGTTTGTACTTGGGCATGCATGTGATCTTCTAAAACGGGAGATGATGAAGTTGACCACTTCTGATCCCAAAGTCAAATTACCTAAAAAGGTAATTTGACTCTTGTTGACTTTATGGCTTTTTTATTCTAACACATATCGGTACTAACCCATTTAAAATAGTCTAAGGGTATTTTCTTGAATCATACAAAACCCTAAGCACGAAATTATTTACACATCGAAGTAAAATTTCATCCCATTCAACAGTTTCTTAACCATATTTTGAAAATCCGATTCAATGACAACATGAATATTTCCATAACAACATTATTAACTGAATTATGTTTCACCAATGCATTATGATATTTAGCCAAACGGACACTCATGGGTCATATTTGAATACCAAAAATTCCTAGGAATTACTGTAATAAATAAGCTTGATCATCAATGTAATAACCTTGTTTTTTTCATCTTATTAACTGTATAGCAAAACTGTTTCATCGAATCTTTATTCGCATAAGCTCGAAGCATGATGCTATAAATCGATTAATTTGGTTGAAACTTTCAATTTTTAACAACCCAATCGAAGAAAGCAGATGCCTTTTTGGGTAGTTCTTGGACCCGATATCTCCTAAACTAAGCAGATAGGTGCCGTATTTAAAGGGTAGTTCTTTGTTCCAAGCTAGTAACATAAAGGTCGAATTATAGCTCAACGGTATTTTTTGGTGTCGAAAGTCTTCACTTGCTCGTGGGTTAACGAGTGAAGTGCGGCATAATTCGAGTGCAATTCCGGCGGTATCAAAAGGAGGTTGATTGTATTCTAGAGGGTATATGAAACGGTTATTAATTTTACACTAATTACTCTGGAAAATTACTTAAATTTACACTAAAACAATAGGCAAGTATACCTATCTTATAGTAATATAGCGAGAGTAAATTCCAGGATATCGTTCCAAGGACTCGTTAGGTGTCAAACTAGATTTTTATAGTTAATTTTAATAGTTAATTACTAAGTTACTTATTAGTTTTGGGGGGTTTTACCGTTTAATGACCGATTCGTCGGTTTGGTTTTCCAATATGAAGCTAGCAAATAAATACAATATTACGGCTAAAGAGATATAAAAATAATAATAAAAAAAAGAACTATGTTTATCTAGTCATTATAATACGTAATGTTTGATATTTTTCTTATTAAATAATGGGTTAATTTCCTTTATACCAGAAATATTTAATGACTCCACCTAGAGTTCTATAGCGCGAATATATAGTCAAAACTACCAAACGCAAGTGTCCTTGACGCCAGGGTCCTAATGACGATACATAAATATTTCTATAAATAATGACTTACACGGTGACGCGGTTTTCACTTCTGTCAACAATTACACAAGTTGACACTGTATATAATCCACCCTTGTATCAACTTAGTTTATTTAAAAAATTCGCTCCCGTGTCAGGATAAGCGCACAATTATTAATACATATAAACAACCCGTTCACCGTGTCCGATCAAACGTATATGGCTATTTATATATATCTCCAATTGTAAATATATGTATTAAATTAATGAATTGCCATTCTACTAAATAAATACTTACTCCATTAATAATTAATATTACAGTTTTACAAGAATCGTTCTTTTATGTAAACGTTAAATAGAAGTATGAATTTAATTAACCCAAACCGTTATTTTTAATCAAACATTACGATTATTTAGATTAGATAAACATAGTATAAATTTAACTACGAGACATAGGAATAATAAAATAGATACAACTTACAAACATTTTTATTTTCATAATCTTCAAATGGTTGAAACTTGAAATAAAATATCTGTACAATACTTGATTACGGTACAATATTACTACAAAACTTGGAAATTAAAATGGAAATAGAGAATATGAAATGGTAATGTGAAATGAATTGGCTGCCACTTTTGAGTTCATTTACGGAGTACTATATATAGAATAAAAATCTTGCATTGCCAAATTTTACTCCGTAAACTTGATGTGAATTTCCACAAAACAAGCTCCTTGTTTTGAGGTCTTGCATGTACTACCTCAACTACTGCATTTACTCTTTGGTGATAATAATTTTGCCGACACTTTCTATTCCCTAAGGGGAGGTCTTCAAAGTCTAGAATTTTTGCTTCGTGTTTTGTAATTTGTGCTTATAAACTTGTATCTCTTGGAGTATAATTTATATATTGAGCATTTTGACTGTTTTCTTGATTAAATCTTGATTTTCGCACTCCCTCTTCACTTTTATTTATTTAGACGATTACAAGTAGAAAATATAACAATTACATTTAAAAACCTATTATTTCGGATAGATATTGCTTCTAAATATGTGTTCATTTTTAGCAATATTAGAGGTGTAATTAGCGGGTTGAGTTGTTGTTGTGGGATGAAGTTAGGTTAAAGATGGGTGTTGTTTAACGTCTCTTCGAGTGGGAGATTGTTATAAATATAGTTAAATTAGGTCAATGTTGCTGCTGCTCCGTTCTTCACAATCGGGAAGTGAAGCTCGCGACCGTGAGCTACCAAGCTCGCGAACTGGAAAATCAAGCTCACGTCGCGACAAATTCTCGATGTCATGTTCGCAAACGCGAATGAAGAAGCATGGAGGACCTGACCACGCGAAAAAGGCACTGGGCGGGCAGAATTGATTCGACTTTGGACGCCTCATTGTATCGCGATTTTAACTCGTTTTATGATATAAATAACCCCCATGTATATGTAACCTATAAATTGTACCTACGAATTTTATCAATAAAGAACACTCTTTGGTTGACCGAGGATTAAAGTAATCACTTTGATTACATATAACCTCGTTATATTCTCGTATTTTTTTTTACGTTTTTTGCTAGTTTCTTTGTGTTCATCACATTTTATCCGTTTATTATTAGTGCGTTTACTAGCCTTGCGTTATCAAGTCTTGTTAGGGCTCACCTACTTGTTCATAACAGTATTATTATGTAGAGTATGTAATATGTAATTTAATTCAATATCATTAATAACGTTACCAAAATTGATAGCGACGCAACTTAGAACATTATGTAAAGTCAATCGATGATAAAAAAGTACATATATTTACACCTCACACGAATATGTTAACAAACTAGAACTGAACCGTTCAAACACATAATGCTAAACGGACCAGCTCATATCCTGGTTCCGGAAGATTGATAAAGCCACCCCACAACTCCTAGGTCGTGAACCGGGTCTGCGGGGCTAAAGATGAGTGTTGTTTAACGTCTCTTCGAGTAGGAGATTGTTGGAGTATGAATCGAGTTAAATCTGCTGCTCCCTTCTTCGCGATCGGGAAGTGAAGCTCGCGACCGTGTCTTTGTGACTAATTTATCGACTATAATAAGCTTTATTACTAGCAATGGTTATTAACTAGCTTTGAAACCCTCGCGTTGCGGCGGAATGTAATTTTTATTTTTTTTATATAAATTATACAATTTACTAAATTTGATAAACTATCAGTTTCAAAAATATGGTGTAACATTGTTTGATAAAATTTGAAAAAGTTAAACACTTTATAATTGGAGTAGCTTTAAACACTTAAAAAGAAAACAAATGGTGAAGTCAAACAATTTTTCAAGTTTCCTTCTTGTTGTTTTACATTAAAATATAGACAAAATTTCATTCCTCGTTTCTAAACTTTACATCAAATTTGACTCATTGTCCTTTTTTTTGCAACCCTCGTCCCTAATATATTACAATTCTACATCCATCGTCCTCCCGTCTATTTTCTGTCAATTTTAGCCGTTTGTTCGGTCATGTGCAAAGCATGTGAGAGTACTTTCGTCTTTTTATTTTATTTTATTTTTTTTCTTTATTATTTAACTTATTTTTCACCCTCATCCTCATCATTTCATGTTCATCATTCTCAAGTTAAAAACCTTAGGGTCTGCTCCAGAGTGTAATTTTGGAGAGAAGGGAGATGAAAGGGAAAGAAGCTAAATGAAATTGATGTTTCAGAGTTTAGTTTGAGAGAGAAAGGAAATGAAAGGGAAGGAGAATTCAGTGTATTTTTTCCATCATCTCTTCCTTCCAAATGTGAAGGATTCACAATCCTTCCCCTTCCCCTTCATCTCATTTCATTTCTTCTACACAAAATCTCTGAAACATACCCTTAGTTTTATACTTTTAAAAAATCAACAAATCAAATTATAAATGTATATATAAACTTATCATCGTCTCATCTACACACCGTAATCCACCATGTCATCATTTTTTTCACTAGATTCATCATCATCTTCATCATTATTTTCACAATTGAACTCAAGATCAATTTAGGGTTTTCTCCCCCTTAAATCGAGCACTGTCAGTCTTCCTCTGTCTCCCTTTAATAGAGACATTTACCTTTCTTTCATAATCCTTCATCGTCTAAATTGATCTAAAAACCTGAAATCCAAAAACTTAATTTCTTCACCTCAATCTCTATCTTCAATAATCTGAAATTTTGAGATTCAAAACTTTCTTTTTCTTTATTCACCACAATTTTCCTCATCTCCAAAATAATAAACTTTAATTTGAGATCCAAAAACTTAAGATACATAAGCAGATATAAAAAAACTCTATAAAAATCTATTTCTTGATCTCACTAAAATCAAAGAAAGCCCACATGTTGTTTTAAAAGTAATTAACAAAATTTGGTAGTTGTAGATGTAAAGAAATTAACCTCTGACCTACACATTCTTTGAAGAAAACTACCTACACATGAAGAAATCAACATCGTCAACATCATCGTGAAATAGCGTGGTTACCAGATAAAACATAATCTAAATCCACACATACATCCACCGCCGGCACCCATTACCATCGTAATTTAATTTAAGGTTTAATTTAATTTTGAATATCGTCACCCACTACCATCGTCGCTCTAACTCTGTCGGAAGGTGCCGTTGTTGCCGTGATGTTGGGATTGATTTGTAGAAGGAGAATTAAATTGTAACTGACTTTTAATTTATTTGATGATTGGTGTAGCTGTGTGTTGTTTGATTTAGGGTTTCAATAGTAGCCCAGATGTAGACAAAACAATTGTGAAGAATTGGAGATTTATATTATAGAAGAAGACAACACATGATATGCACGTGATAAGAGGTAACGGTTGGTTTTGACAGAAAGTAGATGGGAGGACGAGAGATGTAGATTTTTGATATATTAGGGACGAGGAATGCACAAAAAAAAAAGAAAAAGGACATGGAGTCAAATTTGATGTAAATTTCAGAGACGAAGAATGAAATTTTGTCTAAAATATAAGAGGATATAAACGTAAATTTCTCAGATGATAAGTAGATGTGCTTTAGTTTGGTTGGTTTATATAATAAAAAGAAAAAACAAAATGGGGAAATCCCAAATCACTCCAAAGGAAATAGTAATGATAGAGGTGGAACTAGTAACTTAGTTAATTAGTATATAAGGGATTGCTATTTTTTATTTTATATTTATAAATTATACAATTTACTAAATTTGCTAAACTATCAATTTCAAAAATATGGAGTAACATTGTTTGATAAAATTTGAAAAAGTTAAACACTTTATAATTTGAGTAACTTTAAACACTTAAAAGAAGAAAACAAATGGGTGAGGTGTGACAATTTTTCAAGTTTCTTAGTTGTTGCTTTACATTAAAATATAACAGGATATAAACGTAAATTTCTCAGATAATAAGTAGATGTGCTTTAGTTTGGTTGGTTTAGAAAATAAAAATAAAAAATAAAATGGTGAAATTCTAAATAACTAGTAATGTTAGAGGGGAAAGTAGTGACTTTGTTAATTAGTATATAAGAGATTTTTTTTTATAAATTATACAATTTACTAAATTTGATAAACTGTCAATTTCAAAAATATGGAGTAACATTGTTTGATAAAATTTAAAAAAGTTAAACACTTTATAATTGTAGTAGCTTTAAACACTTAAAAGAAGAAACATATTCACTACTACAGAAAATGTATTTAGAAATGGGTTGTTATGCACTTTAGAGACCGGTTCTTGAACCCGTTTTTTCCGTTTTTTTTTTTGGAATTATTTTTTCCGGCATCAAGATCACACGAAAATATGAACATTTAGAAAAGATACTTCGTGAAGAATGTTATTATTTAGGCGGGAAAACGATCGACAAAAATAACATTGAAGATAATATTGTTCGTGAAGAATGTGAACGTTTTTTTTTTTCATGTTTTGTAAAGTAAAATTTAGCCCGATTTAGATTTTAGGGTTTAGGGTTAAGGGTTTGGTGTTTTGGGTTTATTCCATAAACCCAAAACACCAAACCCTAAACCCTAAACTCTAAACGTTCGTGTTAAAAACTCAATCTAAATCCTAAATGTAATACCTAAATCTAAAGCCTAAACCCTAAATTTCTAAACCGAATATCTAAACCCTAATATCTAAAACCTCAACATACGCTCGAAAAACACGATAATTGTTATATATTACTTCTTCGAGCGTTTTCCTGCCAACATAAAAACATTTATCACAAAGTGTCTTTATTAAATGTTCATATTTTCATCAAATCTATAATGTTCGTGAACAAAGTTTTTTCAATAAACGAAATTTTTTTTTTTTGCTTCCCCCGATTGGTTACTTACCCATAGATCCTACCAATATATATATATATATATATATATATATATATATATATATATATATATATATATATATATATATATATATATATATATACACATACATATATATAAGAATGCACTTACATGGTAAAATAATTTATTATCGACACATCGAGCCAACCATTTGTTTGCAGAGACATAAGATCATCAGAGGTAACAACAGTTTGTTTACATACACTAGGTCCGAAGACCTCCTCAAGAAAAAGCACACCACCAAATCTAGGATCCGGTCGTTTCATCCAGTTGTCATAGAAATCACGAATAAATCGAGGTTTCTTTTTGTGTATCATATTTCTATAATTTTCCAACTCCTGTATATGTGAGATAAACTAAGCGATAAGTACTATACTAGTATCTATTCATTGCATAATAAATAATTAGGTATATGCATACAAATGGCATATTAACACATAAATGTTTACATAGTAAGTAATATTTTTAGAGTTTACCGGGTAAGACTTAGGTGCAATGTTTTTAAGCTCTTTAGACGGCTTATTAGATGTTCCCTCGTTTACCGAAGTTGGCTTAGTAGACGTTCCCTCGTTTAACAATGTTGACATAGTGGTTGTTCCCCTGTTTAACGATGTTGGCTTAGTGGTTGTTCACCCGTTTACCGATGTTGGCTTATGGGACGTTCCCCCATTCATTGATGTTGGCTTAGTAGATGTTCCCTCGTTTGGCGATGTTAACTTTGTTGGTGCTGTTCCAAAAGCAGATCCCTAACAACGAATTTTGTGAGTTTCACGTGAGTACTTGTTAGTAAAGTACTAACTGAAATAAATGCTTTAAAACAACATACCTTAAAAAATTAGATTCTAGCTTTTGGCCATTGAATGAAACTATTTTTAGCGTCAATAAGCTTTTAAATCTCTTCCGTTGGAGACGGAAGTTCTAAATCTTCATACTCTTTAATCACAACTTCAACTTGTACCTTGATATAACCCGGTGACAATGGCTTTCCATGAATTAAGCGACCACTAGGACTAGAAACTGGATGTACTCTTGCAATAGCACAAGTGATCTACTTTGGAATATTGAGGACAATCAAAGCACATTGGGTGGGCTCCTAAATAACATATATAACATAACAGATGATATACTTAGTATGCATTTGTAAAAAAAACATGTATGTATTATCTTAATAATGAAATCAGATATACTACATTTAACTTATCCAGCCGTTCCACATAAGTAGCTGAAGCAGAATCTACTTTTTTTAGTATCGGTTTGACAACAGGTACATCTGATACTTTTTTAGGTATCACTGTGACGCCAAATACATCAGATAATTTATTAGGTTTCGCTTTGGTAACAGGTACATCCGATATTTTGTTAGATTTCTCTTTGACAACGGGTACATCTAACAGTTCTTCTTGTGTACATTTCGAATTAGTAGGCTCCTACAAAACATATGTACCATGTAGTATAATTAGTCCACCTTCTAAAAAAACATTTAACAGTTTATCAAATATTTAAAGTAGAATTACCGCTGTTTTGGGTAAATGATCGAGATGCGAAGAATCATGGTCAGAATTGCTTCTACTACGTTTCAAATCAATGTCAGGTACATCATCTTCCATAAAATATGATCCTTGTTTCTTAGACTCCAATGCAGCTACTTTTGCTTCCAATCGTTGATTTTTTCTAGTAGCTGTTCTATTACTTTTAGTATCTCTTTTGAAGACTGGCGTTTCTTCATTTGCTTCTTGTCGTACCCCGGTATACCCTTCTTCAAACCAACCTTATACCCAACTCCTCTTGTGCGCCCACCATGCTCCTTTCCTTCTACCAAGGTTAGTAAATCTGTTCACGGAGCATATTCCGAATTACTTTGATACAATTCTGTCTGTAAATTAATGCATGAAGTATATTAGCCTATTAAAACTTAATCATAAAAAAAGAATGTTAGCTACAAATTCAATAATAATCGATAATGTACATTAAAATAAAAATAAAATCTATAAAGTTTAATGGGTCTTAATGGTACTACATAATTTTTTTTTTCTAACATAAAATGTAAAAGCATCATTTATAATTAAACATATTTCTAAATGAATCTATTATAAACGCCAAACGTAATCTTACAAGTTTTTTAACTTTTTCCTCAACTTCAGGTGTTAATTTCCTGACCCCATCTTCCAACGGAGTACATCCTAATAAGTAATTTCATGCACGCCGACATGGAATCTTATGAAGTATTGTTGACGTTTTTGCTTATTTTCCCTCTGTTGTCCATATTGGTTCATTGCCACGATATCCCTTTGATCCCAATTTTGGTGAATCATCTTCAATTTTGCTAATTTCCTGCCTTTTTCTCGTTGCAACTTCACAAAACAGTAGAGAAACAGTTAGATGCAATGCAATGTAAGTAAATCATAACACATTAACACCTCTTGGGTCGTTGACGAACCATTACACAACCAAGTGAGTAATTTTGACCCAAATTACTATCAACCTAAAGGCACATGGTATGAGCATGACGATCGAGACTAACTACCCAAACTAAAGCAACCCGTAAAAGCGTAGTCTTTTAATCCCCAAAGAAATCCTTCAAACATGTAAGCTATCGCCAAGCTTACCTTTACCTTTCCGCACCCGAATATATAAAAGATTTAAAAAATAAAGAGTAAGCTAAGGCTTAGTGAATGCATTAATCATATACATATAAACATAAATCATACATATAACATCAATATCGCCAGGCATGCGATCAAGCAATCATGTAATTCCACTGACGCACACGGAGCGATCGCCTTTTTCTTTTAATGGTGGATGAAAGGTGGTTTATGGGGTGAGTAAGGCGAATGCTCCTGAGCTTTTACTCGCGATGGTCGATCCCTGATATGGCCGAAACGGGTGGTTGTATTTGTGCGGTGTCATTAGGTCGCAACACGTCAGAATCAATCACCAAGAGGGGGTACTGTTTTAAATTTATATTTAGCGGGGCCTAAATCGTACTACTCCTTGTTATGAGTAAGGGAAGTATGACCTAGAGTCGTATTTTTAAGATATCAGTAGAATTGAACCTATATCAAAGCTTAAGATAGTTATGAAGGAGTAGTGGTTACCTAATTTTTGGGCTTTTCTAGTTTATAAGACAGATAAAGTAAATGCGATAAAATTCGTAATTCAGATAAAGTTAAAACAAGTGCATACTAGGATTTCATCAATTATTCTGCCGAGATTATGGAATGCTGGCTCATGAATAGGCAGAAGTCTTGTATTCATTATACTGGTCCTAAACGCCCCTGTCGTAAGACATGTCACTGGGTAATGCGATAGGCTTGAAGATTCTGAATAGACAGCGACGTCCCTTACCCCCGACGCCCGTGCAGTCTAACTACAGACATACACGTTCAGATGGCTCATCCAATTGAGCGACTCGGTTGGGTGACGAAATAACATTCCACAAAGGTCTAAACTTTCTTAAGCATAATAGAATACAGGGTTTACCATATCCGAGAGACGTGATGTGTTTCAATGCTTTCGTTAATGATTGGTTTTAAAAGATAGTTAGGCCCTTAAAAAGAGTTCAACCATAGAGAACACCATGGCCAAGTCAGGTTGACTTTCATGAACACGTTCGGTTATCCTAACGGTCCAATCCTTTATGTGTTTAAACAAACAGTTCCTTAATTAACTAAGAATCCCTCAAGCGGGGTGCAATGCTTGAGACCGCGTTATGGTGCAGTGTACTAATCAGCACTGGCCGTGTTCCATGGCCTTACTTAGCAGAGGTACAGCTTACAACAACCGTTGTGCTTCAGCATACATGTACGAAGTTTATATGCATAGTGACTACACTAGCATGGTCTGGGACCGACAATGTACTAAGGTTCTAGTCAGATGTTTCACTACGAAAGAGTCCTCAGTCGAAATCCAAAGCTTGATAGACTTACTACAACCGGTGTGCCTTAGTCGATCTTACGTTGTATCCGATAGACTTCTCTTACCAAAGGGTGACACATATAGTGTACTCTAAATCGGAGTTAGCGACTTCCCAATAACAGAGCCAATAACTACGTTCTATTAGTTGGAAAAGCGATTGAGTTCAAAGCATAATCGGAAAGCATTTCAACAACATACACAAACCGTAACATTATTTCGGCATTATAACTGCTTACATCATAGCATACACTAAAGATAACTACTCGCTAATCATGGCAACAATATCACAGAACATAATGATAGAAGACATTATATAAAGATAAGGGATAGAAGTACCAGTAGATTAAACGAGTTCTGAATACAAAAGTGACAACTTCAAACTCCAGACCGCTCCTAATACAATCTTCGACGTTCTTCTCCGGGTTCTAGGTTTCCCACACGGAGTCGAAGACATTGAGAGTATGACTAATATTGTACAAGAGAGAAAGAAGTGAATTGAAGTGTGTGTTGGAATGAATGACAAAGACCCTTTAAATAAGCTTGGATTTTGCCTGCAAACTGCTGGCAGGCCGTTTGTAGGGGCCGTTTGCCAGGCCAGCCCGTTTACAGGGGCCGTTTATCTGAGCCGTTTGGCAGGTCGTTTGGCTTGCCTGGTTCCCTGGATCGTAACTTGATTTCTTGTCTTTCACTGTTTTCGCTCTAGAATCTTCGTTTTAGCTCCGATTCTCTTGATTCTTTTTGTACCGTCTTCATAATTAATTGTTCTTCAATTCTAACCGACGAAGTGGGTATTTTGCCGATAAAGTTCGAATCTTTCTTGTTTTTAGGCCTTAATACTAGGGTGAAAACGTGACTTTTTAGCCGATATCAATCCCTCTTGCGTCTCTCTAGTGGTTTGAAGAGTTGGGCCTTTTAGCTTTTTATATAGCGAGACATGTCGCACGAGTGCATCAGAGGTATTAATATTTATAATTGCTAGGGCATTGGCTTGTACTCACAGTTATCTAATGGGTAGATAGCGTAAGTATAACCTAAGTTCGTCACAAGACTCAACAGTTGGACGAGAAAAACGAGGTTGTCCTTTATTAGAATTCAAGTTAATATATATATATATATATATATATATATATATATATATATATATATATATATATATATATATATATATATATATATATACATATATATATATATATATATACATATATATATATATACATATATATATATATATATCAAACTTTTATAAAAGTGAGAAAATTTCTCAAAAACTTCAGATTTGTGAGTTAGAAAATAAATCCAAGTCATTCGGGCATGATCGTCAATAAATAAGACAAAATATCGAAAATGTTTCCCCCCAATAACCGGTGCAGGACCCCATACATTCGAATGAATTAAAGCAAAGGGTACATCTTTCCTTGTATTACTAGGTTTAAATGTACTTCGGTGACTTTTGGCCAAAATACAAGTTTCACAGTTCAAATTAACATTGGATGGAAAAAGGCTAGGAAACAAAGCATGTAAGTATCCAGCAGAAGGGTGACCCAATCTCCTATGCCACAACCAAGCTTCCCTCGTAGGTGTTCCGTGAGAAAGCATCACGGTACCTTTTTGGGTTACCTCGTCCACATAGTATAACCCACCCCGTTCGGTACCACGCCCAATAATCACCCCAGTTCTGATATCTTGTAGAATACAGAACGTGGGGTGTAATAGAACGGAACAATTTAGTTCTTTGGTAACGTGGCTAACAGATAACAATTTATGAGACAAGGTTGGAATGTATAAACAATTAGATAATTTCATGGTCGGAGTAATTTCAATTCCCCCACCCCCTTCTACTTGTACAACACCTCCGTTAGCTGTTTGAATTTTATTAACCCGAGGTTTTGATTCAGAACAAAAATCGTTTTTTTCGAAAGTCATGGTGTGAGTAGCACCACAGTCAAAAATCCATTCATTAGTTTTTGTAATATTTGTAATCATATTTGCTTTTCCAATAGGAGTTTTTTTGTCATAATTTTGAAATTTAAAAACTTGGTCAGATTTGTAATTGTCATGAAAGGTTTTAAAATGTGAAGGTTTATTTTGAAAGTTAACAAAATTCGTTGGTTTTAAAAAAGAATTTGTCAAAATATTTTCAAAAAGGGTCCGGCTACCAGGACACCCCTATTCAACTTTTTAGCTAGCATGCATGTCATTTCACTGATTAAATAGTCCCATCCCACCATTTATATTTTCCATCCTATTTTGATACTACGTATTCCAAAAGTTATGCAAGTAGAACTTTATATTGAATTTTTTTTTATTGTTTTCTAATACAATTACATATTTACGTGTAGATTTTCAAAGTCATACAAATACAAATAGAGAGTACTTACTTTTCATATTTTAATTAATATTATCTTCACTCCTACTTCACTTATCATGGATACTACCATCATACAGGTACATGCACAATCTACTATACTATCACACATAACAATAATATGAATAATAATTTAGACAATAATTTAACACTTTTAACCCATACTAACTTATCTTAATTTTTACCCATACTAAAATCACACCTTTTTTACTTTGTTTTTTATACTAACTTATCATACTTTAACCCATACTAAAATAATAATGTTGTATCTTATCTTGCTTTAACCCATAACAAAACAATAATGTACTGCTTAATTACTCATTACATTATCTTTCACCCATATAGCTATAGTCTATATAAGGAATACATCTTTCTCCAAAAAAAAATATAAGAAACACATACATATTGTATTGGTTCATATAAGAAATATTTATAATTAATCGTTTATATAACATTCACAATTTGTATCGATTTATAACATTATAAGGAATAGTTATGTCAAGTGTATCAGATTTTTCAACTGATCAGGTATAATATTTCATTTAATGGCACATTAAACATATTTTAATATTAAATTGAAACTAAATAACTTGCATTTTCAGGTGTTCAATAGTCGTGAAGAGTTGACCGAATGGGTCAAAAATGAAGCACGTTCTCATAGCCAAGTTATTGTCATCAGAAGATCAAAAGAAAAAAAGGGTTACGTAGTCAAGATTGAATATGCGTGTGAGCGTGGCAGTGTATCCAGAAGTAAATCAACCCCGGAAAAAAGTAAACCGTGTAAAAAAATTGACTGTAAATTTAAAATGGTAGCAAAGTTTTCAAAGACAACTGGTGTTTGGTCGATAAAAATGAAAAATTCAGTACATAACCATGAACGTATAATGTATATGGAAGGTCATGCTTATTAGGTAGTATTTATATTTTCTATTTCCTATTAATATAATTTAATTTAATAATAAAAAGGAAATAAAAAGGACTTTTGTGTCAGGAGTCAGAATTGCAGAGGCTAGGGAGGGTGTCCTCTAAGAATTTCCCTTTCAAAAAGACTTTTTGATTCCTGAGATTGATTTGTCAGACTTCTCGAAAAGCCATTTGACCACCTTTTTGACTTGTCATTACTTAAAGGGTCATTTAAATAATACTTTTGAAAATTGTTTCTTTCTTTATTATTACAACTTATAACCCCGATCCCTTTTTTACATTCAGCCGTCATGTGGTGGTGGTGGGGTTGCTTCCTCACCCTTTCAGTGGGTGTGTACAATCGAGAAGAAACCACAGGGTTTGAGGATTTTAACAGCTCTTTGGCTATTTTATGTAACTTAAAAGAGAAATCACAAGACCGATCAGTATCAATCACCCATTTAGGGTTCGACATCTTTTTCTTCTTTTTATCAATTTCTGGTGATTTCGATTGAAGATAAGGATCTAATCCTTCATCTTCTTCGATTGTATGAAGGCAATCAAATTGATTATAGTTCTCTTCGACCAATTTGAGTTTATCCCTTTTACATTTGGTCGATTGCTGAGATGGGGAACGAGGGTTTGAGGGTTTAACCCTCACCCATTTGGTCGCTTTTTGCAATGAACAAGAAATCGAAGGTAAGGTTTTACCTATTGTGGTGCCGTTGCAGGTAGCCGTATGGTTGCCGCCGGCCGCCGCTACTGTTGTTGCAATCTTGTTCACCACCCTGCTACGTTTCCGGTTGCTCCACCATTCAGGATAACCAATTAACTTGAAACACTGAATTATTGTGTGTTGTGACATTCCACAATAAACACAACTCAGCTCTTGTGGTGGTTGATGGTGGTTTGCAGTGATTATTTCCGTTTTGGTAATGGAAGTAGGTGGTTTCTGTTTTAATGGCTGGAAGAGAGCACCCAGGTAACTTTGTTTAATACTTTGTATGCTCAAATCGTTGTAGCTTTTTTGATTAATTGAGCTACCGTCATTATTTGACATGGCAGCTATGCTTATTGAGTTACCGTCAATTCTTGACATGGCAACTTGAAAAGATTTTTCTGGTAAATGATTGAAGCTAAAACGGATGTATTGATCCCTCGATCTACACCGTTAGCTCTGATACCATGTTAATAATTAAAATAAACTGATCGTTTGTATGGATTTATTGATTATTTGATACAAGCTTGAATTAATTCTTACAATCTGATGAGTGTTCTTTTATACACTACACTTTACAACGGCTATTTCTTAAGATGGTTAGGCTCCATTTAACTTTTGGAACCACCATCACTAAAAAGAAATATGTGCCTAAGCAGCCTGCCTATTAGCCGTTTACTTGTTTGTACTTGGGCAGGCATGTGATCTTCTAAAACGGGAGATGATGAAGTTGACCACTTCTGATCCCAAAGTCAAATTACCTAAAAAGGTAATTTGACTCTTGTTGACTTTATGGCTTTTTTATTCTAACACATATCGGTACTAACCCATTTAAAATAGTCTAAGGGTATTTTCTTGAATCATACAAAACCCTAAGCACGAAATTATTTACACATCGAAGTAAAATTTCATCCCATTCAACAGTTTCTTAACCATATTTTGAAAATCCGATTCAATGACAACATGAATATTTCCATAACATTATTAACTGAATTATGTTTCACCAATGCATTATGATATTTAGCCAAACGGACACTCATGGGTCATATTTGAATACCAAAAATTCCTAGGAATTACTGTAATAAATAAGCTTGATCATCAATGTAATAACCTTGTTTTTTTCATCTTATTAACTGTATAGCAAAACTGTTTCATCGAATCTTTATTCGCATAAGCTCGAAGCATGATGCTATAAATCGATTAATTTGGTTGAAACTTTCAATTTTTAACAACCCAATCGAAGAAAGCAGATGCCTTTTTGGGTAGTTCTTGGACCCGATATCTCCTAAACTAAGCAGATAGGTGCCGTATTTAAAGGGTAGTTCTTTGTTCCAAGCTAGTAACATAAAGGTCGAATTATAGCTCAACGGTATTTTTTGGTGTCGAAAGTCTTCACTTGCTCGTGGGTTAACGAGTGAAGTGCGGCATAATTCGAGTGCAATTCCGGGGGTATCAAAAGGAGGTTGATTGTATTCTAGAGGGTATATGAAACGGTTATTAATTTTACACTAATTACTCTGGAAAATTACTTAAATTTACACTAAAACAATAGGCAAGTATACCTATCTTATAGTAATATAGCGAGAGTAAATTCCAGGATATCGTTCCAAGGACTCGTTAGGTGTCAAACTAGATTTTTATAGTTAATTTTAATAGTTAATTACTAAGTTACTTATTAGTTTTGGGGGGTTTTACCGTTTAATGACCGATTCGTCGGTTTGGTTTTCCAATATGAAGCTAGCAAATAAATACAATATTACGGCTAAAGAGATATAAAAATAATAAAAAAAAAAAAAAAGAACTATGTTTATCTAGTCATTATAATACGTAATGTTTGATATTTTTCTTATTAAATAATGGGTTAATTTCCTTTATACCAGAAATATTTAATGACTCCACCTAGAGTTCTATAGCGCGAATATATAGTCAAAACTACCAAACGCAAGTGTCCTTGACGCCAGGGTCCTAATGACGATACATAAATATTTCTATAAATAATGACTTACACGGTGACGCGGTTTTCACTTCTGTCAACAATTACACAAGTTGACACTGTATATAATCCACCCTTGTATCAACTTAGTTTATTTAAAAAATTCGATCCCGTGTCAGGATAAGCGCACAATTATTAATACATATAAACAACCCGTTCACCGTGTCCGATCAAACGTATATGGCTATTTATATATATCTCCAATTGTAAATATATGTATTAAATTAATGAATTGCCATTCTACTAAACAAATACTTACTCCATTAATAATTAATATTACAGTTTTACAAGAATCGTTCTTTTATGTAAACGTTAAATAGAAGTATGAATTTAATTAACCCAAACCGTTATTTTTAATCAAACATTACGATTATTTAGATTAGATAAACATAGTATAAATTTAACTACGAGACATAGGAATAATAAAATAGATACAACTTACAAACATTTTTATTTTCATAATCTTCAAATGGTTGAAACTTGAAATAAAATATCTGTACAATACTTGATTACGGTACAATATTACTACAAAACTTGGAAATTAAAATGGAAATAGAGAATATGAAATGGTAATGTGAAATGAATTGGCTGCCACTTTTGAGTTCATTTACGGAGTACTATATATAGAATAAAAATCTTGCATTGCCAAATTTTACTCCGTAAACTTGATGTGAATTTCCACAAAACAAGCTCCTTGTTTTGAGGTCTTGCATGTACTACCTCAACTACTGCATTTACTCTTTGGTGATAATAATTTTGCCGACACTTTCTATTCCATAAGGGGAGGTCTTCAAAGTCTAGAATTTTTGCTTCGTGTTTTGTAATTTGTGCTTATAAACTTGTATCTCTTGGAGTATAATTTCTATATTGAGCATTTTGACTGTTTTCTTGATTAAATCTTGATTTTCGCACTCCCTCTTCACTTTTATTTATTTAGACGATTACAAGTAGAAAATATAACAATTACATTTAAAAACCTATTATTTCGGATAGATATTGCTTCTAAATATGTGTTCATTTTTAGCAATATTAGAGGTGTAATTAGCGGGTTGAGTTGTTGTTGTGGGATGAAGTTAGGTTAAAGATGGGTGTTGTTTAACGTCTCTTCGAGTGGGAGATTGTTATAAATATAGTTAAATTAGGTCAATGTTGCTGTTACTCCGTTCTTCACAATCGGGAAGTGAAGCTCGCGACCGTGAGCTACCAAGCTCGCGAACTGGAAAATCAAGCTCACGTCGCGACAAATTCTCGATGTCATGTTCGCAAACGCGAATGAAGAAGCATGGAGGACCTGACCACGCGAAAAAGGCACTGGGCGGGCAGAATTGATTCGACTTTGGACGCCTCATTGTATCGCGATTTTAACTCGTTTTATGATATAAATAACCCCCATGTATATGTAACCTATAAATTGTACCTACGAATTTTATCAATAAAGAACACTCTTTGGTTGACCGAGGATTAAAGTAATCACTTTGATTACATATAACCTCGTTATATTCTCATATTTTTTTTTACGTTTTTTGCTAGTTTCTTTGTGTTCATCACATTTTATCCGTTTATTATTAGTGCGTTTACTAGCCTTGCGTTATCAAGTCTTGTTAAGGCTCACCTACTTGTTCATAACAGTATTATTATGTAGAGTATGTAATATGTAATTTAATTCAATATCATTAATAACGTTACCAAAATTGATAGCGACGCAACTTAGAACATTATGTAAAGTCAATTGATGATAAAAAAGTACATATATTTACACCTCACACGAATATGTTAACAAACTAGAACTGAACCGTTCAAACACATAATGCTAAACGGACCAGCTCATATCCTGGTTCCGGAAGATTGATAAAGCCACCCCACAACTCCTAGGTCGTGAACCGGGTCTGCGGGGCTAAAGATGAGTGTTGTTTAACGTCTCTTCGAGTAGGAGATTGTTGGAGTATGAATCGAGTTAAATCTGCTGCTCCCTTCTTCGCGATCGGGAAGTGAAGCTCGCGACCGTGTCTTTGTGACTAATTTATCGACTATAATAAGCTTTATTACTAGCAATGGTTATTAACTAGTTTTGAAACCCTCGCGTTGCGGCGGAATGTAATTTTTATTTTTTTTATATAAATTATACAATTTACTAAATTTGATAAACTATCAGTTTCAAAAATATGGTGTAACATTGTTTGATAAAATTTGAAAAAGTTAAACACTTTATAATTGGAGTAGCTTTAAACACTTAAAAAGAAAACAAATGGGTGAAGTCAAACAATTTTTCAAGTTTCCTTCTTGTTGTTTTACATTAAAATATAGACAAAATTTCATTCCTCGTTTCTAAACTTTACAACAAATTTGACTCATCGTCCTTTTTTTTGCAACCCTCGTCCCTAATATATTACAATTCTACATCCATCGTCCTCCCGTCTATTTTCTGTCAATTTTAGCCGTTTGTTCGGTCATGTGCAAAGCATGTGAGAGTACTTTCGTCTTTTTATTTTATTTTATTTTTTTTCTTTATTATTTAACTTATTTTTCACCCTCATCCTCATCATTTCATGTTCATCATTCTCAAGTTAAAAACCTTAGGGTCTGCTCCAGAGTGTAATTTTGGAGAGAAGGGAGATGAAAGGGAAAGAAGCTAAATGAAATTGATGTTTCAGAGTTTAGTTTGAGAGAGAAAGGAAATGAAAGGGAAGGAGAATTCAGTGTATTTTTCCCATCATCTCTTCCTTCCAAATGTGAAGGATTCACAATCCTTCCCCTTCCCCTTCATCTCATTTCATTTCTTCTACACAAAATCTCTGAAACATACCCTTAGTTTTATACTTTTAAAAAATCAACAAATCAAATTATAAATGTATATATAAACTTATCATCGTCTCATCTACACACCGTAATCCACCATGTCATCATTTTTTTCACTAGATTCATCATCATCTTCATCATTATTTTCACAATTGAACTCAAGATCAATTTAGGGTTTTCTCCCCCTTAAATCGAGCACTGTCAGTCTTCCTCTGTCTCCCTTTAATAGAGACATTTACCTTTCTTTCATAATCCTTCATCGTCTAAATTGATCTAAAAACCTGAAATCCAAAAACTTAATTTCTTCACCTCAATCTCTATCTTCAATAATCTGAAATTTTGAGATTCAAAACTTTCTTTTTCTTTATTCACCACAATTTTCCTCATCTCCAAAATAATAAACTTTAATTTGAGATCCAAAAACTTAAGATACATAAGCAGATATAAAAAAACTCTATAAAAATCTATTTCTTGATCTCACTAAAATCAAAGAAAGCCCACATGTTGTTTTAAAAGTAATTAACAAAATTTGGTAGTTGTAGATGTAAAGAAATTAACCTCTGACCTACACATTCTTTGAAGCAAACTACCTACACATGAAGAAATCAACATCGTCGACATCATCGTGAAATAGCGTGGTTACCAGATAAAACATAATCTAAATCCACACATACATCCACCGCCGGCACCCATTACCATCGTAATTTAATTTAAGGTTTAATTTAATTTTGAATATCGTCACCCACTACCATCGTCGCTCTAACTCTGTCGGAAGGTGCCGTTGTTGCCGTGATGTTGGGATTGATTTGTAGAAGGAGAATTAAATTGTAACTGACTTTTAATTTATTTGATGATTGGTGTAGCTGTGTGTTGTTTGATTTAGGGTTTCAATAGTAGCCCAGATGTAGACAAAACAATTGTGAAGAATTGGAGATTTATATTATAGAAGAAGACAACACATGATATGCACGTGATAAGAGGTAACGGTTGGTTTTGACAGAAAGTAGATGGGAGGACGAGAGATGTAGATTTTTGATATATTAGGGACGAGGAATGCACACAAAAAAAAAAAGAAAAAGGACATGGAGTCAAATTTGATATAAATTTCAGAGACGAAGAATGAAATTTTGTCTAAAATATAAGAGGATATAAACGTAAATTTCTCAGATGATAAGTAGATGTGCTTTAGTTTGGTTGGTTTATATAATAAAAAGAAAAAACAAAATGGGGAAATCCCAAATCACTCCAAAGGAAATAGTAATGATAGAGGTGGAACTAGTAACTTTGTTAATTAGTATATAAGGGATTGCTATTTTTTATTTTATTTTTATAAATTATACAATTTACTAAATTTGCTAAACTATCAATTTCAAAAATATGGAGTAACATTGTTTGATAAAATTTGAAAAAGTTAAACACTTTATAATTTGAGTAACTTTAAACACTTAAAAGAAGAAAACAAATGGGTGAGGTTTGACAATTTTTCAAGTTTCTTAGTTGTTGCTTTACATTAAAATATAACAGGATATAAACGTAAATTTCTCAGATAATAAGTAGATGTGCTTTAGTTTGGTTGGTTTAGAAAATAAAAATAAAAAATAAAATGGTGAAATTCTAAATAACTAGTAATGTTAGAGGGGAAAGTAGTGACTTTGTTAATTAGTATATAAGAGATTTTTTTTTATAAATTATACAATTTACTAAATTTGATAAACTGTCAATTTCAAAAATATGGAGTAACATTGTTTGATAAAATTTAAAAAAGTTAAACACTTTATAATTGTAGTAGCTTTAAACACTTAAAAGAAGAAACATATTCACTACTACAGAAAATGTATTTAGAAATGGGTTGTTATGCACTTTAGAGACCGGTTCTTGAACCCGTTTTTTCCGTTTTTTTTTTTGGAATTATTTTTTCCGGCATCAAGATCACACGAAAATATGAACATTTAGAAAAGATACTTCGTGAAGAATGTTATTATTTAGGCGGGAAAACGATCGACAAAAATAACATTGAAGATAATATTGTTCGTGAAGAATGTGAACGTTTTTTTTTTTCATGTTTTGTAAAGTAAAATTTAGCCCGATTTAGATTTTAGGGTTTAGGGTTAAGGGTTTGGTGTTTTGGGTTTATTCCATAAACCCAAAACACCAAACCCTAAACCCTAAACTCTAAACGTTCGTGTTAAAAACTCAATCTAAATCCTAAATGTAATACCTAAATCTAAAGCCTAAACCCTAAATTTCTAAACCGAATATCTAAACCCTAATATCTAAAACCTCAACATACGCTCGAAAAACACGATAATTGTTATATATTACTTCTTCGAGCGTTTTCCTGCCAACATAAAAACATTTATCACAAAGTGTCTTTATTAAATGTTCATATTTTCATCAAATCTATAATGTTCGTGAACAAAGTTTTTTCAATAAACGAAATTTTTTTTTTTTGCTTCCCCCGATTGGTTACTTACCCATAGATCCTACCAATATATATATATATATATATATATATATATATATATATATATATATATATATATATATATATATATATATATATATATATATATATATATATACACATACATATATATAAGAATGCACTTACATGGTAAAATAATTTATTATCGACACATCGAGCCAACCATTTGTTTGCAGAGACATAAGATCATCAGAGGTAACAACAGTTTGTTTACATACACTAGGTCCGAAGACCTCCTCAAGAAAAAGCACACCACCAAATCTAGGATCCGGTCGTTTCATCCAGTTGTCATAGAAATCACGAATAAATCGAGGTTTCTTTTTGTGTATCATATTTCTATAATTTTCCAACTCCTGTATATGTGAGATAAACTAAGCGATAAGTACTATACTAGTATCTATTCATTGCATAATAAATAATTAGGTATATGCATACAAATGGCATATTAACACATAAATGTTTACATAGTAAGTAATATTTTTAGAGTTTACCGGGTAAGACTTAGGTGCAATGTTTTTAAGCTCTTTAGACGGCTTATTAGATGTTCCCTCGTTTACCGAAGTTGGCTTAGTAGACGTTCCCTCGTTTAACAATGTTGACATAGTGGTTGTTCCCCTGTTTAACGATGTTGGCTTAGTGGTTGTTCACCCGTTTACCGATGTTGGCTTATGGGACGTTCCCCCATTCATTGATGTTGGCTTAGTAGATGTTCCCTCGTTTGGCGATGTTAACTTTGTTGGTGCTGTTCCAAAAGCAGATCCCTAACAACGAATTTTGTGAGTTTCACGTGAGTACTTGTTAGTAAAGTACTAACTGAAATAAATGCTTTAAAACAACATACCTTAAAAAATTAGATTCTAGCTTTTGGCCATTGAATGAAACTATTTTTAGCGTCAATAAGCTTTTAAATCTCTTCCGTTGGAGACGGAAGTTCTAAATCTTCATACTCTTTAATCACAACTTCAACTTGTACCTTGATATAACCCGGTGACAATGGCTTTCCATGAATTAAGCGACCACTAGGACTAGAAACTGGATGTACTCTTGCAATAGCACAAGTGATCTACTTTGGAATATTGAGGACAATCAAAGCACATTGGGTGGGCTCCTAAATAACATATATAACATAACAGATGATATACTTAGTATGCATTTGTAAAAAAAACATGTATGTATTATCTTAATAATGAAATCAGATATACTACATTTAACTTATCCAGCCGTTCCACATAAGTAGGCAGAATCTACTTTTTTTAGTATCGGTTTGACAACAGGTACATCTGATACTTTTTTAGGTATCACTGTGACGCCAAATACATCAGATAATTTATTAGGTTTCGCTTTGGTAACAGGTACATCCGATATTTTGTTAGATTTCTCTTTGACAACGGGTACATCTAACAGTTCTTCTTGTGTACATTTCGAATTAGTAGGCTCCTACAAAACATATGTACCATGTAGTATAATTAGTCCACCTTCTAAAAAAACATTTAACAGTTTATCAAATATTTAAAGTAGAATTACCGCTGTTTTGGGTAAATGATCGAGATGCGAAGAATCATGGTCAGAATTGCTTCTACTACGTTTCAAATCAATGTCAGGTACATCATCTTCCATAAAATATGATCCTTGTTTCTTAGACTCCAATGCAGCTACTTTTGCTTCCAATCGTTGATTTTTTCTAGTAGCTGTTCTATTACTTTTAGTATCTCTTTTGAAGACTGGCGTTTCTTCATTTGCTTCTTGTCGTACCCCGGTATACCCTTCTTCAAACCAACCTTATACCCACCATGCTCCTTTCCTTCTACCAAGGTTAGTAAATCTGTTCACGGAGCATATTCCGAATTACTTTGATACAATTCTGTCTGTAAATTAATGCATGAAGTATATTAGCCTATTAAAACTGAATCATAAAAAAAGAATGTTAGCTACAAATTCAATAATAATCGATAATGTACATTAAAATAAAAATAAAATCTATAAAGTTTAATGGGTCTTAATGGTACTACATAAATTTTTTTTCCTAACATAAAATGTAAAAGCATCATTTATAATTAAACATATTTCTAAATGAATCTATTATAAACGCCAAACGTAATCTTACAAGTTTTTTAACTTTTTCCTCAACTTCAGGTGTTAATTTCCTGACCCCATCTTCCAACGGAGTACATCCTAATAAGTAATTTCATGCACGCCGACATGGAATCTTATGAAGTATTGTTGACGTTTTTGCTTATTTTCCCTCTGTTGTCCATATTGGTTCATTGCCACGATATCCCTTTGATCCCAATTTTGGTGAATCATCTTCAATTTTGCTAATTTCCTGCCTTTTTCTCGTTGCAACTTCACAAAACAGTAGAGAAACAGTTAGATGCAATGCAATGTAAGTAAATCATAACACATTAACACCTCTTGGGTCGTTGACGAACCATTACACAACCAAGTGAGTAATTTTGACCCAAATTACTATCAACCTAAAGGCACATGGTATGAGCATGACGATCGAGACTAACTACCCAAACTAAAGCAACCCGTAAAAGCGTAGTCTTTTAATCCCCAAAGAAATCCTTCAAACATGTAAGCTATCGCGAAGCTTACCTTTACCTTTCCGCACCCGAATATATAAAAGATTTAAAAAATAAAGAGTAAGCTAAGGCTTAGTGAATGCATTAATCATATACATATAAACATAAATCATACATATAACATCAATATCGCCAGGCATGCGATCAAGCAATCATGTAATGCCACTGACGCACACGGAGCGATCGCCTTTTTCTTTTAATGGTGGATGAAAGGTGGTTTATGGGGTGAGTAAGGCGAATGCTCCTGAGCTTTTACTCGCGATGGTCGATCCCTGATATGGCCGAAACGGGTGGTTGTATTTGTGCGGTGTCATTAGGTCGCAACACGTCAGAATCAATCACCAAGAGGGGGTACTGTTTTAAATTTATATTTAGCGGGGCCTAAATCGTACTACTCCTTGTTATGAGTAAGGGAAGTATGACCTAGAGTCGTATTTTTAAGATATCAGTAGAATTGAACCTATATCAAAGCTTAAGATAGTTATGAAGGAGTAGTGGTTACCTAATTTTTGGGCTTTTCTAGTTTATAAGACAGATAAAGTAAATGCGATAAAATTCGTAATTCAGATAAAGTTAAAACAAGTGCATACTATGATTTCATCAATTATTCTGCCGAGATTATGGAATGCTGGCTCATGAATAGGCAGAAGTCTTGTATTCATTATACTGGTCCTAAACGCCCCTGTCGTAAGACATGTCACTGGGTAATGCGATAGGCTTGAAGATTCTGAATAGACAGCGACGTCCCTTACCCCCGACGCCCGTGCAGTCTAACTACAGGCATACACGTTCAGATGGCTCATCCAATTGAGCGACTCGGTTGGGTGACGAAATTACATTCCACAAAGGTCTAAACTTTCTTAAGCATAATAGAATACAGGGTTTACCATATCCGAGAGACGTGATGTGTTTCAATGCTTTCGTTAATGATTGGTTTTAAAAGATAGTTAGGCCCTTAAAAAGAGTTCAACCATAGAGAACACCATGGCCAAGTCAGGTTGACTTTCATGAACACGTTCGGTTATCCTAACGGTCCAATCCTTTATGTGTTTAAACAAACAGTTCCTTAATTAACTAAGAATCCCTCAAGCGGGGTGCAATGCTTGAGACCGCGTTATGGTGCAGTGTACTAATCAGCACTGGCCGTGTTCCATGGCCTTACTTAGCAGAGGTACAGCTTACAACAACCGTTGTGCTTCAGCATACATGTACGAAGTTTATATGCATAGTGACTACACTAGCATGGTCTGGGACCGACAATGTACTAAGGTTCTAGTCAGATGTTTCACTACGAAAGAGTCCTCTGTCGAAATCCAATGCTTGATAGACTTACTACAACCGGTGTGCCTTAGTCGATCTTACGTTGTATCCGATAGACTTCTCTTACCAAAGGGTGATACATATAGTGTACTCTAAATCGGAGTTAGCGACTTCCCAATAACAGAGCCAATAACTACGTTCTATTAGTTGGAAAAGCGATTGAGTTCAAAGCATAATCGGAAAGCATTTCAACAACATACACAAACCGTAACATTATTTCGGCATTATAACTGCTTACATCATAGCATACACTAAAGATAACTACTCGCTAATCATGGCAACAATATCACAGAACATAATGATAGAAGACATTATATAAAGATAAGGGATAGAAGTACCAGTAGATTAAACGAGTTCCGAATACAAAAGTGACAACTTCAAACTCCAGACCGCTCCTAATACAATCTTCGACGTTCTTCTCCGGGTTCTAGGTTTCCCACACGGAGTCGAAGACATTGATAGTATGACTAATATTGTACAAGAGAGAAAGAAGTGAATTGAAGTGTGTGTTGGAATGAATGACAAAGACCCTTTAAATAAGCTTGGATTTTGCCTGCAAACTGCTGGCAGGCCGTTTGTAGGGGCTGTTTGCCAGGCCAGCCCGTTTACAGGGGCCGTTTATCTGAGCCGTTTGGCAGGCCGTTTGGCTTGCCTGGTTCCCTGGATCGTAATTTGATTTCTTGTCTTTCACTGTTTTCGCTCTAGAATTTTCGTTTTAGCTCCGATTCTCTTGATTCTTTTTGCACCGTCTTCATAATTAATTGTTCTTCAATTCTAACCGACGAAGTGGGTATTTTTCCGATAAAGTTCGAATCTTTCTTGTTTTTAGGCCTTAATACCAGGGTGAAAACGTGACTTTTTAGCCGATATCAATCCCTCTTGCGTCTCTCTAGTGGTTTGAAGAGTTGGGCCTTTTAGCTTTTTATATAGCGAGACATGTCGCACGAGTGCATCAGAGGTATTAATATTTATAAATTCTAGGGCATTGGCTTGTACTCACAGTTATCTAATGGGTAGATAGCGTAAGTATAACCTAAGTTCGTCACAAGACTCAACAGTTGGACGAGAAAAACGAGGTTGTCCTTTATTAGAATTCAAGTTAATATATATATATATATATATATATATATATATATATATATATATATATATATATATATATATATATATATATATATCAAACTTTTATTGTGAATATTTTTAGAAGTTTCGTTTGGTCAATCGGAGTTTAATTTAAAAATTAGTTACTAAACTTGTTGTAAACTTAAAGTTCTCCTTAATTGTTCCGATTCCAATTAAAGATGTCACTGGTAATTTTTTAAGCCAATGGTGATTCTGACTGTAGGGTTACTTACCTGTTCTCAGAACCGCACCCTCTAAGACCAATTTTAATGGGGCATCACCAATTTTCGTCAGATGACATGGAATCCCATTTGGCACACATTTGACGCCCCTGACGCCCCTAATAGGGCGTCACCCCTGACGCTTAAGGGGCGTTAGTCAAGAATCCGACGAAAAAAGTAGGCGTCAGGAATGTATGGACCAATCAGATTTCAGCATTAATATTTATATATTATTAATTAATATATTTTATACCCAACTACCAATAATATTTTACCACATCACTCATCACAAATTTAACACTTAAACTTAACATTCCCCATTATTTAACATTAACTTAATGACATTGCCACATCATTAAAAAGTACATCATCTGCCTTCGACATCTCAGTCAGGATTATAATTGGTCTAACACAGAATACTGGCGGCATACAATTAGGCTAGCCTAATTGTAAGTAATATAAAATAGTTTAAACAAATAATTAAAAGAGTGCTCACTTTCTCTCATTCACCTTAGCTTTTGCACTCACGATTAAAACCATTTAAATGTAACGTATCAAATTTTAACTATATAACAATTAAAAACCGATCATCGTACTTTCAAAACATAAAGTTAAATTCAAATCAAATAAATTGACAATTACGACGTTATCATGTTTGGTGTAGCTAACCAGTCTAGCTCAATATGGCTACTTGAAACCTCACCAATTTTAAGACAAATTTAGATTTTAGACACACAGGTTTTATTAAAAGGACGCGGATAGACATTAATTAGCAAAACCATCTTTAATGACGTAAGAAGACATAGGAACAATTAAAACGAGTCCTTGTTACAAACTATTTCATAATATATCCAAACTATAAATGACTTAATAATAATCTTGTTGACTTCAACGACTCGAATGCAACGTCTTTTGAAATATGTCATGAATGACTCCAAGTAATATCTTTAAAATGAGCATATGTACAACGGAAGATTTCTTTTATACCCGAAAATAAACATGCTTTAAAGTGTCAACCAAAAGGTTGGTGAGTTCATTAGTTTATCATAATCATTCATTTCCATAATTTTAATAGACCACAAGATTTCATTTATCCATAAATATACATCTCATATCAGGCATTTCGCAAACTGCATAGAGATAAAAATCATTCATATGGTGAACACCTGGTAACCGACTAATAAGGAAGCATATAGAATATCCCTATCATTCCGGGACTCTCATCGGATATGATAATAACTCGAAGTACTAAAGCATTTCAAATTCCAGAATGGGGTTTGTTAGGCCCATAGATCTATCTTTAGGATTCGCGTCAATTAGGGGTACTGTTCCCTAATTCTTAGGCTACCAAACTAAAAGGGGCGATATTCGATTTCGATAATCCAATCATAGAATGTAGTTTCGATTACTTGTGTCTATTTCGTAAAACATTTATAAAAGCAGCGCATGTATTCTCAGTCCCAAAAATATATATTGCAAAAGCATTTAAAAATGGAGCAAATGAAACTCACGATACTGTATTTTGTAGTAAAAATACATATGACGGCATTGAACAAGTGTAGGGTTGGCCTCGGATTCACGAACCTATATTAAGATATATATATATATATATATATATATATATATATATATATATATATATATATATATATATATATATATATATATATATATATATCTTTAAAAATATCGCCCTTCCAGTTCACCACTTCAATTGTACCATAAGGGTACACCCTTCTAAGAACAAATGGTCCCGACCATCGAGACTTAAGTTTTTCTGGTGATAACTTGAAACGGGCATTGTAAACAAGGACACGATCTCCTTCCATGAATTCCTTTGGATTTTTCAATCTCTTGTCGTGCCATTGTTTTGGTTTTTTCTTTATAAATTAGAGAGTTGTCATAGGCTTCAAGCCTCAACTCGTCTAATTCATTTAACTTGGTCAAACGTAACTGACCCGCCTCTTGGCAATCCAAATTACATGCCCTTAGCGCCCAATACGCTTTGTGTTCAATCTCCAAAGGGAGATGGCATGCTTTTCCGTATACCATACGGAAAGGAGTGGTTCCAATAGGTGTTTTGTAGGTCGTGCGAAAGGCCCAAAATGCATCGTTTAACTTAACTGACCACTCTTTTGGATTCATACCAATGGTCTTTTCAAGTATGCGTTTTAACGACCGATTGGTATTCTCCACTTGCCCACTTGTTTGGGGATGATAGGATGTTGAAATTTTATGGATCACTCCATATCTTTTCAACACCTTTTCTAATTGCTTATTGCAAAAGTGGGTGCCCAGGTCACTGATAAGGGCTTTTGGTGTGCCAAACCTTGAGAAAAGTTCCATAAAAAAGGTTACTACAACTCGGCCATCATTTGTTGGTAGAGGTTTTGCCTCCGCCCATTTGGAAACATAGTCTATGGCAACAAGTATGTAGAGGTAAGAATGAGACTTTGGAAAGGGCCCCATAAAGTCAATTCCCCAAACATCGAACACCTCGCATACTTAGATGCTTTGTTGAGGCATTTCATCCCGTTTAGTGATTTGACCGGCCCGTTGACACGCGTCACAAGCCTTACAAATAGTGTAGGCATCTTTGAATATTGTAGGCCAATAGAAACCGGCCTCGTAAACTTTCATCCCCATGATTTGGGGACCAAATTGCCCACCTGTTGAACCAAGGTGACAATCAAGCAGAATTTCGGTGCATTCCTTCCCCAAAACACACCTGCGAATAACTCCATTCGCACATCGCCTAAATAGATAAGGATCTTCCCAAAAATAGTATTTTTGGTCACTAAAAAATTTCTTTCTTTTCTGATGTGACCAACCAGTTTCTAGGTATCCCCCAACAATGTAATTGGCGAATTCAACATACCACGGGTCTTCCACCTTCTCTACTCGCATGAGGTATTCACCGGGAAAATCATCTTTAATACTCGATTCATAGAGTACTTCAAGATTGGGATTTTCAAGTCTAGAAAGATGGTCAGCCGCAAGATTTTTGACACCTTTCTTGTCCTTAATCTCGATATCAAATTCTTGCAAAAGCAAGACCCATCTTAGCAATCGAGGTTTTGCATCCGGCTTAGAGAAAAGGTATTTCAATGCCGAATGATCGGTGAAGACAATTGTCTTCGATAGGACAAGATATGATCGGAATTTGTCAAAAGAAAAGACGATAGCAAGGAGCTCTTTTTCCGTGGTTGTGTAGTTCAATTGAGCTCCTTGTAAAGTCTTACTTGCATAATAAATGGGTTGAAAACGTTTCTCAACCCGTGGCCCAAAACTGAACCAACTGCAAAATCCAATGCATCGCACATTAGCTCGAATGGTAGTGACCAATTTGGAGCTATGATTATTGGTGCGTTGATAAGTTTTTGTTTTAAAACATTGAATGCCTTAGTGCATTCACTTGTGAAAACAAAGGGTGCATCTTTTTCGAGAAGTTTATTCAATGGTGTTGCAATTTTTGAAAAATCTTTAATAAATCGCCGGTAAAACCCTCCAAGCCCAAGAAAACTTCTCACACCCTTCACATTTGAAGGAGGTGGAAGGTTGGCAATGACGTCGACCTTTGCTGGATCCGCCTGAATACCAACACTTGAAATTTTGTGCCCCAAGAAAATGCCTTCTTTAACCACAAAGTAGCATTTCTCTCAATTTAGCACTAAGTTTAATTTCTCACACCTAATTAGCATTTTTTCCAAATTTAGAAGGCATGAATCGAACGTGTCACCGAAGACTGAAAAGTCATCCATGAACACTTCCATGCATTCTTCAATCATATCGTGGAAAATGGCCATCATGCACCTTTGGAATGTTGTGGGAGCATTACATAGACCAAAGGACATTCGGCGGTATGAAAAGATGCCATAGAGACACATGAAGGTAGTCTTTTCTTGATCCTCGGGGGAGATGGGAATTTGAAAGTACCCCGAAAAACCATCTAGGAATCAATAAAAGCTATTTCCTGCTAGTCTCTCTAACATTTGATCAATAAATGGTAGCAGAAAATGGTCTTTTCTCGTGGCATCGTTTAGCTTACGATAATCTATACAAACTCGCCACCCCGTGACAGTTCGTGTTGTGATAAGCTCGTCTTTATTATTGGTGATAACAGTTATACCACCCTTTTTAGGAACACTGGACCGGGCTTATCCACGGACTGTCTGAGATTGGGTAGATTAGACCTGCATCTAGCAATTTAATGATTTCCTACTTGACACCATCTTGCATATGAGGATTTAGTTTCCTTTGAAGTTGCACCACTGGTTTGGAATTTTCTTCCATCAAGATCTTGTGCGTGCAATAAGAAGGACTAATTCCTTTTATATCATGGATTTTCCATGCAATGGCCGGTTTGTGGGCCTGTAACAAGGAAACAAGGCGTTCTTTTTCATGTTTAGAAAGAAGTGAGGAAATAATTATCGGAAGCTTCGAATCTTCCTGAAGGAAAGCGTACTCAAGATGATCAGGGAGGTGCTTAAGCTCCAAAATTGGAGGTTCCTCAATTGAGGGTTTACTCCAGTACTCGCTATCCTTGTTCAGTTGTTCTATCTCCTTCTCAGTTGGTTCATACCCATTTGCCATCAAAGTGGCCATCACATCCATTTCTTCAACGGAAAATTCTTCATCTCCACTCGCCAAATCGTATACACCTGTTTCATCCGATTCGGGAAATTCCTGCAAGAACTCATAATGCGAATCTATGCTTTGCATAAAATAACAAGTATCATCTGAAGATTTAGGATATTTTAATGACTTGTCAATTGCAAAAGTCGCACTAGCTTCACCAATTCTAAGGGTCAACTGCTGGTCATAAACATCAATGACACATCTAGCAGTATTCAAAAATGGTCGACCCAAAATAATTGGTATTCTTTCATCAACTTCCATGTCTAAAACCACAAAGTCTGCCGGAAAAATCAGATTCTCGGTCTTAACTAACAAATTCTCTATTATTCCTCGAGGGAATTTTATAGAGCGATTAGCTAGTTGAATAGCCATTCGTGTGATCTTGAGTTCCTCGTGGGCTAATTTAAGGTAAATCGAATAGGGCATTAAATTGATACTAGCCCCCAAATCGCCCAATGCCCTCATACAGTCGAGGTCACCCATTAGACATGAAATAGTAAAACAACCTGGATCCCGAAGCTTTTCAGGAAGTGTGTTGGACACCAGCGCTGAACATCTAGCATTTAAAGTGACTGATGAAACGCTTTCCATCTTCTTGCGGTTAGTAAGTAAGTCTTTTAAGAACTTAGCATACTTGGGCATACCTGAAATCACATCAATAAAAGACATATTTATGTTAATTTGTTTAAACATATCTAGAAATTTTAACCTTTCGGCTTCGAGCCTTACCTGTTCTGGCTCCTTAACCGGTTCGTCATTTTTGTTCAACAGAACACTGAAATTAGAATCTTCGGGCATTTTTGGAGCTTCGTATGCTAGACCACTCCGTGTGGTGATAACATTGGCGTGTTCATTTCGAGGGTTCTTATTAGTATCGCCTGGTAAACTCCTTGGTTTTCTTTCACTAAGTAAACTAGCTAAACCACTCATTTGCTTCTCCAGATTCTGAATTGCAGCTTGTTGGTTTTTAAATTGGTGTTCGTTCTTCTCGTTTGTTTGGCTTATATTGGTGACAAGCTGGGTCTGAGATGCAATTAACTTCTCCAACAAACTCTCCATATTTGACTTTTTCTCTTCTTGTTAGGGTTTTTGATAAAAACTCGAAGTTTGTTGTTGGAACCCACTACTTGACCCTTGTTGGTAATTGGAATTTTGACCTTGAGGGTTGTAGGGGTTGTTGAAATTTCGGTTAAATTGGGCTCTTTCTTGAAATTGATTATTTTTTCTTTGGCTTATGAAAGCCACTTCTTCTTTTTGAGCCATTGTTAAACCGGCATCACAATCTTTTCCTAAATGGAGACCACCACAGTATTCATAACCTACCTTCATACTATGAATTTCCTTGGTGATTTTGTCCATGTTTCGAGCAACACCGTCTATTTTTACACTTAGGGAACTAAGGTCATCATAAGCATCGGCGCTTTGGACTTGAGCATTACGAGTAATTGGTCGTTCTTGATGCTACTCATGAGAATAATCGGCTTGCTTCTCGATTATCTCATAAGCCTCTTGCTTGGTTTTGTCCATGAGTGAACCTCCAGCCGCTTGATCAATGAAAATTCCGGTTGCAACATCACAACCCTTGTAAAAAATTTGAAGTTGTTGGAAGGTATCCAAACCATGGTTTGGACAACCTCTTAGCATTTTGGAAAACCGATTCCATGCTTCATATAAGGTTTCCATCGGCTTTTGACAGAATTGGGTAATTTCTTGTTGGAGTCTCGCGGACTTAGAAGCTGGAAAATATTTCTTAAGAAATTTTTCCATCATACCATCCCAAGTTTCTATCGTAGCCTCGGCCAATGAATCTAACCAACTTCGTGCTTCCCTGTGGAGTGTCCATGGAAAAAGTCTTAAAAATATGGCCTGATCAGTGTCTGGTTTAAGTTTGAATAGAAGACATATCTCTTGAAAAAGACGAATATGTTCGTTTGCATTTTCATTCGGACCACCACCAAATTGACATCTGTTGTTAATCATTTGGAGAATAGGTCCTTTTATTTCAAATTTTTCTTTACATGTGGGTGGAGTAATGGCACTACCTTTTCCGGTTCGGGTTGCTTTCATCATGGCCGCCATTGATTGTCTTGGTACCACCTGCCTTGCCTCTCCTTCCAATTCAAAATTTGGAGGATGAACTGTTTCAAATTCAGAATATCCTGGCTTGGTTGTACTTGATTCTGAATCAAAGGTTTCTTGCTTTGATGAAGATTCAAAAAGTTCAAGTACTTCTTTTGGGATCCTACCAAGCTTTCTATCAGGTTCTGTAAGTGGTGTAAGTAATGGAAAATCTGAACTTCGGGTATGTGGCATATGCAACCTAAAATCTGTCAATCACACTACTAACAAAACTATTAAACGCACCGATTCTACAAAATTAAAATCAAAGACTATTAATAATTTAAAATAATTAAGAAACTACTTAATCACAAATTAGTTAACAATTCTATTTTGACACAAAAATGTCCCCGACAGCGGCGCCAAAAACTTGATGTGCGAAACGTGGTATATGAATTGTTGTATGAAATAGTATGGAAAAATACCGATTAAAGATTGTTACACACTAACGGGCAGTGTATCTGATCGTGTAATAGTATAAATAATGGGTTAGTTCCGTGTATCGTTCCAAGGACAGTTGTATTAGTCAAACTAGAATTAGAAACTATATTATGATTAACTAAGTAAATGAAACTTAAAGGTACAAGATATTATGTTTTTGTGGCTATTTAACGATTTAGCCAAATCAGAGAAGATTAAAAGTAAAAACAATATTTTTGGTCTTTTAAGTTTATATAATGAAAACAAGTGCAAAGAAACCAAATAAGATAGTTCGATTTAGATCAAAGAGACGAAATGTTCGTCTAGATATTTTACCCTCGGTATTGGATGTAAGTTATATTGTTAAGACCCGATTGAATGAATATGTGTGTAAGTTACCAAATAGATTTACCAAGAGTTCTCTTTAGTAACACGCAAACTCGATTACAAGATCAAGGGTTCCATTTTCTCTATAGTTCTCGTGTTTGTAACCAAATGACTATGATATATATGCTAATCACCCAAATCGACTTGCCAAGAGTTCTCTTTAGCAAGTACTCAAACTAGAATTACTAAGTGGAGGGTTCCCTATCACCTAGACCTTTTCGTTTGTGACTAATTGATTAGCTAGATCAAAGACTTGAATACCAATTGTCTTTTACGTTCGCTCTACACAATTCATCACTATATCGTCTAATCGTTTTGATCTAATTTACCCCTTGGTCCGGTTTAGTAAACAATCAATCTAAGACAAGTTGATTGTAAATCAATATGATACATCAACAAGAGTTCTCTTTATCAACAACATATCAATTAACTAGATACAAATGATTTAACATCAATAAGCATGGTTCTTTAATTCAAGATTTAATCTATCACACATAATACATTCAATCAATAAGTTTACATCCAATACTTTGGTTATTAATCTAGACAAACATTATAGAGTTTAGCCAACAATCATGATAACAAGCAAAATAACAATCAAATGATAAGTAGAATTCATTGTTTGAGAACAAGAAAACAACCTATTAGGAGAATGAATCTTGGATGGAGAAGGATTGGTTTCTTGATTCTTGGATGTTAGACCACTTGAAAGAGCTTATAGTTCTACAAAAATGCTCCTAAAATCGTCTTCTAAAGCCTCTGGTTCGTATCTGATCGTATCTCTCTCAATCATCTGGTTTTAAAGTAGTTAAAGTGGCCCAAAAGTCAAAAGTAGGCTGAAACCTTCTTTTGGACGGCGTCCAAGGAACTGGACGGCGTCCAGTAAAGAAGGACTGGATGGCGTCCAGAATACTGGACGGCGTCCAGTTGTAAAGGGTTGGACGGCGTCCAGAATTCTGGACGGCGTCCAGATGTGCTGAATTTCACTGTCCTGTTTTTTCGTAATCTCCCTTCATTTGGACGGAGTCCCAATCATTTTGGACGACGTCCAACATATCTGAAGCCTTGTTTTACCATTTTAGAGCGCTAATTTGACCATAACTTGTATCGGGATCAACTATGATGATATCACAACTTATCGAATGGTCATAATTCATCAAAACTCTTCACAAATCACTTTCCGATACAAATTTGCATATCTTTGTCTATTACTTGTAGAAACGCCTTCATTATCCTTGATTCTAGAGTATTTCACACGATATTGTGAGAGAGATATATAATGTAATTGAGCAATATCAGTGACTCGTACCCCTGTCAAAATATAGACTTAAATTATCAATAAACTATATCACTCGAAATGTAACTTTAACGTTCGAGTGTTTTGGTCATTTGCTTCTTTAATTCAACTTCTCGTTATTTATATATATGATAATATTAATTTAAATCAAAACGTTTTGTATCTAGTTAATATTATATTTAATCACCTTGTAATATATATATATATATATACACACACACACACACACACACATATATATCTTCATTTAAATATATAAATTTGTACATATTATATATAATTAAAATACTCATTTAATAATATAATATTTAGTTTTTCAAAACTAATTATATTTCAAAGTATAATTTAAAATCATTTACATAACGGAAAATATTATATCATATAACGTTTTCATTTTAAAACTTGAATAGATATAGTTCATTTATGTACTAGCGTTTATTTTAACTTCTTAAACGTTCTAATTAACATAAGTAAATATCAATTGAATCAATAAACTAGTGTTACTATCGTTTACTTAATTAATTTGAAATCATATATATTTATTCAATATTCATAGACACGTTTTAAATATACGACGCAAGTTATTTATATATTTAATTCTAAAAATTAATATTCCCATTTATTGTATATATATATTTGTACACATGTCCATTAATAAATGGTTGTTCGTGAATTTAAGGGTAAAGTCGTATGACATCATATTAATGTAACACAATAATTTGTCTATCTGATCCACATTCATTATCTAAGTTATTTATACTACATGTTTTCACTTTCTCATTAAATATTATGAGAGTTAAATAATTTACTTATCAAGAATCACGAGAAAATTATTGTAAAGCATGAATTGGAAATCAAATAGGAATCTCCACTAATATTTGTCTAACTCTTGTTAATTGACACATTTGTTCTTACTTGTAAATCACTTTACAATTTCCTGAATATTGATAAAAAGAATAGATTTCTCAAATCACAGTGGACCTCACAACAGATACTCGTAATCATATCACAGTGTATCTGATAATTTAATCATTTGATATTATCTTTTAATCTCGTCGATAAATATAATAAAGTTATATTGAAACAAATACGTTCATGTAAAGTATTATACACCTAATACTTTGTTAACGTTTTCAATTAATATAACTATATATTATATATACATATTTATACACATAAATGTTCGTGAATCGCCGAGCACGGTCAAAGAGTAACTGATTACATGAATGTAGTTCCAAAATTTTGGAGATTCAACTTTACAAACTTTGCTTATCGTGTTGGAAACATATAAAGATTAAGTTTAAATTTAGTCAGAAATTTCCGGGTCGTCACAGTACCTACCCGTTAAAGAAATTTCATCCCGAAATTTTATTTGAATCGTCATGGTTGACAATAAGTATGTTTTCATGATGCATACGAGCTAGATATTAGAATTTTTATCATCAGTGAGTAATATGGATAAAACAATTCGTTTATGTGAAGAGTACGAGTGAAGCTATCACAAAAGAGTGAAATGAGTAAATGAAGGTTCGTCTTAGAGAAAATCTTCGTAATAAGATTTGGTTCTTCGGTAATTAAGGAAATTAGGATCTTCTTTGGTTAAATGTAATAATCTATTTCGATTGTTCTGTCAAATATTTCACTATAAATCCACTCTCTTATTTCCACAGCTCATACCTTCTATTCTTCCTCCTTCAATTCCTACATTAAAGCATTTGTCAATATGCTCCATCCAGTTCTGATTCTTGATATACTCCTAACTTTCATATTTGTCATTCTTCTTTTTTATCTACCACCGAAAGAATTTATTTTCTTCTATTATTACCTTAGGGTTATAGTGTTCTTAATTCTCCTGTGCCTTTACGTTGCAATACGTATTGATATGTACGGTTTGTAATTTATGTGTTGTTGTCGGATTTATATTTTCCTTTTAAGAGCTCCATGCTTTTGTCTCCTCTTCTCGACTTCGAGTCAAGCGAATAATGGTCCAGAATTCATAGATATGAAATTTGAAATGAACATAGCTAATATTCTAAGAAAGAAATTGTGATAGCTCGATCTGACTTGTCAAATTACCAGAAGTTACGAGAAAAAGATAGAACTATTAGGAAGATATATTCTTGATATGTTTGGAGATTAGGTAGAATGTAAGAGTCGTGTAACATGGCACATGATGATATTATGGTCTGTGAATCATCACGTTCCATTAGAAACTCAGCATGACTTACTGTAATATAATCACGTTGATCAAGTGTCATTATACTATACTAACTCATGCTTCAGTTCCCAACACTACTTCAAAAACATTCATAATTTAAACTCGAGGGTTTACAGAATATAGAAACTAAACAGTTTCCTTTATGATGTAATATAGATAGCACGAGGAGATAAGTGATTTCATACAAGAATAATTATGGAGGTATTTTCAGAAATATTGAGGATATTTATAATGAAAGATATGATGATATCTTAGAATTTATAATATCAAAGGATGATGAAGAAGATTTATCCGTAAGGGTTTAGAGTCAGGAGCAAGGTATTCGTTAATGACTTCAGCAGACACTGAATCATTTGGATTCTTTGAAGGCAGGTTTAGTCTTTGTTATTTTTCTATAGCCTCCTTCATGGTTTGCTCAATCCGTTTTCCAGTTCCAAACGTTCTCTTTTTCTGAGCTTCTTCAGCCACTATTATTTATCATCAAACTTTCGACTGTTAAGGTCGATTACAGTTTTTGCTGCTTCATTCAACTTTTTCAACATTCAGAGTATCGGTTCATAGACTGGGTGCTTTTTCGAATTTCAGAATGGAAGATCATAATTCTAAGAGATAAATGTTATATGTATACATATAACTGTTGATGTAGACATGCTGTGAGATTTCAAAATACTGATTGCTGATTCTCAGTAATTGGTATAGCAATTCTCGTTACAAGGTGCGGATGAGTATATGATAGGGTTTCAATGAATATAATGATATTTCTGAAGGTCAAAGATTAACAAAATTGTTGGTAAGTTTACTGCTAATGTGGTGAGATATAAACGGTTCCCCGGTAACGACGACGAAAAGAGGCAAACGTATATATCAAGGTTATAATGAGGCTAATCCGAATGAAAATTCGAAATTGATTTTGCTGGAGGTGTGACAAAATTGGCTATTTTGGAAAGGGATTGTAAAGTTATTTTCGGTAATAACAACGCCAATGGATCACGGGTTTGTGTTAAACTTCTACTTAGGTTCCGGGAGTTTTTCAGGTGCATGACTGTAGATAACATGTGGTTGGATCATCCTCTTGATTGTTTCTTAATTGAGGTGTTTTCAAGAGTCATGAAGAGTTTGAATGCAAATTGTAATCTTTAATATACATATGATGTTCTAGAATTTTGAACGACATGAATATTTTTCTAGGTTTTATGAATAGAAATGATGTTCTAGCACAGTTTTGAAGTCAAAGTATAGCTTTGAAAACTGTAGAGATCTAAGAGTGGTGATATCGATTATATCTCGACTTATATTCTGATAGGTTAAAATCAGAATATGTAATTGAATTTGAATGAGTATGGTTGTTTTGATTCTTATGAAAGAATGTATCTTGTTTTGAAAGTAGTGAGTATAGTTGATGATTTGTTGAATCAGAATCGAAAAATGTAACATATTAATTGTGAATTTATATATCTCTCGGGTATTACCTACCCGTTAAAAGTTTCACATGTAATATTTTGTACCAGAGAATTTTATTACAGTCTTTATGAAAATATATGTATATTTCTTCAGATGTAATACAAATTTAATGAGTTAATATTAAATTAAACTCATTTGATTTTTGGTTAGAACTAGAAATGAATAATCACTAAAACATTAGAGATTACATAATCTTCGCGGAGTATTACACTAATGTGATCAATACTTCATTATTTATTCTTAATGATATTCCTCGGTGAATGATATTGGTGTTCGTGGAATTCTTGTGAACTTCGCCAGGTACGAATGATGTTTTCTCATAAAGTTTCGAGTATATCGAAGATGAAAGTGTAAAATCAAACATATAATTGAATAATACACTTGGTTTATTATGAAACGGAATTCATTGAATTGAAACAGAGATTGTAGTTAACGATGGTTAAGTTGTTAACGAAGAATGTACATTATAGCATATTAGTAATTTGAATTTAACCGAGTAGTATCTACCCTTTTTCAATTCATACATAATAGCTTAGTACAAAAAGATTTATTTTGATCTCAAAATTTATATATATATATAAAATATACATAAAATTTCTTCAGAGGGAATGAGTTAATACTTCATAACTCGTTGATACAATATACGTGTTGTTGATTTGTGATGATGTTGGTGACTATGGAATTGGCGGAGTTTGTAGTGCTACAAGTTTTGCCGGTGTTGGTGATACTGATGGTGATGCTGGTGGTACTACCAGTGGCGCTCGTATAACAAGTCTAGCTTGTAAATCACGCACCATCCTTGTCAGGGTTTCTACTATTCCTTCTATCATTTTGGTCAACTCATCTGATTTATGGTTAAGGCTAGAATAGATAATCTCTAAGACTTTAGAGATTACATAATCGCCACAGAATATTTCTCCAATGAAGTTATAAATTAATAGTTAATTGGTTATTGTAGTTGGTACTCCTTGGTATCTATGGTGCGTATACCGTTGATGCTCGTGGGACAGTTTGTAATGTCGAGGTGTGGGATGCGGATATTGTTGTTGGTGGTGGTAATGGTACTGTTGGTGTTGATGATGGTGGTACCATTGATGCCGGTGATGCTGCTGGTGCTTGTAACCTTTGCACCATATTCTCCAAATCCACTACTCGAGCGCGAAGCTCGTTGACTTCTTCTATTACACCGGGATGATAGTCGGGTCGAACGAGCGGACGAATAAGATCTAGAATTTGAGATAGTATATAATCGTGACGAGATACTCTGGAAATGAGAGAGAAAATGGTGTTTCGAACAGGTTCGCCGGTAAGTGCTTCAGGTTCTTCGCCAAGAGGGAAATGTGGTGGATGGAAGGAATCACCTTCTTCTTGTCTCCAATGATTAAGTAGGCTACGAACCCATACCCAATTCATCCAGAATAGATGATGGCTAATCGGTTGATCCATTCCGGTCACACTGCTTTCTGAGTTCGAGTGAAACTCCATATCGGAATCCGAGGGACTTGAACTAGTGGCGAGTTCCATTTCGTACGATTGAATAAAGAATTTTTTGATATGAAATGATTTCCGGCTATCGGATGGTATTCTAATTACATAGAATATCTATATATCTAGAACAAAAGATTTCGTAGATTACGGAGGAATTTACGGAATATGTCAGGCAAAGTTTACAGTAACAGATACGCTAAGATATGAATTAGCAGATACGCTTAGATATGAATTTTGTCTATACACTATTCATGCAATCAATGCAGTAAGATGTGTCTAGACTAAGAATGATAAGCAGGTAATTTTCTGGATGATAAGCAGGTAATTTTTGACAAGAAATGATAAGCAAAACTTTTTGACATGCAGACACGGACGAAGTCCCGGCTCACTAATGCATCTTAATATCTATCAGTTAGACACACTAATGCAAGACCTGGTTCGCTAAGACCACCGCTCTGATACCACATGAGACGACCCGTCCTAATCCATAAGGACGAATACAATAACATATGGTTACATTGCGAGGTATTTGACCTCTATATGATAAGTTTTACAAACATTGCATTCGCTTTTAAAAGACAACTTTCATTTCATCGAAAGTTGACAGGCATGCATACCATTTCATAATATATCCAAATTATAAATGACTTAATAATAATGTTATTGACTTCAACGACTCGAATGCAACGTCTTTTGAAATATACCATGAATGACTCCAAGTAATATCTTTAAAATGAGCAAATGCACAGCGGAAGATTTCGTTTATACCTGAGAAGAAACATGCTTTAAAGTGTCAACCAAAAGGTTGGTGAGTTCATTAGTTTATCATAATCATTCATTTCCATAGTTTTAATAGACCACAAGATTTCATTTTTCCATAAATATACATCTCATATCAGGCATTTCTTAAACTGCATAGAGATACAATCATTCATATGGTGAACACCTGGTAACCGACTAACAAGGATGCATATAGAATATCCCCATCATTCCGGGACTCTCATCAGATATGATAATAACTCGATGTACTAAAGCATTCCAAATTCCATAATGGGGTTTGTTAGGCCCATAGATCTATCTTTAGGATTCGCGTCAATTAGGGGTACTGTTCCCTAATTCTTAGGCTACCAAGCTAAAAGGGGAGATATTCGATTTCGATAATCCAACCATAGAATGTAGTTTCGATTACTTGTGTCTATCTCGTAAAACATTTATAAAAGCAGCGCATGTATTCTCAGTCTCAAAAATATATATTGCAAAAGCATTTAAAAAGGGAGCAAATGAAACTCACGATACTGTATTTTGTAGTAAAAATACATATGACGGCATTGAACAAGTGTAGGGTTGGCCTCGGATTCACGAACCTATATTAAGTATATATATATATATATATATATATATATATATATATATACGTTGGTCAATATCTGTCTAACAATTTTGGTCAAATCGTAGTGTATCACAATCCTAATGCTCGAGACCGATATGCAAAAGTCAACAAAAGTCAACTTGATCCAAAATGACTTCCAATATCTATACATGTTTATTATATAACTTAAATATAGTCGTTTTATATATTTAAATATATTTATCAGATTTTTTTAGAGTAAATAATACAAGTCATTTATTAATAAATAAAAATTTATATTAAAATTTATATATGATAAAAATATACTTTTATATATCTCAATTAATAAAATTTATAAAGTTCAGTTAATATCATAAAAATATAGTGGTATGTATTATTAATGTAATTATATTACTTGTGAAAAAATATCCTTGTATCACATATTTATTTGGTAAAATAATATTGATAATAATAATAATTATTACTATTCTACTAATAATAGTAATAACAATATTTATGTTTACTAATGATGATATTAATTATAATAAAATAATAATTCTAATCATGATAATTCTAATAATAGCGATACTTTTTAATATTAACTGTAATAATAATAATAATATCTTATATAATAATAATAATTCTATTCAAAATGATAATTTTTAATAATAATAATACTAAAATGATAATAAAAATGATATTTTATAATAACAATGATATTTCTATTAAAAATAATAATTTTAACAAAAATGATAGTTTTAATGTAAATGATGCTTTTAATAATAATATTAATAATGATAAAAATAACAAAAACAATATTTTTCTCTTAAATCAATATCTTACAATATTTTAATTTCATCATGATACTCATACTCATTATTTCCTAATCGATTTGTTTAATAGCTTTTAGTCCTCTTTTATATCGCATTCATAATAATGATAATAATAGTAATCATAATAATTAGATGATACTAATATTAATTTTAATGGTAATGATACTAATAATAATAATTATAATAATACTAATTATAATACTAATAATTAATATAATGATAATACTAATAATAATAATAATAATAATAATAATAATAATAATAATAATAATAATAACCTTAGTGATATTAACGATAGTATTAATAATAACAATAGCAATTTTAAATAATAATACATATATTAATAATGATAATAATAATAATAATAATAATAATAATAATAATAATAATAATAATAATAACAATAATAATAATAATAATAACGACGATAATAACGACGATAGTAAAAATAATAATCATTTTAATAATAATACTAAAATTAATGATAATTCAGTTGACTATATCTTTTAATCCGTTCATCGAAACCATACACTTTCTAAATGAAAAGTTATTAATTTTTCGTCAGCTTTCCAACGACATGTATATCATATACCTTATCTCAATAGCATACGTATCAAATTCGTGATTTATCATAAACTATTTAACGACGAAATTAAGCATACAAGCATGCATAAACATATATACTCGAACACTAGTCAAGGATACACTATTAATATATAAAAGATAAGATATGAATGCTCACGTATCAATATTGTGATTCAATATTGTAGGAAAGTACTGATGTGTGAAATCTAGTATATAATTTATCTCTAGAAAATGCCGGTTTAAAGATTACTACACAATAACGGGCAGTGTACCCGATCGTGTAATAGTATAAAATTGGTAATTCCGAAATCGTTCCAAGGACAGTTGTAACGACCCGGATTTTTCCGATCGTTTTACACTTATAAGATTAATATTTACATAAATTAAAACTTACCAACATGATAAGCAATCTAAATTGTTGAGATTTATGATTTTGAAAAGAGTTTTACATAACGTTTAACCGTCTAGTTTGACCGATGATATCACGAACTATACAATATATGTTAATTATACGTTTGTGTATATATATGTATATATACATATTTAACATGATTTAAGGATGTTTAAATATCTCATTTTGTATTAATAACAATAAGTTATAAGTATATTTTGAAACTACTAACTTAAGCTTTCAAAACGATAACTATACGTAACGTTATTTGACATAAATACTTACGACCTATAATGTTTATACATATATCGTATATATAATGTATTTAATCACTTTTAAAGACTTAAATACATAAAACAATATAAGTATATTCACAAAAGATAGCTATATTTGAATCCTCATTCCATTTTTCACAAGATTTCTATACGTATATCTAGAGTATATGTACTCGTATCATACCTAGCTTCTATACATATTTACTATTGGTATATACACATCAAATCACCACCAACCAGCCCTTGTTCATGCCTTATGTATAAGGTAACTACTTTTGTTATTTAGTATGACAATTTCACATGATTAAAAGATCTTTTCACAAAATTACAAATTTATACACCTTTTACACCACCATAAATACATGCATCCATTTTCAATTTTTGGAACATCATTTCTCTAGCTAAACACACACACTTACTAGCCTCATGTCTCTCTAAGAACTCCAGCAAAAATCCTCTCAAGAATCACCTTAAACACCACCATAAAAAGATCAACAAAAACACTACAAAAATACAACTTTCAATTCAAGTTTATGTCTTAAGTTGCTTCCAATCTTTCATCCAATTTCATCACTCTTTTGATTCTAGGTTTTTACTCCTCTTTTACAGCAATCTTGTCCAAGTAACTTGAGGTAGTAACTTTGTTCATAACCTTATTCGATTCATATATATATATAGCTATCTTATTGTATGGTATACAATTTTAACAACAAAAACATAGTTTGAATGATTTCAAACTTGTTTGCAAACTAAATAGATCCTTCTAACTTAACTTTTAAAATACTTCAAGACCTGTAATATAACTTAAATATATGCTAATTTAACAAGGTATAACTTGGTTTTTCAAAGAATACCTTAAAAAACTGTTTTTATGACGTCGGAGTGCAACCGGGGGCTGTTTTGGGTTGGATAATTAAAAACCATCTTGAACTTTGAATTGGAGGTTTATATTCTGGAAAAATGATATTTCTTATGAATATGTTAACACATAAAAATTTCGTGATTTAATTCATAGTATAAGTATTTTTAGAAAAATGGTCATTAAATGATGTTTTTGTAACAAAAATGATTAACTTCATAAGTTTCACCAAAATTTGACCTATGACCTATGATTTCGAATACAAACTAAGGTATTTACAGTTCATATTCTTAAAGAGGGACTCGATCCAAGGAAGTGGAAAGTTGAATCAACGAAAACGGAGTTGTAACGAAGAAATTATGACCAAAACAAAATCGGATATCCAAGACTAGTTTAGCCACGAAAATAATTGGAGAAAATTAAATAAATCACATCTTCCTAAAGTAACATGATATTTTATACATATGTACTCATAATTTAATTTTATATGGTTCAGGATCACCCGTAAACAATACGAGAAGATTAATCATAAGATCCCATGATTGTACGCAACACGTCATTTGACAACACCGGTACTTTATGTACGCAACACGTCATTTGACAACACCGGTACCATGGGTCAAGATTAATCTCGACCAATACATATACGATGGGGGTTTTATTTATTTCATTGGGGGTTTATTAAACAACTAAATATGAACCATTAAAATTGAATTACTAACATCGGACTGCTAACTACGGACTAAGGAATTATTAAAAGTATTATAAGTATATATATGTGACGATTGTTTAAAAAGAAAAGGTATTGATATATTATATATGGATAGGTTCGTGATATCAATCGGAGACCAAGTCGAAATTACATATCTTCAAGACAAAAGTGAGTATATAGTCCCACTTTTAAACTCTAAATATTTCGGGATGAGAATACATGTATTTTATGTTTTACGCTATGGACACAAGTAACTGAAAAATATATTCTACGTTGAGTTGTACCACTGGCATACTTCCCTGTAGCTTGGTAACTAATATTTACAGCGGTATTGTAAACGCGAATCCTGTTGATAGATCTATCGGGCCTGACAACCCCAACCGGACTGGACGACCAGTATTCAACGGTTGCACAGTACTTCGTTTCGTGACTACACCTTGGTACGGTGTAGTAAGATTTCATAATAAAGGGAATATGCGACGTGATTAAATGTTAAGTATGGTTACCAAGTGCTCAACCACTTAGAATATTTTTATTAAAATGTTTATATATGAAATCTAGTGTTCCATTGTTATAACGCTGCTAGCATCAAACCTATATATCTCACCAACTTTATGTTGACGTTTTAAAGCATGTTATTCTCAGGTATGAATTAAGTCTTCCGCTGTGCATTAGCTCATGTTAAGGATACTACTTGGGACCTTTTAAGCCATGATACAAAGACGTTGCATTCGAGTCATTGGAGTTCAATAGAGAATATAAATAAGTAAATGACAGATTAGGTCATTTGGATATTATGAAATGTTAGACGAAAATGTCAAATATTGATGTAATGATAGTTTGCCTTTTAAGAATAAATGCAACGTTTGTAAAATGTATCATATAGAGGTCAAGTACCTAGCAATGTTATCATATGTTATTGTATTCGTCCCTATGGATTGGGTCGGGTCGTCTCAACAGTTGATAATGCTAAAAACGAACATATATTTCATAGCATTATTCCTCAAGAAAGACAAGCTTTTAGTTGCAATTGTTCTATTTACAAGTGATATTCGTTTAAATAATAAAAGGTGAAGACAAAAGACAGATTCGACGAATTGAAGACGCAAACGACCAAAAAGCTCAAAAGAACAAAAGACAATCAAAGAGGTTCTAATTATTGATAAGAAACGTCTCGAAATTACAAGAGTACAAGATTAAAAACGTAAAGTACAAGATATTAAATTGTACGCAAGGACGTTCGAAAATCCGGAACCGGGACCAGAGTCAACTCTCAACGCTCGACGCAACGGACTAAAAATTACAAGTTAACTATGTATATAAATATAATATAATATATAATTAATTATATTAATTATATATATATTATATATATATTATAAACCGTCGACAGAGAAAGACTCCAAGGGTGTGAGCTGTAAATTCATTCTCCGCGACTCGCGGAGTTTGAAGAGGATTTTGCCGCGAGTCGCGGAGCCCCAAAATTCGACTTTTCCTATAAAAGCAACCGAATTCTGATCGCAATTAATAATCTATTTCTCTCTTCTCTCATATATACGTAAAATATATATATATAATTTATATTTTAATTTTAATTATAATTCTAATAATAAGGGTATGTTAGCGAATGTTGTAAGGGTGTAAGTCAAAATTCTGTCCGTGTAACGCTACGCTATTTTTAATCATTGTAAGTTATGTTCAACCTTTTTATATTAATGTCTCGTAGCTAAGTTATTATTATGCTTATTTAAAACGAAGTAATCATGATGTTGGGCTAATTACTAAAATTGGGTAATTGGGCTTTGTACCATAATTGGGGTTTGGACAAAAGAACGACACTTGTGGAAATTAGACTATGGGCTATTAATGGGCTTTATATTTGTTTAACTAAATGATAGTTTGTTAATGTTAATATAAAGATTTACAATTGGGCGTCCCTATAAATTACCATATACACTCAATCGGACACGATGGGCGGGGTATTTATATGTACGAATAATCGTTCATTTAACCGGACACGGGAATGGATTAATAGCCACTAGAATAATTAAAACAGGGGTGAAATTACATTCAAGGGTAATTGGTGTAATTGTTAACAAAGTAGTAAAACCTTGGTTTACACGCAGTCGATAACCTGGTGTATTCATTAAACAAAGTATTAAAACCTTGTTACAATTCGAATCCCCAATTAGTTGGAATATTCAACTTCGGGTATAATAATAATTTGACAAGGACACTCGCACTTTATATTTATGACTGATGGACTGTTATGGACAAAAACCAGACGGACATATTAAATAATCCAGGACAAAGGACAATTAACCCATGGGGCATAAAACTAAAATCAACACGTCGAACATCATGATTACGGAAGTTTAAATAAGCATAATTCTTTTATTTCATATTTAATTTCCTTTATTTTATATTTAATTGCACTTCTAATTATCGCACTTTTATTTATTCGCACTTTTAATTATCGTACTTTTTAATTATCGCAAGTTTATTTTATCGCACTTTTATTATTCGCAATTTCATTATCGTTATTTACTTTACGCTTTAATTTAAGTCTTGTATTTATTTTATATTTTACATTAGGTTTTAACTGCGACTAAAGTCTTAAAATCGACAAACCGGTCATTAAACGGTAAAAACCCCCTTTATAATAATAATATTACTTATATATATGTTTGTATTTTTATAAAAGTAAACTAATATAGCGTTGAGCTTTGTTTAAAGATTTCCCTGTGGAACGAACCGGACTTACTAAAAACTACACTACTTTACGATTAGGTACACTGCCTATAAGTGTTGTAGCAAGGTTTAAGTATATCCATTCTATAAATAAATAAATATCTTGTGTAAAATTGTATCGTATTTAATAGTTTTTCCTAGTAAAATATAAACTATTTCGTATACACCTCGCATAACATCAAGTATTTTTGGCGCCGCTGCCGGGGACTCTCTTAAACGCCGGAAGCGCAACGCTAATATAAAAAAAAAAAGATTTTTTGTTTACTTTTATTAAAATTCGCTTTTGTAAAAATACGTTTTAAATATTCAAAAATATAAAAAGAAAAACAAAAATATAAGTATTTTTAAGATTTTGTTAAATATTTAAGTTTTATAAGTTTCTTTATTTTTATTTTAGTTTATAAAAATATAAGTTTTATTAACTATCTTTTATTTATAGAAAAAATTAAAAACAGAAAATAAAAAAAAATAAATAAAGAAAAAACGCGTCGAATTTAAAGCTGTCATCTGAATTTTTGAACCCCGCGACTCGCGGGGTTTTCTGCATTAATTTCCGCGACTCGCGGAGACTTTCTGACACGCCGACAGAAGCCCTAATTCAGCATTTATTACGGATTATTATTAATTAATTATTATTAAACCCTAATTATTATTATTATTATAATTAATTTTACTTTAACTTTAACTTTTTATTTAATTTATGTATTTAGTATTAATAAGTTTAATTAAATTGTAAAATTAGTAGTTTTATTAAATAAATAATATAAAAATAATATTTTTATAAAAATTGTAATTTTTACAACTTTTTGTATATTTTTATATTTTGTCCCTTTTTAATCGTTTTAGCGTAATATTTGTATTTTTAGCTCATATTTAATTTTAAACTTAGTTTTTGCTATAGTTATTTTTACTCCTAGATTTTTAGGCTTTGCCGTAGAATTCCTTAAGTGCTTTTTCTTTAGACTAAGATTTAGGTGCTTTAGAATTTTGCGACGCCTTTTTAAGTTTTAGTTTTTTTTTTTTAAGTTATTTCCATTTGGGATTCAGTTTTTCCTGTAAGCTTTAATATTTTTAGACACCTTTTACTATGTATCAATTATCATTCCAATTAGTAATCTCAATTTGCGATTATAATTTTAAGTTAGTTGTAGTAATAAGGTTAGGTTAGTCAAGTATTTTTAAGTTTTTATAAGTTTCTTTTATTTTTCCGTCACCTTTTATTTTTCAACCATTTTTTCTTTTTCGACCTTTTTCGACGAACTCTTTTTCTCTCTCATTTCTCGCTATTCTAGTTTTAGGACATAGATTTTTATTCTACTTCTTATCTGAATTTCTTAAAAATTACGAAAATTTATTTTAAGTGGTTAAATTGATAGACATCAAAATTTTCTGGTTCGTAGTAATAGTTGGATTTGTACGTGGACCGGGTTATTGGAGCCAAACAGTCCTCAATTATATTGAGACCAAACGAATCCTGCCCCTCTGCTGCATCTTTTGGCTATTCGAAACGTGGGCAAAATCAGAAAAGTCTATTGATTGGATAACTTATTATAATTTTTCTTTCCTTTTTAAAAACTAATAGGATATTCAGTGAATGCACCGAGCAAGACGTTCATCACCTTTTGTACGTTCACCACCTGTAACTAGATCAAGACATTTAGCAAATATAACCGCCGTTGATTTTTCTTTAGAATCGTCATCCAGTAGACCAAGTACTTCAGTTCAAATTTCCGATAATCCATTTTTTGAACCAGACCTCACAATTGAGAATCCGGAAAATATTCAGGAACGGTTCGTAGATCCTGAACCATTAAACTTTCCTCCGGAGCCACCAATCATTCAAACAGAGATTGTTGAGGAACGAACCATTAAATCAGAATCATCAAGTGATACCGATTCAACAAATTCAATTATGGAGAATCTGGAACCTTTAAGTATGGAAGACCGAATGAGAGCTAAACGCACTGGCCAAGGTCACGCAATTACTCATCCAGACATTAATGCGCCAGATTATGAAATCAAAGGACAAATTCTACACATGGTGACTAATCAATGCCAATTTAGTGGTGCGCCGAAGGAAGATCCAAATGAACATCTACGTACCTTTAATAGGATCTGCACACTATTTAAAATCCGAGAAGTGGAGGATGAACAGATATATCTCATGTTATTTCCCTGGACTTTAAAGGGAGAAGCCAAAGATTGGTTGGAATCGTTACCTGAAGGGGCGATCGATACATGGGATGTTTTAGTTGACAAATTTCTTAAACAATTCTTTCCTGCATCTAAAGCCGTAAGACTTCAAGCAGAAATTGTTACGTTCACACAGAAACCAAATGAAACTCTATATGAGGCGTGGACAAGATATGGAAAGTTGTTAAGAGGATGTCCGCAACATGGTTTAGACACCTGTCAAATAGTACAAATATTCTACCAAGGATGCGACATCACTACAAGGAAAGACATAGATATAGCAGCTGGTGGTTCTATTATGAAGAAAACCGAAACTGATGCTTACAAAATTATTGATAACACTGCTTCCCACTCACATGAGTGGCACCAAGAAAAAGATATCGTTAGATCATCTAAAGCAGCTAGAGCCGATTCTAGCCATGACTTAGATTCTATTTCCGCAAAGATAGATGCTGTGGAGAGACGAATGGAAAAGATGACTAAAGATATTCACTCAATACGAATTAGTTGTGAGCAGTGTGGAGGACCACATTTGACAAAAGATTGTCTCAGTATTGAATTAACAATGGAACAAAGAGAGAATATTTCATACATAAACCAAAGGCCTGGAAATAATTATCAGAATAATTATCAACCGCCAAGACCGATTTACAATCAAAACCAGAATTATAACCGAAATATTCCATACAACAACCAACAAGGTCCTAGCAATCAACAAGTATCCAATATACTTACAATCAGCAAAGACCAAATTTTCAAAACAAACCACCACAACAAATCGATGATAAAAAGCCAAATTTAGAAGATATGATGACGAAGCTAGTTGAAACTCAAACGCAGTTTTTCACATCTCAGAAACAAACTAATGAACAAAATGCTCAAGCATTTAGAAATCAACAAGCTTCTATTCAAAATCTGGAACAAGAAGTAAGTAACCTAGCAAGATTAATAGGTGAAAGAAAACCGGGAAGTCTACCTAGTGATACAAATGCTAACCCCCGGAATGAAACAGCTAAAGCCATTACCACAAGAAGTGGTACAACACTTAAACCACCTGAAATACCTGTAACTTCTGATGAAGCCATTCCTACTCCACAAGAACCACAACCTGATCAAGATAAGGAAAAAGAACCGGTAGTTGAAAAAGTTAATGAAGATAACACAGTTAAGGATAAACCTTATGTTAAACCATACCAACCACCACTTACTTACCCGAGTAAAATGAAGAAAGAAAAACTTGAAGCCGAGCAATCCAAATTTTTGGATATGTTTAAACAGATAAATGTAAATCTTCCTTTCATTGATGTGATTTCAGGAATGTTCTTTAGGAGAAGGTAATGAACCAATTGATGAAGCTGAAATGTTAGCTACACTTATAGCTAATGGATATGAACCAACAACAGAAGAAATTCAAATGCTAAAAGAAGAAGACAGATATCGATATAAATCATCGATAGAAGAACCTCCGAAATTAGAGGTTAAGCCACTTCCAAACCATTTGGAATACGCTTATTTACATGGTGAATCTGAATTACCTGTAATAATATCGTCTTCTCTTACTGAAAACGAGAAATCACAACTCATTTCTGTGTTGAAAGCTCATAAACCAGCCATTGCATGGAAGATTCATGATATTAAAGGAATAAGTCCTTCGTATTGCACACATAAAATCCTTATGGAAGAAGATCATAAAACGTATGTGCAACGCCAACGAAGACTAAATCCTAATATGCAAGATGTAGTTAAGAAAGAGATTATTAAACTGCTAGATGCAGGTTTGATATATCCGATTTCTGATAGCCCATGGGTAAGCCCAGTTCAATGCGTACCTAAGAAGGGTGGCATGACTGTCATTACAAATGAGAAAAATGAGCTTATTCCTACTAGGACTGTAACAGGATGGTGTGTATGTATTGATTATAGAAAATTAAATGACGCCACCAGAAAAGATCACTTTCCCTTACCTTTCATAGATCAAATGTTGGAAAGATTAGCCTGAAATAGCTACTATTGTTTTCTAGATGGATTTTCCGGATATTTTCAAATTCCAATAGCACCCGAGGACCAAGAGAAAACCACATTCACGTGCCCTTATGGTACTTTTGCTTACAAACGCATGCCATTTGGACTTTGCAACGCCCCTGCAACCTTTCAAAGGTGTATGATGGCGATTTTTCACGACATGATAGAAGAATGCATGGAAGTATTCATGGATGACTTTTCAGTCTTCGGTGATACATTTAAATCATGTCTAGTTAATCTGGAGCGAACGCTAATTAGATGCGAACAATCAAATCTAGTACTTAATTGGGAGAAATGCCATTTCATGGTCAAAGAAGGCATCGTTCTTGGACATAAAATTTCAAAAGAAGGAATTGAAGTGGATAGAGCTAAAGTAGATGTAATTGCTAAACTTCCACATCCCACCAATGTTAGAGGAGTTAGGAGTTTTCTAGGGCATGCCGGTTTTTACCGACGTTTCATAAAATATTTTTCTAAAATTGCCACTCCTATGAATAAACTCCTAGAAAAGGATGCGCCATTCATCTTTTTAGATGAGTGTATCAAATCTTTTAATATTCTTAAAGAGAAACTCACTAATGCACCAATCATGATAACACCAAATTGGAATCTACCATTTGAACTAATGTGCGATGCAAGTGATTTTGCAATGGGAGCCGTTTTAGGACAAAGGATTGAAAAACGATTTCAACCTATATATTATGCTAGTAAGACATTACAAGGAGCACAAACGAACTATACAACTACTGAAAAAGAACTCCTTGCTATTGTCTTTGCTTTTGACAAATTTCGATCATATCTCGTTCTAGCAAAAACGGTGGTCTATACCGACCATTCTGCTCTTAGATACCTATTTTCAAAACAAGATGCTAAACCAAGATTAATCCGTTGGATCTTACTCTTACAAGAGTTTGATATTGAAATCCGAGATAAAAGAGGAGCAGAAAATCTCGCCGCTGATCATCTTTCTCGTCTTGAAAATCCTGAGTTAGAAGTTCTAAATGAATCGGCCATACAAGACAACTTTCCTGATGAATATCTATTGAAGATAGATTATAAAGAAATCCCATGGTTTGCAGACTATGCAAACTAATTAGTTTGTGGATTCCTTGAAAAAGGATTATCGTACCAAAGACGAAAGAAATTCTTCAGTGATATAAAACACTATTTTTGGGAAGATCCACATCTGTTTAAAAGTTGTCCCGATGGAATAATACGCCGATGTGTATTTGGAGAAGAAGCTAGTAAAATTTTAAACCATTGTCACACAGGACCAACAGGAGGGCATTATGGGCCTCAACTAACAGCAAGAAAAGTTTATGAAGCTGGATTCTATTGGCCTAGAATTTACAAAGACGCACACCTTCTTTGCAAATCCTGTGATGCATGTCAAAGGGCCGGAAAAATAAGTCAACGTGATGAAATGCCACAAAATGTCATCCAAGTATGTGAAGTATTTGACATTTGGGGTATTGACTTTATGGGTCCATTTCCAAAATCTCATAATAATCTATATATACTCATAGCCATTGATTATGTATCTAAATGGGCGGAAGCACAAGCTCTCCCAACTAACGATGCACGAGTTGTAGTCAACTTTTTAAAACGTCTTTTTGCAAGGTTTGGAACACCGAAAGCTTTAATAAGTGATCGGGGTACTCATTTCTGTAATAATCAACTTGAGAAAGTTCTTAAAAGATATGGAGTAACTCATAAAATCTCCACCGCATATCATCCACAAACAAGTGGACAAGTTGAAAATACCAACCGAGCTTTAAAACGTATTCTAGAAAAAACGTAGGATCAAATACGAAGGAATGGTCCATTAAATTGGAGGATGCACTCTGGGCTTTTAGAACAGCCTACAAAACTCCAATTGGAACCACACCTTTTAGACTTGTTTATGGAAAAGCATGTCATCTTCCAGTAGAAATTGAACACAAAGCATTTTGGGCTTTGAAAACATGTAATCTTGATTTACATGAAGCTGGACGTCTACGATTAAGTCAACTAAACGAATTAGAAGAATTAAGACATGAAGCATACGAAAATTCGTTAATCTTTAAAGAAAGAACGAAGAAATGGCATGATAAAAGAATCAGAAGTTCAAAAGAATTTAAAGAAGGAGACAGAGTTCTTCTTTTCAATTCACGATTCAAGCTATTTCCTGGAAAATTGAAATCAAGATGGTCTGGACCATTCATAGTCAAAAGAGTTTTCCCATACGGAACGATAGAATTGATAAATTCAAATGGGATTAAATTTAAAGTTAATGGTCACAGAGTTAAACATTACATACATGGTCCGATGGAAGTCGACAACGAAGTTAATTACAATTTCGACACCACAGCTAACTAAGTGTGGGGAGAATCAAGTCTTTAAAGGATAATATGTATTTCTGTTAGAGTTAGATTGTCTGTTTTCGTGTAGTTCTCGAAAATGGAACTCGAATGGTCTTTCCCTAGCAGACCCTAAAGAACTAGTCTTCTCCCCCCATTCTGAATTTTTATTTTTTTTTAGGTTTTTACGAAATGAAGACTGCCTGTGAACTAAACCATGGTCTAATGCTACACGCTTTGATCACTAAACGTAATAATGACATACTACCGAGTGAAATAGTATCAGTAATCAGAGAAAGAATGGACGGAGTTAGAAAAGAATCCAGATGCGAAGATAATAAGTTACAATTTGGTAAAGGAAAATCAAAATTCGCAGCGAAAAGAAGAGCACGACACCTAGAACGATGTCACAAATGCGGAAAATGGTCACATGGAGGTAAATGTTCAAATAATCAAACCTATTCAAATACCGAATTTGTTACTTTATGCAGAGACGGACCGTTCATATGTTTAGAAGAAAAGACACTGAATGCTCGAGGTTACGCCTATGTAGCCATGGAAAACCAATTAAACCGACTATCTTATGAATGGGATAGATCATATAACTAAGAAATCTATTTCACAGGTATGTCTGTACAGTTTTTATTTTTATTTTTATTTTTAACCTTTTGATAATAAACGCTAATTTGTTCGCTAAAAAGTATTAAATTGGTATTGAATAAAATTAGGTTTGGCGACCGAAATTATTGATATCATTCAAAAATTTATTACATCACTGCGAAATTTAACGTTTATTCTTAAGGTATAAATATCTTTAAACAATCAACCCAAAATATTTCAAAAATTCATCATGAGTTAAATTAGGTCTTGGAACCGAAATTACTTTACCGAAAAGAGGGGCGTATATTTTTGATAATATTTGATTGATTAAAGTGGGATAAAAAGACAAAAAGATTTTTAAATTTATTTTTACCATGTTTTTAAAATTAATATTTAAATCTTAAATTAATATTGTAAACTTTGTAAAAACAATATTTTTAAAATTATAATTATTTGATTTTTTAAATTAAGTTTGGTGTGAACTTTTAATTTTTAAAATATAAATTCTTAATTTTATGCATTTTAAATTTTAAGTTTGGTGTGAATTTTTAATATTAATTTTGAATTTTATATTTAAGTTGTGTGAATTTAAAAACAAAAATTTACTTTATCTCATTAAGTTAAGAATATGATTTTTAAAATTCATCGTAAGTTGAAGACTAGGTCTTTGAACCGAAATTGCTTTACCCGAGGGAGGGACGAGAACTTTTATTATCATTATTTTTAATCTTATTGAATTAAAGTATGCCAAAAACATTGAAAAAACCCAAAAATCTTAGCTTTTAAAACAATCGCTACAAAAAGACAAATTTTAAAATTTTGTCGAAGGACGGACTAGGACATCGATCCGAAGCGACCTCGTCCTAAATAATAAGGGAAACAAAATTTTAAAATTAATTTCTTAATTGTTTTCAAAAGTTAATGATTATAAAAAAAAAAAAAAAAAAAAACACCAAACTCCGCGACTCGCGGAGTTTGGAGCCTAAATCTCCGCGACTCGCGGAGGGGTCGGAAATCAGAAAAAAATATAGAGCTGCAACAGCTCAGTTTCACACACCCAAAACAGAATTCTGCACGAAAAAACTCCGAAAAACCACCCAAAAACACCCCAAAAATCCCAATTTTTAACCGTTAATCACCAAATTTTTTGCTAAAATCATGTTGAGAAGGATGCTATCTAAGAATTACTCAAGAAAAACGGTAAATTTCTACACCTAAACACCATTTAATTCGAAATTTGATGTTCTTGAGCAATTTTTTTCCCAATTTGATTTTGATGCTTTTTAGTGTAATTAGGCTTAAATTGTTTATGTATTATGCTTGTATAACCTAGATTGATGCTGTTTAACATGATTAGAAGCCTTAAACTTCAAATTTTGAATAATCTAGGGTTTGTGTTCTTAAGCAAATTTGGGGCTTTTTGATATAAACAGGTTATGGCCGATTTTTGTCATGAATTGTTGCTAAATTGAGTAGTGTAACATGTCTAGGTAGTTAAATGATCCAAACTTTGAGCCTAAACATGATTTTGAGAATTAAAGTGGACTTTTTCAAGTCTAAAATTCATGAACTTGATTTTTGAAAGATAATGCCATTTGAGACTTGTTTGACTGCTAGTAATGATTATTTTGACATGTTATTTGAGTTGAATGCTTATGAACTTGGCGAACATTTTCGTATATGCTTATTTGAAAAAGTGTAGATTTGATAAAAATGTGAAAATGAGCTTAAGTTTGATATAAATTGATAATGTCATTGTAATTATTTTGATTGATGATTTTGCTGACACTAATGCATATTTGGATGCACAAAAATTGTGTTTGATGTGTTTTGCAGAATGAAAGGGGTGAATCTTCATCCCAAGCCCGCAATGCTCCTGCTGAGAATTTAGAACAACAGGAGGTGGATAACTACTACAAGCAGGATATACCTCATCCAGTCATGACCTTTTCCGATATGCACTTGGAAGAGTTGCACCCGAACCTAAGATTTGACAGACTTTGGATAGATTATCCAAAATATCAACGGGGTTTGCATACTCTTCATTCTAAGGTTGTTGAGGTACCGAGGGTCATAGAATGGGGACCCTTAGAAGTGTAGAATTGGCCGGGCCAATTAGGGAATTACTTGTACAGAGGTATGGTAATTCTTCTTTTAATGACTGGGTACATTTATTCACCATACGTAGACCTGTATATAAAGTATGGTGTGAAGAATTGTTATGTAGTATAGAGTTGAATGATCGGGTAGCTAGTTTAACCGATCGTTCTTTTATTAGATTTTTGTTAGGCGGTTCGATGCGCCACATGTCTTTACTGGACATGGCTCAGGCTTTACGTATATATACGCCTGAGGAGTTAGCGTCTGCCGATTGTAGAGGATTGATACTAAACGGTAGAAAGATAGATGAAAATTTTGATACACACGGTGTGTGGAGTCAAATGACAAGCCATCACCGTTTCAAAGGGGGAAATTACTCTTATCTGGATATAGATAGAGCCGAATTAAGAGTGATACATAGGTTTTTAGCTAATTCGATTACACAAAGGGGTAAAAACAAGGAAAAAGTAAATGAACAGGATTTGTTTTACCATATGTGTATTCGAGACCCACAAAGCGCTGTAAGTATACCATATTGTGTGGGTTATTATTTATCAGCTATGGTTCGGGGGATGCGACCACATAGCATAATAGGAGGTGGTATTTTTATTACTTTGATTGGTGAATATCTCGGTGTGGATATAAGTCGGGGGGGATTATTACTAGAAGAGCCGGAACCCCGCGATACTATAGGTTTAAATGTATACCATGGTGCGAAAGTTTTGAAGAGGCGAAATAACGCCGCAGTACGATACCATGGTAGACATCCACAGGTGGAGAGAAACCAGCAACAAGGTAATGTAGGAGGGGGGGAATGAGATGCAAGAAATGCATAGGTTTATAGCTTCTCAGGAATACGAAAATGCTAGACAGAGAGCATTTGAAGATTGGCAAGTTCATCAGAACCAAATCATAGCTCATTGCCAACATATAAGTAGAAACTATATTCCTACACCGAAACCCATCTTCCCTCCTTGGTCCATAGAGATGCAGCCACCATATCCTACGTATGACCCTGCCGAAGTATTCTATAGCACTTATGGTTATGCCTGGAACCCCTATTGGTACCAATATCATCCTTAGTTTACTTATTTTTTTTTATTTTGTAATTTGTAATTATTGATACATTTAATATTTTTGTTAATATTGTAATCATTTTTATAATTATCTAACTTTTATTCTTAGATTTTAATAATTTTTTGAATGTGGGGTAATATACCAAACTTCAAAAATATGTATATATGTTTGCAGTTTATCTTATGTACACAACAGGGTAAAACAACGCATTTTCAAAGACTGGCATTAAGTTCAGCAAAAGCAACTAATTTTGACGACAAGATGCAAAATATATGTGAAATAACAACAAGATGGAATGAACAAATGATGTGCACCATTTATCATTCAGCAAACAAACGCCAATATATTTGGAAACTTTGGTAAAAATTTAATCATTTTCACACAAATCACCCTCAATAATTTAAATTGTTACTAATTTCTTGCAAATGAGGGCATTGCAAGATCTTAAGTGTGGGAAGGGGTTAAATTCTTTCGGATTTTAAAAATTTTTACTTTATACACTTGGTTACCATTAAAAATACTAGTAAAGCAGTAGTTGTATTAGAATCTAGTGCTCTCTGATAATAAAGAACAGCCCTAGTCTTATATACTAACTACCCAATTCTAGTAAAATTTTTCAAAATTTTCAATTAAATGAATTCAAAATCATGTTTATACATATTTATGAACGATAAAACTAGGTTTTAACACCGAAATTATTGTTACCTCGGAAAGGACATAAATTGAGAAACAAACTAAAATGTTAAAATTCATTTAAAATGGAATAGAGGACGATAAAAAGGAAAATAAAAGCCAAGTGTGGGAAAATTTACCAAGTTATCTTAAACATATGTCACATATATCTGTAACAAATAACTGAAAATACTTTTGCTTTGGACTAAACTAAACTGTTTTACCCAATGAAAGAAAAGAAGAGATGGATCTACACGATGAATCAATTCCATCATTAAAAGGAAGTAAAGTCTTCCGAAAAAGACACGCGCTTCTTGATTTAGGTCATGAAGTTGTCGTCCAGACCAGCTGTAGGTTGGCGAAAAATCTAGAAAAGTCATCACTAAAATCAGCAGGAAATCCACGGACCTCAGCATTAAACAGGGTCGCCAAGTGGTCAGATTTATCCTAACCATGAGAAGGATTTATCTCGTACAATGGGGGGGGGGCACCATGCAAATTAGCTGGATAAGACTAATGAATCAGATCCCCAGAAAGGATAATCTCCTTAAAGATTAAAAATCAGCTTTTAAGACTGATATTACTCAATCCTAGAGATTGACCTTAAAGATTGAGAATTACAAACTCATGGAATTCGATGATATCTAAACTCGAGCTTAAACGAGAAAATATTTTGATCAAAATTACAAACCGATTTGTTTTCTGAAAACCCTATTTTCAATGCGTTCATTACCATTGAACGTAAAATCCTAGGAATTCACCTGGAATTCATTAGGTCACCTGAACTAAATCGGGTGTCAACCGTAAGAACGGTGGTTGCATAGTGGTCAAAGACAGGACCTTGTGCCAGACCGAAAAATTATAAGGGTGAGCTTTACTATTGCTCCTACCAAGGATAGTAATTGCGTCCGACACGTTATAGACCATAATCAAAAGCATGTCACGGGACATTGCCTTAACAGTTGCTTGTTCAACGCTTTCCTTTACAACCGGACGGTAGTTTGCCGAAAGGTAATATACGGAACAAGTAAACTGGACGTGTTGCTCTCCTAATACAAGGTTAGCAAGTGGGTGACACAAAACAGCAAGTTTTGAGCTAAAATTTTCAATTCTGAAACCCACCAAACCCACAAAAATATTTTGCAAACACCGGTAAAGGGTTATCCCGGAAAACTTATCTAGGGTAAAAAACTAGATTTAATTTTCAAAAGATCAAATGTTTTCATAAAGATCCAATTTCCTTAATGGATCTAAATTTTTTATAGTCATGTGGGACTGTAAACCATATCGTTACTACCATTGTTTATACCGCCGTATAGAAATCACTGATGTACAAAGTGTGAAGAATAAAGAAGTGATTCTTGTATTTCAAGACGATATTGCTTGAGGACAAGCAACGCTCAAGTGTGGGAATATTTGATAATGCTAAAAACGAACATATATTTCATAGCATTATTCCTCAAGAAAGACAAGCTTTTAGTTGCAATTGTTCTATTTACAAGTGATATTCGTTTAAATAATAAAAGGTGAAGACAAAAGACAGATTCGACGAATTGAAGACGCAAACGACCAAAAAGCTCAAAAGAACAAAAGACAATCAAAGAGGTTCCAATTATTGATAAGAAACGTCTCGAAATTACAAGAGTACAAGATTAAAAACGTAAAGTACAAGATATTAAATTGTACGCAAGGACGTTCGAAAATCCGGAACCGGGACCAGAGTCAACTCTCAACGCTCGACGCAGCGGACTAAAAATTACAAGTTAACTATGTATATAAATATAATATAATATATAATTAATTATATTAATTATATATATATTATATATATATTATAAACCGTCGGCAGAGAAAGACTCCAAGGGTGTGAGCTGTAAATTCATTCTCCGCGACTCGCGGAGTTTGAAGAGGATTTTGCCGCGAGTCGCGGAGCCCCAAAATTCGACTTTTCCTATAAAAGCAACCGAATTCTGATCGCAATTAATAATCTATTTCTCTCTTCTCTCATATATACGTAAAATATATATATATAATTTATATTTTAATTTTAATTATAATTCTAATAATAAGGGTATGTTAGCGAATGTTGTAAGGGTGTAAGTCGAAATTCTGTCCGTGTAACGCTACGCTATTTTTAATCATTGTAAGTTATGTTCAACCTTTTTATATTAATGTCTCGTAGCTAAGTTATTATTATGCTTATTTAAAACGAAGTAATCATGATGTTGGGCTAATTACTAAAATTGGGTAATTGGGCTTTGTACCATAATTGGGGTTTGGACAAAAGAACGACACTTGTGGAAATTAGACTATGGGCTATTAATGGGCTTTATATTTGTTTAACTAAATGATAGTTTGTTAATGTTAATATAAAGATTTACAATTGGGCGTCCCTATAAATTACCATATACACTCAATCGGACACGATGGGCGGGGTATTTATATGTACGAATAATCGTTCATTTAACCGGACACGGGAATGGATTAATAGCCACTAGAATAATTAAAACAGGGGTGAAATTACATTCAAGGGTAATTGGTGTAATTGTTAACAAAGTAGTAAAACCTTGGTTTACACGCAGTCGATAACCTGGTGTATTCATTAAACAAAGTATTAAAACCTTGTTACAATTCGAATCCCCAATTAGTTGGAATATTCAACTTCGGGTATAATAATAATTTGACAAGGACACTCGCACTTTATATTTATGACTGATGGACTGTTATGGACAAAAACCAGACGGACATATTAAATAATCCAGGACAAAGGACAATTAACCCATGGGGCATAAAACTAAAATCAACACGTCGAACATCATGATTACGGAAGTTTAAATAAGCATAATTCTTTTATTTCATATTTAATTTCCTTTATTTTATATTTAATTGCACTTCTAATTATCGCACTTTTATTTATTCGCACTTTTAATTATCGTACTTTTTAATTATCGCAAGTTTATTTTATCGCACTTTTATTATTCGCAATTTCATTATCATTATTTACTTTACGCTTTAATTTAAGTCTTGTATTTATTTTATATTTTACATTAGGTTTTAACTGCGACTAAAGTCTTAAAATCGACAAACCGGTCATTAAACGGTAAAAACCCCCTTTATAATAATAATATTACTTATATATATGTTTGTATTTTTATAAAAGTAAACTAATATAGCGTTGAGCTTTGTTTAAAGATTTCCCTGTGGAACGAACCGGACTTACTAAAAACTACACTACTTTACGATTAGGTACACTGCCTATAAGTGTTGTAGCAAGGTTTAAGTATATCCATTCTATAAATAAATAAATATCTTGTGTAAAATTGTATCGTATTTAATAGTTTTTCCTAGTAAAATATAAACTATTTCGTATACACCTCGCATAACATCAACAGTTTAAACGTGAGAATTAAGATTGTATTAATAAAATAAACTAAGTTAATCTATGAAAATCGAAAGTACGAGATAGTTTGTTTTGGTGGCTATTTAACGATTAGCCAAATCAAAGATTGATTAAAAGTAAAAGACGATATTTTTGTATTTTTAAGTTTATAAAAATAAATGCTGACTCAACAAAAAGTAAAGATATTTGAATTCAATAGATAAAAGAATGTTCGCCTAGATATCCTATTCGCAGTGTTGGATGATTTGTTATTAAGCACTAGTTCTATTTATCAATGCACGCAATTACAGAGTCGGTTTACCCAGAGTTCTCTTTTAGCAAACACGTCAAACTAGGATTTATTGGCTTAGGGTTCCCTTTCACCAAAGACCTCTTTCGTTTGTGACTTAGTAACTAGCTAATTATAAGATTAAGATTTAATTGGTTACGCGTTCGCTCCACACAATTCACCCCTATTTTGTTCAATCAATGTTACCCGGTTTACCCCCTTGGTCCAGTAAGCACTCAATCGGTTAAGACAAATCAATTGGAAATTAGATCACTAAATTGAAACAGGGTTCCCTTTGTTCAAACAAGATTCACTAATCAACCTAGTAACAATAATCAACACCCACAAGAATGGTTCTTAATCAAAACTCATAATTATCATGTATTAATTAATAAAACTACAAAGTATCATCCAAACACATGCAAATATTCAATCTAGACAAACATTAAAAGTTTAGCCAAAAATCATGGCTAGAACAAAAATCACAATCAAAGTAATAGAAGAATTCATTGTTTTAAACAAAGAGATTAACCTAATTAATGATTGAATCTTGAACGATAGACGGATCGAGAATTGTTTCTGGAAAGATTGATGCCTTAGAATGACCTTGGAGTTCTCCAAAGATCACCAAAAATTGTCCAAAAGCTGCCCCAATTCGTCTGGATGGAAGAATCAATAATTAGGGTATTTTTCGGGCCTTTTATAACTTGCCAAAATCACCTGAACCGACACACGGTCGCGCCGCGGCCATAATTGTCGCGCCGCGACATATAACATGAAATTTCAACCTCTTTAAACCAACTTCTGATCTGGAAACTCGTCATTCGTCGCGCCGCGGGCTCATTTGTCGCGCCGCGACAATGCAATGAAACTGATTCCTTCGTTTATTTTTCTCTTTTTACTTGCTCTAATTATCTCAACACCTCATGAATCAATAAAACATTAACGTTTTAATCCTCGATGTACTAATAATAACAACCAATTGACAAAATGCCTCAAAAGCTTCAAAAACCGCATCTCTTCTACAAATAGCTCTTCAAACTCGAACATTCTCAATATTATCAAAATAAACACCAAATCGTATCCGAACGGACTAAATTATGATCGATATCGCTAAGGAAAACGTGTATAAAATATGCGATATCAAACCACCCCACACTAGAGTTTTGCTTGTCCTCAAGCAATTAAACTCGATAATAATCTTCTACCATATAATAACGTCTTCAAAAATGTATGTAGAACCAAACGAACAAGAAACCAAACTAACAACCAGCGTGGGTACGATTTGGAGTAAATAACCATCATGATTCCCACTTGCATTCCCCCGAAATAACTTCCCGAACCGTAAACAATATGTAACTGATATTGCAACCAAAATTAAACTCGATTAACGTACCATACTGATGAAGTAGAGATTCTCGAAAAATAAGTCTTCAAAGTAAACGGGAATCAAGTGGAAACCAAGCACCAACAAGTATAGTAATCGAACAAATGTGCCAAAAGAACGCACGGGCTACCCCGCAATTGGTCAAGCCAAGCCTCCCACAGTACCTAACATCGCGAGATGTCGGTAAGAAAATAATGTGCTTAGGAGGATACACATTGCGTCCAGATATCATCGATAATCATGAGGTGATCATCTAATCCGTTAAGTCAACCATAAAGATTGAGGTTCATCAGTCTTAAAGGCTGATATCTTACCTTTCCGGAGGTTATCCACTGGGAATCTGATCAATCACTGACATTTTGTGTATCATGGTGCGCTTCCCATTTGACTAGCAAATCTCCCTCATTGAGATAAGCTTTGACTACCAGCTTCCCTGTTTGACGTTGAGGCCTGGTAGATTTCCAGTCGATTTTAGCAATGACTTTTCAAGACTTTTCGTCACCCTACAACTGGTCTGGACTACATCTTCTGAAAACAAATCAGCAAGTGTGTCGTTCGGGAGACTTGACTCCCTTAAGGATGGAAAAGATACATCCTGTGTGGTTAAATAAGGTGGTCGGGTGCAACATTGTCCTTGTTAGGAGAAACAATGAGGATCGCCCTGTTTAAGTTTTCGATCTAGCGAATGGTCCGGTTTCAACTATACGCCACTATCACCGTTCATACTGTTGACACCCATTTTTGTACAAGTGACCTACGTATGAACTTTCATGTTCATGTAGGATTTCACATTCAAAATAATGAACATGTTTTGAAAGTTCAAGACTTTTTCCTCTAACAGTACCTCATCGTGAAATGATGGGTAATGAAATGGCACGCTTAAGAGGTATACGTACCAAGTAAAACGGTCAGAAGACTTTACTTCCTTAATGAGTGGATCTGAGTCACTCGGAAGTGCCAATCTGTTTCAATTGACACCGGTTTGCCTACTTCCCACATGACAACCTTTTTTGCTTGTTTTAAGAAAGGTAAGAATTAGATACTACCCTTCTAATAAATCCTAAAAACCTTTGGGTGCCATAGCTTTTGGCTATGGGTTGTGTTGTCTAAGCAAACACAAGCACGTAGCTATTGCTCCTAAAAAGGACAGCACTGGTGAAGCTCGAGGCTCCTCTTCCCACAGTATCACACCATTAAATGATGCAATAATAAAATGATATAGTTTCGGAAGTCTGCTATACCAAGTAACCAAAAGTTTTTGATCTGGCACGTGATTCGGTCACAATCACGCTATGCAATCACCGCTCTCTCATGATTTACACCCGTTTTGGTACAGGTGACCTACTATTGAGTTCCCCGAACTCGTAGGATTTTATGTCCAATGGTAATGAACATGTGGAATACTTAAAACACGAAATATATCATAAAATATCAAGCCAATTTTCAGAACAAAGGTTTTGGCCTAATTTTCAATTGTTTTTCCACTCTTTTTTTTCTTTTCTTTTTCTACTAACTTTTCTCATATTTTTTTCCCTAAATTTTTCAATTTTTTTTTACGACCAAAACCCCGTGAAACGTCAAGTCTTTTAATATCAAAACTAGTATGATGATGATTTCATTAACAACCAACCCGAGAGATTTTACATCCCCACCCCACACTTGAGATCAAGTAATGTCCCCATTACTTGAGATCAAAAATAGATTAAAATCAAAAGGGTAAGAAAAATAAAAACTTATCGAGGTAACCACTGATCGTGGAATGACAGTGACAGATGGCGCTGAACTTACTGCCAGCATAAGAACATCGTCCATTCCCGATCCTCACATCAATATCATCAATCAAGTAGTTTTGCTGAACTTAATGCCAGACTTGAAAAATTGTTTCACCAACATACCTAAGAAAAGAAAAACACAAGAAAACTACATAAATGGGACAAGGTGGTACCACCCGGTACCGAAACGCCTTGTCCCCGAATAAATCCACATTACATAAGCAAAATATAAAATTATCCAAGTACAAACCAACGAAACAGAAATAGTTTAAAACAAATTACAACATAATCACAGGCTCGCAGGCCCTCCTCACTGAAACCCATCATACGGCCAGTTGTCGTGCGGATACTGCTGCTCGAACCTCCTACGTGCATCCTCAAACCTTTCCTCCTCACTGTAAATCGGGGCCTGAACTCGGGGCCGTACTGGACTACGATAATAAACCGGTGTCTGAGCTTGTGTACCATAATAATTCTCCGGGTTATAGTAAAAAAGACGAGCGTTGTGCCATTGCCAATCGCCTCCATATGCCATCCATTACTGGTCATGCAAAGACTCAGCCGACCTCTCATCTACCCTCTGCTGACTTTCCCACATACGGTCATTATGCGACCGTTGTTCTCCCTGAAACTCATCAAAGCTGTCTGACACACCGATCCGCACGTTATCAACCCGCGACACTAAGTTGTGTAACATCCCGCATTTTTTCGTTAAATTATTTTTAACGCCGTCTTTTTCTTTTTAGATAATATTCCTCGTATCTAGATTCGTAACCTCCGTTAGCTAACATTCTAAATTTCTCGTTATCGGATTTTAATATCTTCCGTTAATACGCGTTTTAAAATATTCCGTTTAGGTATTTTCCGCACCCGACTACAAACTCGAGGGACTAAAATTGACACGGGGCAAACTAGTTGACTAGGTCACCTAGTCCACCCCAATCACCACCATTCAACCATCTCCCTCTCTCTCTCTTTCTCTCTAGCAAGAACACACCCAAATTCCAAATTCATTCAATCATCATCTAAATCCGATTGGAGAAGCAAACATCAAAACAAATTACATTTTCGTGATCCTCTCTTCATCCTCTACATTTTGATACCAATATCATCAAGTTTGGGTAACATTTCTAAAACTCTAGATTCCTCTAAATTCGTGTTTTTGACTTGAAATGTTGTTAATTAGTGTCTATGGCTCATTGTGATGTCGTGTATGTAATTTGTATGCTCGATTCGTGTTTTTGGTGTAACTAGTTCAATATGAAAATTACTTGCTAAATCCTTGATTTTGGATGATCAAATGTTGTTAGATTGTTAAAGTGCATGTTTTAAAAGTGTTACTAGTATCATTAGCTTCGTTTTGATGTATAGGTTGATTAAGGAAACTCCAAGAACATGATTAATGATTTTGTGAACTTGGATTAGGGTTTGATAAGCTTTATATGAACTTTTGGTGCATCAAATGCTATGAATTGTTGTTGATAAGTGTTTAGTTGCAATGTGTGTTTGATTACCTTCGAAACGGCATATCATACATGTAAATTGGTTGCCCGAATCATGAAATGCGTTTTTAGAACTTGAAACTTTGATTATGAACGTTTAATGCGGTTTTGGGTTGTTGTAAGTGTTGAATTGCTTGATGAAATGTGTCTAGGTGTTTTCCTCGTCAAATTACCTTTCCGATGATATAAGATACATGTTCTAATTGTTTACGGATCATAAAATGTGGTTATTTGGTTTTTAGCTCGTGCATACTTGTGAAAAACAGAAAAGTGTCTGCCCAGAGGGTGGCGCGGCGCGCCCCATCCCCGCGCGGCGCGCGGATGTGCCTGGTCAGATTCTGACCTCCTCGTCCCAATTCACGCGAAATGTTTGACTAGTTACCGACCTCCGATTCACATGAAACTTGTTTTAATACACTTGTATATGAATAATTAGCATAGAAAAATAGTTCGGGACCCGACCCGAACGCGTTGACTTTTTCGTTGACTTTGACCAAGTTTGACTTTTAGTCAAACTTAACCAAACTTTTATACAATCATTCTAACATGCTTTTATACTTGTTTCTTGTATGAAACTTGACAACGTGATTCACATGCTATACTTAATCGAGTCGTAACGAGCCATAGGACTAATTGAACACATTTCACCCGACCTTGTGTCGTAACCGGTTAATTGATATAACTTACTTGTTTAGGTCAAGGCTAAGCAACTTTCATGCACACGTTTACTTGTTGAAGTACCTTTATACTCGTGCACTCGAGGTGAGATCATAGTCCCACCTTTTCAACAACTTTTATACTTTTAAATCGTGGGCTGAGAAAACATATACTTTGTTACATCTTGTACTACTTACTTTTATGTTTTGAACACAAGTGTGAAAACAAACATTCCACGTGCGAGTTAGAACAAAAATGCCTCAATTCGATTATCATTAGTTACACTTGCAGGGTGTAAGCGAGAACTTATATTGTGTGGCCATACGGGTTTAACAAACCCTCATTCGGACGGTTCGCTACCGTTATGCGGATGAAATATATTTTTGTGTCTTAGTGTGGGTTCTAGCACTGTGTGATGGGGTAACGTTGGTTAAGTTTTGATAATTGAGTGCTCGCGTATAACAACACTTTTGGAATGCAAATGATTTGGATAATCTACGTTATGGAAATACAAAATCTTGTGGTTCAAAAACAACGTTTAATACTTACTAAACCTATGATTTCACCAACGTTTTCGTTGACAGATTTCTATGTTTTTCTCAGGTCTTGCACGATATGTGATACATGCTTCCGCTCACTATTTGATACTTGCATCCGATGTCGAGTGTACATGCATTTCATGGAGCGTCTTTTGACTTTATTTTAAACCGTGTCGCCTAGATTTCAATCGTACTTATAATGTTGTAACTTAAACTTTTGGTTGAACAATTCTTGTAAACTTTGAAACAATCTTTATTCTGAAATGAAGGCGACATATTTTGGTCAAACGTTATCTTAAAGACTTATAATCAGGTAATGGGACCCACGTAGCCGACGCCGTCACTTGACGATTTGTCGGGGTCGCTACAAGTGGTATCAGAGCCTTGGTTGTAGGGATTTAGAGTTCATTTGTGTTCACCCCGAGTCATAGGGTACATAGGTGAATCTAGACTACAACCGGCATATAGACTGAAGTAGGAATTATTTGACTAACTGTGCATTTATACTCGAACTCTTCTATCATATCTAACTCGTATTCGATCTTGATCTTACGTTGATAAATTTTGTTGGTGCGCCACCTTGACTTTATGAAGTAATGTTAAATGCACATGAGAATCAGGGTAATATAATTTCCAGGATTATATTACGGTGATTCACATGGACGTTCCGACATTATGACATAGAGAATTTAAGGCGAGTCAAGGAAAATTTTCTCTCTATCCTTATTCCATGCCACGGTTAGTATTGTTGAAAATACTAACCAACGATATTCTTGTGTCTTGAAGGAACAATGCTTCCCCGTCGCGGACCACGTAATGAAACTTCCGAACAAGCTTTTCAACGCATGATAGCCACCGCCATAGGTGCGGCTATGGCTAGTATCTCCTCCGACATCAATAACAACCACAACCACAACAACCATGGAACCGGTAATTCAAACGAGGGTTGCTCCTACAAAACTTTCATGGGGTGCAAACCTCACACCTTCGATGGGACCGGAGGACCGGTTGTGCTCACCCGATGGTTTGAGCAAACAGAAGCCGTTTTTAGCATAAGCGGTTGTCGGGACCAAGACAAAGTCAAATATTCCACCCACACTTTTGCCGGTATCGCCCTCACATGGTGGAATACGTATGTGCTGTCGGTGGGTATCGATGAAGCCCACACACTCTCATGGGCCGACTTAAAGAAAAAGATGATCACCGAATACTTCCCGCGCGAAGAGACCCGTAAGCTCGAACACGAACTAAGAACTTTAAAAGCGGTCGGGAATGACCTAAAGGCATATAATCAACGATTTTCTGAGCTATCCTTGATGTGCCCAAACCTCGTGACCCCCGAACCTCTAAGGGTTGAACTTTACATGGATGGTCTTCCCAAGAGCATCAAACAAGGAGTAATGTCATCCAAACCCGCTAACCACCAAGAGGCTTTGAATATGGCCCGCCAATTGATTGAAACAGTGGACGAGATTGAAGTGCCGGCACCTAAAGCCGAGGATGAGTCGGGTGACAACAAAAGAAAAAGGGAAGCCCCCCAATCGAGTAACTACAACAACAACTTTTCCAAGGAACCTCTCACCCCCGTCGGCAAGAAAAGTTATGCCGGGACACGACCTTTTTGCAACAAATGCCACAAGCATCATTTTGGTGAATGTGGCAAGCTAATTTGCCATCGGTGCCAAGGTAGTGGTCATATTGCCAAGTATTGTGGAAGTACCGCCCCCGTCACTCAAAAGGGGCCCGACGCACCAAAGCCGAGTATTTGCTACAAATGTGGCCAATCGGGTCATTTTAGGAATGAATGCCCAAAGAATAAAGCAAAAACCAACGCGCGCCGTTGAACTTACAACATCGACACCTAGGATGCCCGAGACGATGATGGACTAGTCACGGGTACGTTTCTTCACAACAAACCGTATATTTCATACTTGTTCGATTCGATTACCGCTAGACGTTTTACAACCAATACTTTGACTTGTACTCATTACCTTCCATCTTTTCCCCTAGATACTATTTAGGCGATTTAAGCGACCAACGGAAAAAATATTGTGTGCCTATAAATATTATCGGAGGATATACGTTAAGAAATTGAACTCGACACCAATAGAACTAAGGAACTCAAAACCTATTCATTAAGGAGAAATTGTTGCCCTACATTTATGTATAGATTATTGTGAACTAAGAAATTTTCGGTTGGAAACCGATACCCTCTCCCTCGCATCCATGACCTCATGATTTTTGCACGAATCCCGTATGTTCCAAATCGACCTCCGTTCCGGTTATCACCAATTGGGGGTTAAGGGAGACGATGTCTCCTAAGCCATTTCCGAACTCGCAACGTTAGTTGTAAATCTCTCTTAGTACCGTTTGATTTATTTAGGACTCCGTCCGTATTCATAAACCTCCTAAACCGCGTATGCAAATTCATATAGACTAATCTGTTATCGTATTTATAGATGACATCTTAACTTATTCAAGTAAAGAAGGAAAACGAACAACATCACCATCTTACGCTCTAACTTTTGAGAAAAGAGCAACTTTATACCAAATTCTCCGAGTGAGAATTTCTGTTGAACGAAGTCCAATTTTCTAGACCATGATGTTAATGGTCAAGGCATTACAATCAATCTCGAAATCAAGCCACATGTAATCAGGAAACTCTCCCAACTCAGACTTGTATTCGTAAAAATCTTAGATCTCACCGGTTGTTACCGAAGATTCATTTCTGACTTTTCTCGTGTTACACAACTTTAAACCTCTTCATGTCTGAGCCTTGAACGTGATTCTTCACACCAACATTTCTGGTTAAAATCGTATAGCAACAGATGGAACTCGAACATGGAAATATTTCTATTTGAACGCCGAAAGGCATACTCTCTCGACTAAAAAAAAAAAAAAAAAAAAAAAAAAAAAAATCAACATAACTAAAATTCATTATTTTACACGAAGAATTCGAATACTAAATTGTGGATCCAATCAAACTTCTCGTCATCACGTACCACACTACATACCTCTGTTATTTCACCGTCACCGTCTGATATTACTGGAATTTAAGATAACACACAATCCAACGATACTTCACTCTTCTTTGACTTAACGCCCTTGTGTTTCTGATAATCGGTCAACTATTATTCAACCCGAACTATACAACTACGTGTACTACCTCGTTTCTCTTTCAGACTTCAACTTTTGCCAACTAGAGGCACGTTATGGCAACCTCGAGATGCAAGCTCATCCTATTCTAAGTCCTTATTTCACTCCTATCTTTATCGCTCGCATTTCCGTTTAAAGAAACTCCTTGTAACATTTCTCCATGGATGGAGAAATTCATCATATTACATTAGTATTCGCCACGAGGGTGAATAGTCCTAACGAACATTTTTCGAACCCTAACTAACTTGTTCAAACGTATCTTAAGAGATTCTATTCCAACACGGCGTATCTTTGTCAATTATTCCGTATCGAAATACTCGTTTCACTTCTAGTTTTACAAGAAACCTTGGAGACCCGTTTAGACATGAGTACCACGTACCACCCACAAACCGACGAACCGAGCAAACGAACGATTTACGTCTTGGAAAGACATGTCACAAACTCGTATTGTCACCTTTAGTAGATCACTCTTACAACAGTGGTTACCACTCGTGTGTTCACGCGCACTTTCCGAAACCCTATATGACCGCTAATGTCATACCCCTGTTCATTTAACCAAAGCATCAACCACCGAAATCTGAACTCCATCAAGAAACAACAATTGAAATCATTCATATCCGAGGAGGGCTCGAGACGACCCGTAGTCGCCCAAAAGAGTCATACCAAACTTAGATGAAAACCTCACAAATCCCAGTGTGTAACCGCGTAATATTGAGAAACCGCACCTTGGAAAGGTGTAATTCATTTTGGGAAATCGAGGAAGGTTATATCCGCAATATTGAACCTTTTGAAACCTTGGGGCGTATTGGAGCCGCTTCCTACCATTTAGAACGGCCGACTCAATTAAGTTTCCGTTTACCCTACATTTCGTGTAACAAACTTAGAAACGTGTCCTGCGGAACAGGAACGTGCAATCCTTCTAGATGCACCAACTATTGATGACAAACTCCTCCTCATAGGAAAAACCGGCTGAACTTTTGGATCGTAAAACCAAGCCCTAATACAACGTAACACCCCGACTATCCGGATTCGTGGAATGTCCAAGAAAGTACCTTCAATCATTCGTAGAGTTACTACACTAAGTCTCGAGTAAGAGACATCGACTATTACTTCCAACTAAATTTCGGGACGAAATTTCTTTTGAGGTGTGGATAATGTAACATCCCGCATTTTTTCGTTAAATTATTTTTAACGCCGTCTTTTTCTTTTTAGATAATATTCCTCGTATCTAGATTCGTAACCTCCGTTAGCTAACATTCTAAATTTCTCGTTATCGGATTTTAATATCTTCCGTTAATACGCGTTTTAAAATATTCCGTTTAGGTATTTTCCGCACCCGACTACAAACTCGAGGGACTAAAATTGACACGGGGCAAACTAGTTGACTAGGTCACCTAGTCCACCCCAATCACCACCATTCAACCATCTCCCTCTCTCTCTCTTTCTCTCTAGCAAGAACACACCCAAATTCCAAATTCATTCAATCATCATCTAAATCCGATTGGAGAAGCAAACATCAAAACAAATTACATTTTCGTGATCCTCTCTTCATCCTCTACATTTTGATACCAATATCATCAAGTTTGGGTAACATTTCTAAAACTCTAGATTCCTCTAAATTCGTGTTTTTGACTTGAAATGTTGTTAATTAGTGTCTATGGCTCATTGTGATGTCGTGTATGTAATTTGTATGCTCGATTCGTGTTTTTGGTGTAACTAGTTCAATATGAAAATTACTTGCTAAATCCTTGATTTTGGATGATCAAATGTTGTTAGATTGTTAAAGTGCATGTTTTAAAAGTGTTACTAGTATCATTAGCTTCGTTTTGATGTATAGGTTGATTAAGGAAACTCCAAGAACATGATTAATGATTTTGTGAACTTGGATTAGGGTTTGATAAGCTTTATATGAACTTTTGGTGCATCAAATGCTATGAATTGTTGTTGATAAGTGTTTAGTTGCAATGTGTGTTTGATTACCTTCGAAACGGCATATCATACATGTAAATTGGTTGCCCGAATCATGAAATGCGTTTTTAGAACTTGAAACTTTGATTATGAACGTTTAATGCGGTTTTGGGTTGTTGTAAGTGTTGAATTGCTTGATGAAATGTGTCTAGGTGTTTTCCTCGTCAAATTACCTTTCCGATGATATAAGATACATGTTCTAATTGTTTACGGATCATAAAATGTGGTTATTTGGTTTTTAGCTCGTGCATACTTGTGAAAAACAGAAAAGTGTCTGCCCAGAGGGTGGCGCGGCGCGCCCCATCCCCGCGCGGCGCGCGGATGTGCCTGGTCAGATTCTGACCTCCTCGTCCCAATTCACGCGAAATGTTTGACTAGTTACCGACCTCCGATTCACATGAAACTTGTTTTAATACACTTGTATATGAATAATTAGCATAGAAAAATAGTTCGGGACCCGACCCGAACGCGTTGACTTTTTCGTTGACTTTGACCAAGTTTGACTTTTAGTCAAACTTAACCAAACTTTTATACAATCATTCTAACATGCTTTTATACTTGTTTCTTGTATGAAACTTGACAACGTGATTCACATGCTATACTTAATCGAGTCGTAACGAGCCATAGGACTAATTGAACACATTTCACCCGACCTTGTGTCGTAACCGGTTAATTGATATAACTTACTTGTTTAGGTCAAGGCTAAGCAACTTTCATGCACACGTTTACTTGTTGAAGTACCTTTATACTCGTGCACTCGAGGTGAGATCATAGTCCCACCTTTTCAACAACTTTTATACTTTTAAATCGTGGGCTGAGAAAACATATACTTTGTTACATCTTGTACTACTTACTTTTATGTTTTGAACACAAGTGTGAAAACAAACATTCCACGTGCGAGTTAGAACAAAAATGCCTCAATTCGATTATCATTAGTTACACTTGCAGGGTGTAAGCGAGAACTTATATTGTGTGGCCATACGGGTTTAACAAACCCTCATTCGGACGGTTCGCTACCGTTATGCGGATGAAATATATTTTTGTGTCTTAGTGTGGGTTCTAGCACTGTGTGATGGGGTAACGTTGGTTAAGTTTTGATAATTGAGTGCTCGCGTATAACAACACTTTTGGAATGCAAATGATTTGGATAATCTACGTTATGGAAATACAAAATCTTGTGGTTCAAAAACAACGTTTAATACTTACTAAACCTATGATTTCACCAACGTTTTCGTTGACAGATTTCTATGTTTTTCTCAGGTCTTGCACGATATGTGATACATGCTTCCGCTCACTATTTGATACTTGCATCCGATGTCGAGTGTACATGCATTTCATGGAGCGTCTTTTGACTTTACTTTAAACCGTGTCGCCTAGATTTCAATCGTACTTATAACGTTGTAACTTAACTTTTGGTTGAACAATTCTTGTAAACTTTGAAACAATCTTTATTCTGAAATGAAGGCGACATATTTTGGTCAAACGTTATCTTAAAGACTTATAATCAGGTAATGGGACCCACGTAGCCGACGCCGTCACTTGACGATTTGTCGGGGTCGCTACAAGTTGTCCCAAATTTTTTGGAAAATACCCCAAGGCTGACCCCCCGCTGGCACATTTGGAGCAACCGGCTCCGCCTCCTCATCTCCTTGAACATTACCTCCGGCCTCGTGCTCTTGTGGCTCAACATATGCAACCAAGCCAACCCGATTCGCATCCCACATCACAAAATGCACATTAAGATAAAACCTTAAATTGAAAGGTTTCATCACTTGCAAGGGGTCGGTTAATCTTGTACACCTGCTAAAATTGATGTTGAAAAATCGTGCAATCTTTGTAACAAAATGACCACCCAGCAGTGGCCTCGAAGAGCGTGTCTCCCTCGACTGATTAGATAAATAGGTAGCAATCAACATACACAAATCAACCTGCGCATTATGCCGAAATCGATGCATTATCCACAATTCGGTAGAATTAACTTTATCATTCCCATTCCTTCTTCCACAAAAAGTACACGACAACAGTTTATGGAGTAACCGTAGATCTCTGCTTCGAATATCGGAGCCCTTCGACTCATTAGACACAAATGGAGTCAAACCTGAAATTTCAAACCAAAAATCCCGCTCGTTATTTTCATCTTGATTCCCCATGAACTCAGTTTCTTTTTTCAAAAAGCGTATCAAAGACTTCTCATCTAATTCTTCATACAAATTTAGTGCTCGAGATCAATTCGGCTCATGGCTCGACTTTCTCCTCCTAAATGAAATGTCAAAAAGCCTTGATCCGTCCCATCTCTTCAAGAACGGAAACTTAAAGAAGAGAAAAACTCAACAATTAACTCACGGTAAAGATCGTCTCTTAATGAAAAAGCACGTTCAGAAGTGCCAAGATCAACCCCCTGTCTCGACATCACCAACATATAAGCAATATCCTCCCTTACCTCATTAGATGCACTATTCAATTCATCCCAACTAAAATACCAAGTTGCTTGAATATTCCGAACTGAAATGTATCCAAAATATTCCGAGAATTGCTCCTCAACTTGTTGCAACCAAACCTCCGGATTAGTTCTTCGCTCTTCCTCCCTTCGGGATTGAGTCGAGGAGGATGATGGAGCATCAAATCTGATTCTCTACACACATGATACAAAAACCAAACCAAAAACAAAACATCGAAAAGTTAGCGTTAGAAGAATCAATATATTCCACATACTTGCACCAAGTACCATTAATACTCGTCTCAACTTCACTTAGGAACTTAGACAAAAGCAAGTGTTGACAACATATGTTTGTGTTCCATGGTATCAAATTCAAAACAATTCTCAAAACACTATATCATGTAAGTTTCCACATTAAAACAACCTTTATTTAACTCAAATTCACAAACTCATCTAGTTAATTAACCAAATCCAACAAGAATAAACCATTCCAACACCCAAATAAACATCTCATAAATCACATAAATCATCATGTTTTACCAATTTCCAAAATCACAAATGACCCGCCCAAATCACCCCACACTATCTTAAAGCATGTATCTATAAGCAAACATCTTCCTAACGAACAAAATCCCCAAACAATCAACATTAAATTCGGATTTATTACTACCTTAATTTCAAGAATCAATATTATGCATAACAACACAAGAGCTCATGAAGAACACACAATAATATCATATTCATCAACAATTCATCAAATACTAAGGCATAAGAGTTTCAATTAAACAAACCCCTTAAAATTTCAAACATGAACCCTAAAATCAAGACAATTAATCAAGAAACATGAAAGAAAAAGCAAGAGATTAGTCAAAATCGGACCTTAACCGGCATGTTTGCACAATGAATTAAAGAAATTAGGTAGCAATTAGTTGTTAATTGAAACTAGGGTTTGAGAGCTCTAACTTCGTTTGAGAGTTTAATGTGAGAGTGGTGGGTGAAAAACTGATCCAAATCCCCTTAAAAGAGTTAAAATCCCGTAGGTTATTTAGTGGGTCGGGTTACCCAATTGATTAAAACCTGACCCCTGGGGTTTGGAACCTGTGTGACAGGTTTGTCGCGCCGCGACATAAGTGGTCGCGCCGCGGCAAAAGGCAATACCTGATTCTGATTCATTAAAAATACATAACCCACAAAACTTTTGAAACCTCGCGCCGCGACCTCAACTGTCGCGCCGCGGCAATGAACGTGTTTGAAATCCATTTTTTGATGGCTTTCTGTAATCAAAACCTGTGTTAAATCACGTCGCGACCCTGTTTGTCGCGCCGCGGCAATTTGCTGGACCTGGTACCTCGACTTTGTTATGTATGCAGCAACCTCAATTACCTTTAATCACCAAAACAACCAACAAAAACAGCAAGTTATCGATCATAATTAATCATTTAGCATTTAAGACTCAGCAAACCCGTGATCAAACCTATTAATACAAACTATACAACAATGTGAACCATGTTTAACGAGTCGTTCACAAAACTCGTTTCCAACTTCAAGTAACCTTAGGATCGGGTTCAACGCGAACCCCGTCATCAATCACCATCGGACCATCAAAATACTTCTTCACACGATGTCCGTTCACCTTAAAAGTAGTACCGCTTGCGTTTTTCAACTCAATCGTACCGTACGGGTACACCTTAACAACCTCAAATGGTCCCGTCCACCGGGACTTAAGTTTTCCTGGTAAAAGTTTTAATCTAGAGTTAAACAAAAGCACTCGATCGCCTTCATTAAACTCTTTTAGACCCTTTAACTTCCTATCGTGCCATTGCTTGGTTTTCTCTTTATAAATTAATGAATTCTCATACGCATCAAGGCGTAATTCACCAAGCTCATTCAATTGTCTCGCCCTTAGGCGTCCGGCTTAATTCAAATCCAAATTGCACTTTTTAAGCGCCCACATAGCCTTATGCTCAATCTCCAACGGGAGATGGCACGCTTTCCCATAAACCAACCGATAAGGAGTGGTACCAATTGGCGTTTTGTAGGAGGTTTGAAACGCCCACAAAGCTTCATCGAGCTTATTCGCCCACTCCTTCGGATTCGACCCCACAGTCTTCTCAAGAATCCCTTTGAGAGCTCGATTGGTGTTCTCAACTTGTCCGCTCGTTTGGGGATGGTATGAAGTAGAAACTTTATGGAGAACTCCATATCGCTTCAATACCTTCTCCATTTGAGCGTTACAAAAATGAGTTCCCCTATCGCTAATCAAAGCTTTAGGAGTTCCAAATCGAGAGAATAAACGCTTAAGAAAGGAAATCACAACTCGTGCATCGTTTGTGGGCAAAGCTTGAGCTTCGGCCTATTTGGACACGTAGTCAATAGCAACGAGTATGTAACTATAATTCTGAGATTTTGGAAATGGCCCCATAAAGTCAATTCCCCAAACGTCAAATACTTCGCAAACTTGGATGCTTTGTTGAGGCATCTCATCCCGTTTGGTGACTTTACCGGCCCTTTGACAAGAATCGCACGACTTGCAAATCCGGTGAGCATCCTTGAAAATTTTTGGCCAAAAGAAGCCGGCATCATAGACTTTACGCCCCGTGATTTGGGGTCCAAAATGCCCACCGGTAGGCCCACTACGGCACTCGGTCAAAATACGCATACACTCCTCACCGGAAATGCACCGGCGGATGACCCCATCGGGACAACAATGAAAAAGATAGGGAGCCTCCCAGAAATAGTACTTAAGGTCACTGAAGAATTTCTTCCTCTTTTGATGCGACCACCATTTTTCCAAGAATCCCCCAACAAGATAATTAGCAATGTCCACGTACCACGGCTCGTCCACCTTGTCCATCGCCATGAGATATTCATCGGGAAAATCATCTTGGATATTCGATTCGTGAAGGACTTCGAGATTTGGATTCTCGAGTCTAGACAAGTGGTCAGCCGCTAGATTTTCAGCACCCTTCTTATCCCGGATCTCGATGTCGAATTCTTGCAAAAGCAAGATCCATCTAAGCAGTCGAGGTTTCGCATCCGGTTTCGAAAATAGGTACTTCAAAGCAGAATGGTCCGTAAACACTATAGTCTTAGACAAGACTAAGTAGGACCTGAACTTATCAAAAGAAAAGACCACCGCAAGGAGCTCCTTTTCAGTGGTAGTATAATTCAATTGTGCTCCCTGCAAGGTCTTGCTTGCACAGTAGATGGGTCGGAAATGTTTCTCGACCCTTTGACCCAAAACAGAGCCAACAGCAAAATCGGAAGCATCGCACATAAGCTCGAATGGAAGGGACCAATTCGGAGCAATTATTATTGGTGCTTTGATTAGTTTCTCCTTAAGAAGATCGAATGCCTTTTGGCACTCGTCGGAGAAATTCAACGGCGTGTCCTTTTCAAGGAGTTTGTTCATCGCGTTAGCGATTTTAGAAAAATCCTTAATAAACCGCCGGTAAAAACCGGCGTGCCCGATAAAACTCCGAACACCCTTAACATCGGTGGGAGGTGGAAGGTTCTTAATAGTCATTTCCTTCGCAGGATCCACCTCAATACCATCCTTGGAAATCTTGTGCCCGAGAACTATGCCCCCTTGAACCATGAAATGGCACTTTTCCCAATTTAGCACAAGATTAGACTTTTCACATCATTCCAACATCCGTTCTAAATTCAGAAGGCATGAATCAAAAGTGTCACCGAAGACTGAAAAGTCATCCATGAACACCTCCATGCAATCCTCTATCATATCGTGGAATATGGCCATCATGCACCTTTGAAAAGTGGCCGGAGCATTGCAAAGGCCAAAGGGCATGCGTCGGTATGAAAATGTGCCATACGGGCACGTGAAAGTAGTTTTCTCCTGGTCCTCGGGCGAGATAGGAATTTGGAAATAGCCCGAAAAACCATCAAGAAAACAATATAAGCTGTTTCCCGCTAACCTCTCTAGCATTTGATCCATGAAAGGTAACGGGAAGTGGTCTTTGCGTGTGGCGTCGTTCAACTTTCGATAGTCAATACAAACACGCCACCCCGTGACAGTCCTAGTGGAAATTAACTCATTTTTATCATTGGTGGTAAGAGTCATACCACCTTTCTTAGGTACACAGTGTACCGGGCTAATCCAAGGACTGTCAGAGATCGGGTAAATCAGACCTGCATCGAGGAGCTTAATGATCTCTTTCTTCACGACATCTTGCATGTGCGGGTTCAACCTCCTTTGACGTTGCACCACAGGTTTGGAGTTATCCTCCATTAGGATTTTGTGGGTGCAATAGGAGGGACTAATACCCTTAATGTCATGAATTTTCCACGCAATGGCCGGTTTATGGGCCTGCAGCATGGTTACAAGCTCAGTTTTCTGACCTGTAGTAAGAGAAGAAGAAATAATTATCGGAAGCTTAGATTCCTCCTGCAAATAAGCGTATTCCAAATGATCTGGAAGTGGCTTCAATTCTAACTCGGGAGGTTCTTCAATTGAAGACTTGCTCCGGTAATCTGCATCACGCTCGAGTTCTTTGAACTCCTCCTCAGTCGGCTCATAGCCGTTTTCCATCAAGGTGGTCAAAATATCCACCTCCTCAACCTGCAACTCTTCATCAATTTCAACCAATGAACATTCTCCTGAACCCTGTAACTCTGGGAATTCCTGCAACAACTCAGAGTGGACATTCACAGTGTTAAGAAAATAGCATACATCATCGGTGTACGCAGGGTATTTTAAAGTATGGTCGATTGAGAAAGTTGCATGCAAATTATCTATCCGAAGGGTCAACTGTTGGCCATAGACATCAATGATACACCTAGCAGTATTTAAAAATGGCCGACCCAAAATCAGTGGAATCCTATCATCCACTTCCATATCTAACACCACGAAATCGGCCAGAAAAACCAACGACCTGGTCTTAACTAGCATATTCTCAATAATTCCACGAGGGAATTTAATAGAGCAGTCTGCTAGCTGAATAGCCATTCGTGTGGGTTTCAACTCCCCGGGGTCTAGCTTCAAATAAATAGAGTAGGGCATTAAATTTATGCTAGCCCCCAGATCTGCCAACGCCCTCATACAATCCAGGTTACCCAGTAAACAAGGAATGGTAAAACTCCCAGGATCCTCAAGCTTCTCGGGAAGCTTGTTTGCAACTACCGCTGAGCATGCGACATCCAACCTGACTGAAGACACGTTCTCCAGCTTCTTCCTGTTAGTTAGCAAGTCCTTAAGAAACCTTGCATACTTGGGCATACCTGCAATCACATCAATAAAAGGAAAATTAATGTTAACTTTTTTAATCAAGTCCATGAACTTGGACTTTTCTGCCTCCAGCTTCTCCAGTCTCTACTTCCTCAGGAATGGGAGCGGTGGTTGATACTCTTTAACTACCGGTTTAGCAGCAACAGTTTCCGGTACCCTCACAACCTTCCCAATCACCTGTTCCGGCTCCGTATCCCCCTCCGGTTCACTAACAATAACCGGTTCCCTATCCTTAACCAACGGCACTCGTAAATCATCCTCATCGGGCTTACTCGGTGAATCATATGCTAAACCACTGCGGGTAGTGATAGCATTAACGTGCCCATTCTTCGGGTTGTTATCGGTCTTACTCGGTAACTCCCCCGGTTTCCTCACATTATTCTGACTAGCAAGCTGACCAATTTGTTTCTCAAGATTCTGAATCGCTGCTTGTTGATTTCGAAACATTTGGTCATTCTTCTCATTGTTCTGAGTAAGAGTGGTAACAAGCTGAGTTTGAGATATCACAAGCTTCTAGATCATAGCTTCAAGGTTGGACTTTTTCTCTTCGGCTTGGGGTTTCTGAAAATACCCGAGAGCTTGCTGTTGATATCCTCCACTAGAACCTGGCTGGAACCTCGAACCTTGATTACCTTGAGGATTATAGGGATTATTGAAATTCCTATTAAACTGCGCACGTCCCTGAAACTGATTGTTGTTTTGCTGACTAATATAAGCTATCTCTTCCTTCTGATTCATAGTCAAACCTGCATCACAATCTTTTGCCAGATGCAATCCCCCACAATACTCACAACCCACCTTCATACCTTGAATGTCCTTATTTATCTTCTCCAAATTCCTACCAAAGGAATCCAACTTAGCACTTATAGACCCAAAATCGTCATAAGCACCATGGGTTTCGGTTCTCTTAACTGAAACTGAATAGAATGACTCATGATCTTGATGCCATTCGTGAGAGTAAGCAGCTTGCTTTTCAATTATCTCTAGTGCCTCTTCTTCGGTCTTATCCATTAACGTACCACCTGCTGCTTGATCAATAGTCTGACGAGTTGGGATATCACACCCCTTGTAGAAAATCTGAACCTTCTGTAAATCATTCAACCCGTGTTGCGGACATGAGCGTAACAAAGTAGCAAAACGGTCCCAAGCATCGAATAATGTCTCACTGCTCTTTTGTCTAAATTGTGAAATTTCTGCTTGAAGTCTAGCAGCTCGAGACGCAGGGAAAAACTTCGATAAAAACTTATCCTCCAAAGTCTCCCAAGAGGTAATCGTGCCCTCTGGTTGCTTATCTAACCATCTCTTGGCTTCTCCCTTAAGAGTCCAAGGGAAAAGCCTTGTCTTGATTGAACTATCCGCAACCTCATGCAACTTAAACAAATTGCAAACATCATTAAAATTACGAAGATGCTCGTTAGCATCCTCAGTATCCTTGCCATAAAATCGGCAATCAGAAGAAATCAAATTCAGGATCGGCCCTGTGATTTGAAAAGGCTGAGTGATGTTCGGTTGAGTAATCGAATTGCCTTGGCCCCCTCGTGTGGCCTTCAACTTTTGTGCCATAGTCTGAGGACGAGGTGGTTGTTCTTGATCGGCCATATCTTCAGTCTCGAAAAGATCTAATGAAATGTAAGATTCTTCTTCTTCTCTGATTTCAGGTGGTGTATCGGGCACCACAGTCTCAGAACTACTTCCCAAATTAATTATATTAGCACTTGAAGAAGATGATGAATCCATTGTAGACTGTTGTTCGTGACTTAACGCTCTGAATAACTCTCTTTCGGGTTCTGCAAATGGTTGAAGAATCGGAGAATTAGAAGAACGCGTATGTGGCATGCACTACCTGTTACCTGCGAAATCACAACTAACAACTGATTAAACGCACCGATTCAACTGAGAATAACGAAAAGAAATAATAAACTATAACTAAACTAAACTAAGAACAATTAGATAACAATCTTAATTTTCGACACAACTTTCCCCGGCAGCGGCGCCAAAAACTTGATGTGTGAAATCTAGTATATAATTTATCTCTGGAAAATGCCGGTTTAAAGATTACTACACAATAACGGGCAGTGTACCCGATCGTGTAATAGTATAAAATTGGTAATTCCGAAATCGTTCCAAGGACAGTTTAAACGTGAGAATTAAGATTGTATTAATAAAATAAACTAAGTTAATCTATGAAAATCGAAAGTACGAGATAGTTTGTTTTGGTGGCTATTTAACGATTAGCCAAATCAAAGATTGATTAAAAGTAAAAGACGATATTTTTGTATTTTTAAGTTTATAAAAATAAATGCTGACTCAACAAAAAGTAAAGATATTTGAATTCAATAGATAAAAGAATGTTCGCCTAGATCTCCTATTCGCAGTGTTGGATGATTTGTTATTAAGCACTAGTTCTATTTATCAATGCACGCAATTACAGAGTCGGTTTACCCAGAGTTCTCTTTTAGCAAACACGTCAAACTAGGATTTATTGGCTTAGGGTTCCCTTTCACCAAAGACCTCTTTCGTTTGTGACTTAGTAACTAGCTAATTATAAGATTAAGATTTAATTGGTTACGCGTTCGCTCCACACAATTCACCCCTATTTTGTTCAATCAATGTTACCCGGTTTACCCCCTTGGTCCAGTAAGCACCCAATCGGTTAAGACAAATCAATTGGAAATTAGATCACTAAATTGAAACAGGGTTCCCTTTGTTCAAACAAGATTCACTAATCAACCTAGTAACAATAATCAACACCCACAAGAATGGTTCTTAATCAAAACTCATAATTATCATGTATTAATTAATAAAACTACAAAGTATCATCCAAACACATGCAAATATTCAATCTAGACAAACATTAAAAGTTTAGCCAAAAATCATGGCTAGAACATAAATCACAATCAAAGTAATAGAAGAATTCATTGTTTTAAACAAAGAGATTAACCTAATTAATGATTGAATCTTGAACGATAGACGGATCGAGAATTGTTTCCGGAATGATTGATGCCTTAGAATGACCTTGGAGTTCTCCAAAGATCACCAAAAATTGTCCAAAAGCTGCCCCAATTCGTCTGGATGGAAGAATCAATAATTAGGGTATTTTTCGGGCCTTTTATAGCTTGCCAAAATCACCTGAACCGACACACGATCGCGCCGCGGCCATAATTATCGCGCCGCGACATATAACATGAAATTTCAACCTCTTTAAACCAACTTCTGATCTGAAAACTCGTCATTCGTCGCGCCGCGGGCTCATTTGTCGCGCCGCGACAATGCATTGAAACTGATTCCTTCGTTTATTTTTCTCTTTTTACTTGCTCTAATTATCTCAACACCTCATGAATCAATAAAACATTAACGTTTTAATCCTCGATGTACTAATAATAACAACCAATTGACAAAATGCCTCAAAAGCTTCAAAAACCGCATCTCTTCTACAAATAGCTCTTCAAACTCGAACATTCTCAATATTATCAAAATAAACACCAAATCGTATCCGAACGGACTAAATTATGATCGATATCACTAAGGAAAACGTGTATAAAATATGCGATATCAAGTACGTAGACGCAACGGAAATGATAAACACTAGTTTGACCTCACGAGCAATACTCCCGAATAATACCCATCACCTCCATAGCTATAACCCATAATTTCCTTAGCTTCGACTCATTCGAAGAACAATTTTTTTGAAATCATTGGACAGCACTCCGTCGTAATATTTTATGTATAATACAACTAATAATAATATTCCTAACCATAATATTAATAATAATATTAATAATATTAATAATAATAATAATAATAATAATAATAATAATAATAATAATAATAATCATAATAATAATAATAATAATAATAATAATAATAATATATAATTATATGTATGCGAGAGAGAGATAGGTGAATTATGAAACACTGAATCAGAAATCGATCGAGTTTTATAGATGTTGAGCTCACCTACCCCCCATGCGATCGCATGGGGATTGTGAGGGGAACCCATGCGATCGCACTAGTCACAGCTCACATATTGCGTTTTCCTCGTGGGCTGCCGATTTTTATTATATAATATTTTTATTAATTAATAATTAATAATTAATAATCTATAAAATTATTTATATATTATATAATATTCACGAGCCTAGTTGATTGGTAATTTTAGTTCCGATGACTTATGCGTTGTTGTTCGACTAATGTCCCAGTTCCGGTTTCTCGAACGCATTTTCGTACGCTTAGAAAACTGGTACTTTACATTTCGTGACTCGTACCCTTGTCAAAATATAGACTTAAATTATCAATAAACTATATCACTCGAAATGTAACTTTAACGTTCGAGTGTTTTGGTCATTTGCTTCTTTAATTCAACTTCTCGTTATTTATATATATGATAATATTAATTTAAATCAAAACGTTTTGTATCTAGTTAATATTATATTTAATCACCTTGTAATATATATATATATATATATATATATATATACACACACACACACACATATATATATACATATATATATATATATACACACATATATATCTTCATTTAAATATATAAATTTGTACATATTATATATAATTAAAATACTCATTTAATAATATAATATTTAGTTTTTCAAAACTAATTATATTTCAAAGTATAATTTAAAATCGTTTACATAACGGAAAATTTTATATCATATAACGTTTTCATTTTAAAACTTGAATAGATATAGTTCATTTATGTACTAGCGTTTATTTTAACTTCTTAAACGTTCTAATTAACATAAGTAAATATCAATTGAATCAATAAACCAGTGTTACTATCGTTTACTTAATTAATTTGAAATCATATATATTTATTCAATATTCATAGACACGTTTTAAATATACGACGCAAGTTATTTATATATTTAATTCTAAAAATTAATATTCCCATTTATTGTATATATATATTTATACACATGTCCATTAATAAATGGTTGTTCGTGAATTTAAGGGTAAAGTCGTATGACATCATATTAATGTAACACAATAATTTGTCTATCTGATCGACATTCATTATCTAAGTTATTTATACTACATGTTTTCACTTTCTCATTAAATATTATGAGAGTTAAATAATTTACTTATCAAGAATCACGAGAAAATTATTGTAAAGCATGAATTGGAAATCAAATAGGAATCTCCACTAATATTTGTCTAACTCTTGTTAATTGACACATTTGTTCTTACTTGTAAATCACTTTACAATTTTCTGAATATTGATAAAAAGAATAGATTTCTCAAATCACAGTGGACCTCACAACAGAGACCCGTAATCATATCACAGTGTATCTGATAATTTAATCATTTGATATTATCTTTTAATCTCGTCGATAAATATAATAAAGTTATATTGAAACAAATACGTTCATGTAAAGTATTATACACCTAATACTTTGTTAACGTTTTCAATTAATATAACTATTTATTATATATACATATTTATACACATAAATGTTCGTGAATCGCCGAGCACGGTCAAAGGGTAACTGATAACATGAATGTAGGTCCAAAATTTTTTAGATTCAACTATACAAACTTTGCTTATCGTGTCAGAAACATATAAAGATTAAGTTTAAATTTAGTCGGAAATTTCCGGGTCGTCACAGTATTATCCTATATATGTTGTTATAAAATTAATAATTTTAATAAATAAAAAATAATTTAAGTATTGTGTTTTTTTATTAAATAATGTATTTTTTAAGTATTGTTTTTTTAATTAATGTAATTTTTATTAATGAAATTTAGTATTTCATTTGTTTTTATATTTTTAATATATAATTAAATTAATTAATATTATTAAAAGTGTTAAAAACAATTAAATAATGATTTAACACTGAGATTTAACACTGAACGATTTCCCTGTTTTGGCCTCAGTGTTAAATCCAGTGTGAAATTTAACACTGAAATTTAACACTGAACGACTCCTAGTGCTCTAATAAATCCTTACTACATTCATTATTTTGGTTATCCAAAGGGGAAGAATTGAATTAATCTTATTCGTTTTCAAAAAAAGACCCACATTTTTTTACACGGTATCCTATTAATGAGATGGGAAAAATTAGAAGAAATTATTTTAAAATGGGCTGATATCAAATTCATTTACAAAAATACCATAGTATAGGTTCAAAGAAACAAGCTCGTAGGTTTCAATATTCGTGCATGGTTTAAAATGTTTTCTAACTGGTTAGAGTATTCACCTACAAAAAATAATTTTATTGCTTTCTATGTTACTTATTCAAAGACAAACAGAATTGGCGTAACGGGGGAGATGTCTGTACTGTCAAAGGATTTAATGAAGTGGAAAAAGGTGAATTCTTTGTCATATATTTGTCTTATTTTATGGTACATATATGAACTCTTTATACGTATACTTTTTGCATTTTTATCTATATTATCCTATATACTAATAACAAGAGTGAATGGTGCCCCCGATTGGTTGGGGTACTATTCATGTTCCCCGTTACTATTCCCTTTCTTTTTTTAGTGTACATTTTTTTAACACGCATTTGTTTTTCTAATATGTCTCTATCACTTGGGGAAAATGGGTGGGATAACATATACCAACACATACAACAACTATAATTCACAAACTTCTCCTGCTACTGATTGGTCAGGGGTACTATTCATGTTCCCCGTTACTATTCCATTTCCTTTTTTTACTGTACATTTTTTTTTATTACGCATTTGTTTTCCTAATATATATCTCTATTACTTGGAGAAAATCGGCGGGATAACATATAGCAACACATAAACAACTATTATTTACAAACTTCTCTTTTTTTCTTCCATTTTTTCCCTATGTTTTTTTTATTAAAATCATTCCCATCAAAGCGGAGTTTTTTTTACTTAGCTGCGAAGCGCGTGACCATCATTCTTGTTTGAACTATTTTTGCACTCTCAGTAGGGTAGTTCAAGATCCGCCACTGCACATAATTATGTACACCACCAAATTTTATCCGTTTAAGAAAAACTTACCCGTAATTAATTAGTACAAGATGTTTGTTAGACTCACATAAATTTTAAATACAGTTATTCATACACTTGTAACTTGTAAGACCATTCTGATTAATGACATCCTCCCTTTTCAGGACAGACCACCACATCATTATTACATCAACTTTCTCCCTCAATTTTCTCCCCACTCCCCATCACACACGCACCCCTCATAATCATGACATACTTTCTCACATCACATGACTCCACCTTTTATTATTATTATTATTATTATTATTATTTATATATACTAACAGCCACCATCTTTTTGGTCGTTTAGGGCCAACAAACAAAAAAAACGACACACAACAAAACAAATGGAAAAAACCAACTTTGACCCCCCAAGTTCTAGCAATATGCAACTTCACCCCACAAAACAGGGGTACAAAATGTCAAATCCTTATTTTAATTAATAACCTCCACCCGCTTTTTCATATACACATATCTTCCCGCTCGGTGCCAGTTAAATTTTTCCGAGACCACCGTTCAGCTTTAAAAAATCTCAAGAACCCAACGGAACTAACTACACGCGAAACGGACATCGTTAAAAAACACTAAATAACGGGCCCTATATTCTCGCTCGGTGCGAGTTAAATTTTTCCGAGACCACCGTTCAACTCGAAACAATTTTACGAACACAACGCGACTAACTATACGCGAAACGGACATCGTTAAAAAAGCTTTACATACATATACATACACGTCCAACAAACAACCCAACCTACTAGATATATTAGGTACCAAACAACGTATATCCAAATTCGACCGCGCGTCGAATACAACCGCAGCAACGCGCGGTCGAATTTTCTCTAGTTAATTATTATTATTATTATTATTATTATTATTATTATTTAATTTTTAAATATTTAATTTAAATACAAATTATACTAATAATCAAAAAACGTTAATTAAAATAGCATTACAATAAATTTAGAAATTACACTAAATTTTAAACAATACATTAACTTAAACATAAATAAAAAACAATAAAACTACGCGTCACATTCATGCCCTCATTAGTCTTCACATTTTCCTTCATGTTATTCTTCATCACTTTCATCATGTTCAGTTGTGTTTGAAGGTCTTACTCTTGGAATGTGTCGAACATGGAAATTATCCGGAAGATTCCAAATGTGTTCGTTGAGCTTTAGTCGTAATAGATGATGAACGGTTGAATGTCGCAATTCTTGATTCATGCGAATGTGCGCTTCAACCCTTTCCTCGACTGATCTTCTTAGTCGACGAGACGGTCTATAATTCTCTTCTAGTCCACACATTGCACATTCGTTATCTTCGGTGATCATATTGTGCAATATAACACAAGTGAACAATATTCTTCGGATTCTTTCGATATAGAATCGTCGGCTAGGGTTTTTGATGATTTGTCAACGACCTTGAAGCACTCTTAATGCCCCTTCAATATCTTTCCGAGAAGATTCTTGAAACTTTTTGAATTTTGCTGCTTTTGGGTCAGGCATATTTTGAACTATTTAACTAACGTCGCCCAATCGGGATATACACCATCGGTTAGGTAGTAACCCTTAGTGAAGTTACACCCATTAACCAAAAAATTACAAGATGGAGCAGTGCCTTGAAGTAACTCGTTAAATAAATTGGATTGATTAAGCACGTTAATGTCGTTGTATGAACTAGCGGGTCCAAAGTAAGCGTGTCAAATCCATAAATCATATGAAGCTACTACTCTAACAAGATTGTTGGGTATTGATGATCGCCTCGTGTGTAATGTCCTTTAAAGTTGTATGGACAATTTTTTCACGCCCAATGCATACAATCTAGATTACCTAACATTCTCGGGAAATCATGTAATTCTGCATGTTTGGCTATTAAACGTTGTACGTCGTTTGGAGTCGATTTTCTCAAATACTCAAATGAAAACAAGTGGACACACTTTTACAAAATTTATTTAAACACAGATAAGATGTTTGTTGGCACATATATAAATACTCATCAAAAGCATCGGGGGCGTTATCGTATTACTGATGTTCATTTTTGAAAAACATTAAAACCTAACAACCGTGTAGCATCCCGCCGTTGCCTGAAAAAAATTAATCTAGAATTGGTTCTTGAGAGTAAAACAGTATACCTTGGGATATGCGTAGGGATGGCAATGGATACCCGATCCAATGGATATCCATCCGATCCACCCGATTATTCGTGGATATGGACGATCTAAATGGATATAGATACGGATATGGATGAACCGAAATGGATATGGATATGGATATGGATGAAAAGTTTCATCCATGCATGAACCCGCTTTCACTCGAAATAACTAAATATATAAATTTACAACTCGGATTAATATCATGTAGGACTGATCCTATAACGTCTTCAAAAATAATCTCCGGGGAAAGTCGGCTCAACAGAAAAATAAGCATTCCACAAACGCATAGTGGTTCCCTCTCAGTCTCTTGGTATAAATCTTCTAGGTGCCCTTGGAATTGGTTTGACAATTTCTTCATCACTTTCATCGCTTAACATATCAAGCATATCGGGTGCGAAATATTAAAATCGAAACTTTCAATTATAAGTAATTTCTTTTCCAACTTCGACTTTCAATTATATTTTGTGTGCTATATAAGATTTGATGAATATCATGCGGTAAAATATATTTAAAAGTTAATTTATTGATATAAATTTTGTGCGAGTAATATATAATACAAATAATAATATTAAAGTCAAAATTAAAAATAAAGAGTATTCTAAGTTAAAGTATGACTATTAATATGAGACGGAATAAATACATGTTATTATACGAATGTCTTTTTATAAACTTTTGAGTTGATAGCAAGTGACTAGTTGTCTCTTGTTATCGTGCTATTAGCCTGTTACTCTATTAGCGACAGACGGCATATTGATGGGCCCATGTTTGTGTCTTTTTGGGCCACTGTTTGATTGTTTATCACGCGACGCTTTGGCCCGCAATTTCGGGTCCCCAATTCCCCAAAGGCGTGCGGTTTTGCATATTGTCTGGAGCTTATCAGTGATACGTGGCAATTGTGCATTGGCTCACTTTTTAAAATTGATCGAGCTAAAAGAACCAAAGATAATTATACAGCATACAATACACTTATACACAAATTTTTCGGTTGAAGCTCTTCTTAACACGACTCGGTTTGCTTTGCGGCTGGTTATTAAGAATGACAAATTGCTAAAAAAGTAAGGCATAAGTCAAAATTTCTTAATAAATAAAATTTCATTTTTTATTTGTTAATAAAGAATGGTTTTAATTTGATGTTTAAAAAAAGTGTATGATTAAAAAATGAACGCAATTCAGGTAAAAATTGACATATACCATTTTTATTTAGTTTTTTTTTTTTTTTTTACTAGCTTGTATATTTCATGTGTCATAACTTTATTGTCAAAATTACATGAAGTGTAAGTTACAAAAAGTTGAGAGTATTTGATTAAGTTTGTCTGTTTGAAGGTGAAAAGGGAGTGTGTGTGATGAGGCTTCTACTTTACATGAAGGGAGGAGTCTAATTATAGTTCATAAACTCCTTGTACAAGATTAGAGAGTTATATGATATAAAATGATACATCAATACTTCTAAAGTGTAATGTAGCAATATCACACAAATTACATCAATAAAGGTGATCATATCAAATCTAACCATGAATCAACCTTAGAATAATTATTTCGACCCACAAATAAATCTTCCTCCACACCTCGAATGCAACATCACAAGTGAATAAAACATGACCCGTAAATTCTACACCATAGTAACAGTCCTGGCAGCGAACCTTGACAATCTTCAAACCACGTATCAATAAATTGAGACGAGTTAAAAGTCTATCAATAGCCACTCTCCACAAAAATACACGTATCTTCCTTGGTAATGTTTTGATCCACCTTGTACTAGGATGAATTAAAGGAAGCATAACACGATCAATGTGGTCTTTGTAGCACTTGCAGAATAGCTATCATATCTTGTGACAAGCTGCCCACGAACGAGAATCACGAACATCTAAGATATTTACATTGATCACGATCTCATTCAGTTCATGGAGCGCCACCAAGTGTCTGCAAAAAAATAATAATATTCCCGTTTCCAACTTCATTACCAGATCTCATTATCGAATGAGTGGCGGATCTTGAACGAAATTACCAGGAGGGCCAAAATAGTTTCCTAAAGTATTAGAAGGGCCCATATATAATTTTTTTTAATTCCTCTTGAAGATGTAATTCGGACCTTAGATCATACGTTGTATCTAGATTAATGGCGGAAACACTAATTAGAATGAGTCGAATACGTATTAGACTAACGGGATCGAATTAACCAATGAATAATTGATAGAATTGATGCCTAAGACTGTGTATTCGGTTGGTAAGGGTTTTGGGACGATTATCAGCAAGTAATACGACGGCCTAAGGGTTTATGGTGTGTAACCTAACACAAAACCACGAAACCCGTATATATACTAAATACAGTGACCATCGGCCGGTGGTCGGGGACCTTCGGCCGATGGTGACAGTCCCTCGACCGATGGTCCCTACCATCGGTCGATGGTCTTGAGCAGCCAACCGACTGCTTGACCTATTCACGACATTATACTAAGCATCATAAACACAAAGTATAAATGTCCACGTACATATATGACTGAAATATCAAGTACATAACAAATAGAACAATAAACGTAATAGAACTCGGGATTTATGCACCAACAAACTGAAATGTCCCGTTCTTATTGATTAAAAACGTTCCATATTAATTGATTTCGTTTCGAGGTTTTGACCTCTATATGAGACGTTTTTCAAAGACTGCATTCATTTTTAAACAAACCATAACCTTTATTTCATCAATAAAGGTTTAAAAAGCTTTACGTAGATTATCAAATAATGATAATATAAAATATCCTGTTTACACACGACCATTACATAATGGTTTACAATACAAATATGTTACAACAAAATAAGTTTCTTGAATGCAGTTTTTACACAATATCATACAAGCATGGACTCCAAATCTTGTCCTTATTTAAGTATGCGACAGCGGAAGCTCTTAATAATCACCTGAGAATAAACATGCTTAAAACGTCAACAAAAATGTTGGTGAGTTATAGGTTTAACCTATATATATCAAATCGTAACAATAGACCACAAGATTTCATATTTCAATACACATCCCATACATAGAGATAAAAATCATTCATATGGTGAACACCTGGTAACCGACATTAACAAGATGCATATATATAAGAATATCCCCATCATTCCGGGACACCTTTCGGATATGATATAAATTTCGAAGTACTAAAGCATCCGGTACTTTGGATGGGGTTTGTTAGGCCCAATAGATCTATCTTTAGGATTCGTGTCAATTAGGGTGTCTGTTCCCTAATTCTTAGATTACCAGACTTAATAAAAAGGGGCATATTCGATTTCGATAATTCAACCATAGAATGTAGTTTCACGTACTTGTGTCTATTTTGTAAATCATTTATAAAACCTGCATGTATTCTCATCCCAAAAATATTAGATTTTAAAAGTGGGACTATAACTCACTTTCACAGATTTTTACTTCGTCGGGAAGTAAGACTTGGCCACTGGTTGATTCACGAACCTATAACAATATATACATATATATCAAAGTATGTTCAAAATATATTTACAACACTTTTAATATATTTTGATGTTTTAAGTTTATTAAGTCAGCTGTCATCGTTAGTAACCTATAACTAGTTGTCCACAGTTAGATATACAGAAATAAATCGATAAATATTATCTTGAATCAATCCACGACCCAGTGTATACGTATCTCAGTATTGATCACAACTCAAACTATACATATTTTGGAATCAACCTCAACCCTGTATAGCTAACTCCAACATTCACATATAGAGTGTCTATGGTTGTTCCGAAATATATATAGATGTGTCGACATGATAGGTCGAAACATTGTATACGTGTCTATGGTATCTCAAGATTACATAATATACAATACAAGTTGATTAAGTTATGGTTGGAATATATTTGTTACCAATTTTCACGTAGCTAAAATGAGAAAAATTATCCAATCTTGTTTTACCCATAACTTCTTCATTTTAAATCCGTTTTGAGTGAATCAAATTGCTATGGTTTCATATTGAACTCTATTTTATGAATCTAAACAGAAAAAGTATAGGTTTATAGTCGGAAAAATAAGTTACAAGTCATTTTTGTAAAGGTGGTCATTTCAGTCGAAAGAACGACGTCTAGATGACCATTTTAGAAAATATACTTCCACTTTGAGTTTAACCATAATTTTTGGATATAGTTTCATGTTCATAATAAAAATCATTTTCTCAGAATAAAAACTTTTAAATCAAAGTTTATCATAGTTTTTAATTAACTAACCCAAAACAGCCTGCGGTGTTACTACGACGGCGTAAATCCGGTTTTACGGTATTTTTCGTGTTTCCAGGTTTTAAATCATTAAGTTAGCATATCATATAGATATAGAACATGTGTTTAGTTTATTTTAAAAGTCAAGTTAGAAGGATTAACTTTTGTTTGCGAACAAGTTTAGTATTAACTAAACTATGTTCTAGTGATTACAAGTTTAAACCTTCGAATAAGATAGCTTTATATGTATGAATCGAATGATGTTATGAACATCATTACTACCTTAAGTTCCTTGGATAAACCTACTGGAAAATAGAAAAATGGATCTAGCTTCAATGGATCCTTGGATGGCTCGAAGTTCTTGAAGCAGAATCATGACACGAAAACAAGTTCAAGTAAGATCATCACTTAAAATAAGATTGTTATAGTTATAGGAATTGAACCAAAGTTTGAATATGATTATTACCTTGTATTAGAATGATAACCTACTGTAAGAAACAAAGATTTCTTGAGGTTGGATGATCACCTTACAAGATTGGAAGTGAGCTAGCAAACTTGAAAGTATTCTTGATTTTATGAAACTAGAACTTTTGGAATTTATGAAGAACACTTAGAACTTGAAGATAGAACTTGAGAGAGATCAATTAGATGAAGAAAATTGAAGAATGAAAGTGTTTGTAGGTGTTTTTGGTCGTTGGTGTATGGATTAGATATAAAGGATATGTTATTTTGTTTTCATGTAAATAAGTCATGAATGATTACTCATATTTTTGTAATTTTATGAGATATTTCATGCTAGTTGCCAAATGATGGTTCCCACATGTGTTAGGTGACTCACATGGGCTGCTAAGAGCTGATCATTGGAGTGTATATACCAATAGTACATACATCTAAAAGCTGTGTATTGTACGAGTACGAATACGGGTGCATACGAGTAGAATTGTTGATGAAACTGAACGAGGATGTAATTGTAAGCATTTTTGTTAAGTAGAAGTATTTTGATAAATGTATTGAAGTCTTTCAAAAGTGTATAAATACATATTAAAACACTACATGTATATACATTTTAACTGAGTCGTTAAGTCATCGTTAGTCGTTACATGTAAGTGTTGTTTTGAAACTTTTAGGTTAACGATCTTGTTAAATGTTGTTAACCCAATGTTTATAATATCAAATGAGATTTTAAATTATTATATTATCATGATATTATCATGTATGAGTATCTCTTAATATGATATATATACATTAAATGTCTTTACAACGATAATCGTTACATATGTGTCTCGTTTAAAAATCATTAAGTTAGTAGTCTTGTTTTTACATATGTAGTTCATTGTTAATATACTTAATGATATGTTTACTTATCATAGTATCATGTTAACTATATATATATCCATATATATGTCATCATATAGTTTTTACAAGTTTTAACGTTCGTGAATCACCGGTCAACTTGGGTGGTCAATTGTCTATATGAAACATATTTCAATTAATCAAGTCTTAACAAGTTTGATTGCTTAACATGTTGGAAACATTTAATCATGTAAATATCAATCTCAATTAATATATATAAACATGGAAAAGTTCGGGTCACTACAGTACCTACCCGTTAAATAAATTTCGTCCCGAAATTTTAAGCTGTTGAAGGTGTTGATGAATCTTCTGGAAATAGATGCGGGTATTTCTTCTTCATCTGATCTTCACGCTCCCAGGTGAACTCGGGTCCTCTACGAGCATTCCATCGAACCTTAACAATTGGTATCTTGTTTTGCTTAAGTCTTTTAACCTCACGATCCATTATTTCGACGGGTTCTTCGATGAATTGAAGTTTTTCGTTGATTTGGATTTCATCTAACGGAATAGTGAGATCTTCTTTAGCAAAACATTTCTTCAAATTCGAGACGTGGAAAGTGTTATGTACAGCCGCGAGTTATTGAGGTAACTCAAGTCGGTAAGCTACTGGTCCGACACGATCAATAATCTTGAATGGTCCAATATACCTTGGATTTAATTTCCCTCGTTTACCAAATCGAACAACGCCTTTCCAAGGTGCAACTTTAAGCATGACCATCTCTCCAATTTCAAATTCTATATCTTTTCTTTTAATGTCAGCGTAGCTCTTTTGTCGACTTTGGGTAGTTTTCAACCGTTGTTGAATTTGGATGATCTTCTCGGTAGTTTCTTGTATAATCTCCGGACCCGTAATCTGTCTATCCCCCACCTCACTCCAACAAATCGGAGACCTGCACTTTCTACCATAAAGTGCTTCAAACGGCGCCATCTCAATGCTTGAATGGTAGCTGTTGTTGTAGGAAAATTCTGCTAACGGTAGATGTCGATCCCAACTGTTTCCGAAATCAATAACACATGCTCGTAGCATGTCTTCAAGCGTTTGTATCGTCCTTTCGCTCTGCCCATCAGTTTGTGGATGATAGGCAGTACTCATGTCTAGACGAGTTCCTAATGCTTGCTGTAATGTCTGCCAGAATCTTGAAATAAATCTGCCATCCCTATCAGAGATAATAGAGATTGGTATTCCATGTCTGGAGATGACTTCCTTCAAATACAGTCGTGCTAACTTCTCCATCTTGTCATCTTCTCTTATTGGTAGGAAGTGTGCAGATTTGGTGAGACGATCAACTATTACCCAAATAGTATCAAAACCACTTGCAGTCCTTGGCAATTTAGTGATGAAATCCATGGTAATGTTTTCCCATTTCCATTCCGGGATTTCGGGTTGTTGAAGTAGACCTGATGGTTTCTGATGCTCAGCTTTGACCTTAGAACACGTCAAACATTCTCCTACGTATTTAGCAACATCGGCTTTCATACCCGGCCACCAAAAATGTTTCTTGAGATCCTTGTACATCTTCCCCGTTCCAGGATGTATTGAGTATCTGGTTTTATGAGCTTCTCTAAGTACCATTTCTCTCATATCTCCAAATTTTGGTACCCAAATCCTTTCAGCCCTATACTGGTTCCGTCTTCCCGAATATTAAGATGCTTCTCCGATCCTTTGGGTATTTCATCCTTTAAATTTCCCTCTTTTAAAACTCCTTGTTGCGCCTCCTTTATTTGAGTAGTAAGGTTATTATGAATCATTATATTCATAGATTTTACTCGAATGGGTTCTCTGTCCTTCCTGCTCAAGGCATCGGCTACCACATTTGCCTTCCCCGGGTGGTAACGAATCTCAAAGTCGTAATCATTCAATAATTCAATCCACCTACGCTGCCTCATATTCAGTTGTTTCTGATTAAATATGTGTTGAAGACTTTTGTGGTCGGTATATATAATACTTTTGACCCCATATAAGTAGTGCCTCCAAGTCTTTAATGCAAAAACAACCGCGCCTAATTCCAAATCATGCGTCGTATAATTTTGTTCGTGAATCTTCAATTGTCTAGACGCATAAGCAATCACCTTCGTTCGTTGCATTAATACACAACCGAGACCTTGCTTTGATGCATCACAATAAATCACAAAATCATCATTCCCTTCAGGCAATGACAATATAGGTGCCTTAGTTAGCTTTTTCTTTAATAACTGAAACGCTTTCTCTTGTTCATCATTCCATTCAAATTTCTTCCCTTTATGCGTTAATGCAGTCAAGGGTTTTGCTATTCTGGAAAAGTCTTGGATGAACCTTCTGTAGTAACCAGCTAGTCCTAAAAACTGGCGTATGTGTTTCGGAGTTTTCGGGGTTTCCCACTTTTCAACAGTTTCTATCTTTGCCGGATCCACCTTAATACCTTCTTTGTTCACTATGTGACCGAGGAATTGAACTTCTTCCAACCAAAATGCACACTTTGAAAACTTAGCGTACAATTCTTCCTTTCTCAATACTTCTAACACCTTTCTCAAATGTTCACCGTGTTCTTGGTCATTCTTTGAGTAAATAAGTATGTCATCAATGAAAACAATGACAAACTTGTCAAGGTATGGTCCACACACTCGGTTCATAAGGTCCATGAACACAGCTGGTGCATTAGTTAAACCAAAAGGCATGACCATAAACTCGTAATGACCATAACGTGTTCTAAAAGCAGTCTTTGGAATATCATCTTCTTTCACCCGCATTTGATGATACCCGGAACGTAAGTCAATCTTTGAATAAACAGACGAGCCTTGTAGTTGATCAAATAAGTCGTCGATTCTCGGTAGTGGGTAGCGGTTCTTGATGGTAAGTTTGTTCAACTCTCGGTAGTCGATACACAACCTGAATGTACCATCTTTCTTCTTGACAAACAAAACAGGAGCTCCCCACGGTGATGTGCTTGGTCGAATGAAACCACGCTCTAAAAGTTCTTGTAATTGGCTTTGCAGTTCTTTCATCTCGCTGGGTGCGAGTCTGTAAGGAGCACGAGCTATTGGTGCAGCTCCTGGTACAAGATCTATTTGAAATTCAACGGATCGATGTGGGGGTAATCCCGGTAATTCTTTCGGAAATACATCGGGAAATTCTTTTGCAATGGGAACATCATTGATGCTCTTTTCTTCAGTTTGTACTTTCTCGACGTGTGCTAGAACAGCATAGCAACCTTTTCTTATTAGTTTTTGTGCCTTCAAATTACTAATAAGATGTAGCTTCGTGTTGCCCTTTTCTCCGTACACCATTAAGGGTTTTCCTTTTTCTCGTATAATGCGAATTGCATTTTTGTAACAAACGATCTCTGCTTTCACTTCTTTCAACCAGTCCATACCGATTATCACATCAAAACTCCCTAACTCTACTGGTATTAAATCAATCTTAAATGTTTCGCTAACCAGTTTAATTTCTCGATTCCGACATATATTATCTGCTGAAATTAATTTACCATTTGCTAATTCGAGTAAAAATTTACTATCCAAAGGCGTCAATGGGCAACTTAATTTAGCACAAAAATCTCTACTCATATAGCTTCTATCCGCACCCGAATCAAATAAAACGTAAGCAGATTTATTATCAATAAGAAACGTACCCGTAACAAGCTCCGGGTCTTCCTGTGCCTCTGCCGCATTAATATTGAAAACTCTTCCGCGGCCTTGTCCATTCGTGTTCTCCTGGTTCGGGCAATTTCTAATAATGTGGCCCGGTTTTCCACATTTATAACAAACTACATTGGCATAGCTTGCTCCGACACTACTTGCTCCGCCATTACTCGTTCCGACACCATTTGTTCCTTTCGTTCTATTAACCCCTGGTCCGTAGACCTCACACTTCGCCGCGCTATGACCATTTCTTTTACACTTGTTGCAAAATTTGGTGCAGAACCCCGAGTGATACTTTTCACACCTTTGGCATAGCTGCTTCTGATTGTTGTTGTTGTTGCGGTTATTATTGTTGTTGGGATGATTGTTGTAGTTGCTGTTGTTGTTGTTGTTGTTGTTGTTGTTGTTGTTGTTGGGCCGTTTGTTGTAGTTGCGATTGATGTTGCGATTGTTGGGATAATTGTTGCGATTGCTGTTGTTGTTGTATTGGTGATTCTTATCACCATTTTCCTCCCACTTTCTTTTGACTTGCTTCACATTGGCCTCTTCAGCAGTCTGTTCTTTAATTCTTTCTTCAATCTGGTTCACTAGTTTGTGAGCCATTCTACATGCCTGTTGTATGGAGGCGGGCTCGTGTGAACTTATATCTTCTTGGATTCTTTCCGGTAATCCTTTCACAAACGCGTCGATCTTCTCTTCCTCATCTTCGAATGCTCCCGGACACAATAGGCACAATTCTGTGAATCGTCTTTCGTACGTGGTAATATCAAATCCTTGGGTTCGTAACCCTCTAAGTTCTGTCTTGAGCTTATTGACCTCGGTTCTGGGACGGTACTTCTCGTTCATCAAGTGCTTGAATGCTGACCACGGTAGTGCGTACGCATCATCTTGTCCCACTTGCTCTAGATAGGTATTCCACCATGTTAACGCAGAACCTGTGAAGGTATGCGTAGCGTACTTCACTTTGTCCTCTTCAGTACACTTACTTATGGCAAACACCGATTCGACCTTCTCGGTCCACCGTTTCAATCCGATCGGTCCTTCGGTTCCATCAAATTCCAAAGGTTTGCAGGCAGTGAATTCTTTGTAGGTGCATCCTACACGATTTCCTGTACTGCTAGATCCAAGGTTATTGTTGGTATGTAGCGCAGCCTGTACTGCGGCTATGTTTGAAGCTAGAAAAGTACGGAATTCCTCTTCATTCATATTCACGGTGTGTCGAGTAGTCGGTGCCATTTCCTTCAAAATAGTTAAATGGAACAAGTTAATCATACAGAATATTAAGAGTAGTTAATAGTATTTCGTAGCATAATATGAACTCATTTATAAAAGCTTTTTCTTCATATTAGCGTTTTATAAGTTTAAATTCGGGTAGTACCTACCCGTTAAGTTCATACTTAGTAGCTAATATACAATTCAACTACTACAATTCTATATGAAAAACTGATTATAATAATATTTCGCGTTCAAACTTTTATACAATATTTTACAAACTTACAATACCGCTTATTTTACATAAAGCATGAAATATAGCACACAATAACTTTGATACAAGGTAGTTGTGAAGACAATTCTAGCTAGTACACAAGTCGTTCAGCAAAGGCAATAAAGACACGTAATTCATACGTCCAGAAACAAGTCATGCATTCTGGTTTTACTAGGACTACTTCCCATCCTTGGTCTTGTGCAACATAACCGTTATGGCCGTTGATAAGACAGCGTGTTGTAACGTCGTCAAAGGGACGAGGGTTACGTAATGTCCAACAGTCCCGTAACAATCTAAAAACCTCATTTCTTACCCCAATTACCGACTCCGTCACTTGTGGAAATGTTTTGTTTAATAGTTGTAGCCCGATGTTCTTGTTCTCACTTTGGTGAGAAGCGAACATTACTAATCCGTAAGCATAACATGCTTCTTTATGTTGCATGTTAGCCGCTTTTTCTAAATCACGAAGTCCAATATTCGGATATATTGAGTCAAAATAATTTCTTAACCCGTTCCGTAAAATAGCATTTGGGTTCCCCGCAATATATGCGTCAAAGTAAACACATCGTAACTTATGTGTTTCCCAATGTGATATCCCCCATCTTTCAAACGAAAGTCTCTTATAAACCAAGACATTCTTGGAACGTTCTTCGAATGTCTTACAAACTGATATCGCCTTAAATAGTTGTGCCGAGGAATTCTGACCGACTCTAGACAAGATTTCATCAATCATGTCTCCGGGTAGGTCTCTTAAAATATTGGGTTGTCTATCCATTTTGTGTTTTTAAACTGTAAAATAGACAAGAGTTAGATTCATAAAAAAAAAAATACTTATTAATACAAGCAATTTTTACATATGTCATAAAGCATAAGCACACTATATTACATATATTACACCACACGAATACAACTATCTTATTCCGACTCGCTCGTTTCTTCTTCTTCGGTTTTGGTTCGTTTTGCCAAGTTTCTAGGGATATATGATGTTCCCCTAATACGAGCCGTAATTTTCCACATTGGTTTAGAAAAACCTGGTGGTTTAGAGGTTCCCGGGTCATTGTTACAACTTAAGGACTTCGGGGGTTGACGATACATATAAAGTTCATCGGGGTTGGAATTAGATTTCTCTATTTTTATGCCCTTTCCCTTATTATTTTCTTTTGCCTTTTTAAATTCAGTTGGGGTAATTTCTATAACATCATCGGAATTCTCGTCGGAATCCGATTCATCGGAGAATTGGTAATCCTCCCAATATTTTGCTTCCTTGGCGGAAACACCATTGACCATAATTAACCTTGGTCGGTTGGTTGAGGATTTTCTTTTACTTAACCGTTTTATTATTTCCCCCACCGGTTCTATTTCTTCATCCGGTTCCGATTCTTCTTCCGGTTCCGATTCTTCTTCCGGTTCCGACTCTTCTTCCGGTTCCTCTTCGGGAACTTGTGAATCAGTCCACGAATCATTCCAATTTACATTTGACTCTTCATTATTATTAGGTGAGTCAATGGGACTTGTTCTAGAGGTAGACATCTTTCACATAATATCAAACGCGTTAAGAGATTAATATATCACATAATATTCACATGTTAAAAATATATAGTTTCCAACAAAATTTGTTAAGCAATCATTTTTCAAGTAAACACGGTCGAAGTCCAGACTCACTAATGCATCCTAACAAACTCGATAAGACACACTAATGCAAAATTCTGGTTCTCTAAGACCAACGCTCGGATACCAACTGAAATGTCCCGTTCTTATTGATTAAAAACGTTCCATATTAATTGATTTCGTTGCGAGGTTTTGACCTCTATATGAGATGTTTTTCAAAGACTGCATTCATTTTTAAACAAACCATAACCTTTATTTCATCAATAAAGGTTTAAAAAGCTTTACGTAGATTATCAAATAATGATAATCTAAAATATCCTGTTTACACACGACCATTACATAATGGTTTACAATACAAATATGTTACAACAAAATAAGTTTCTTGAATGCAGTTTTTACACAATATCATACAAGCATGGACTCCAAATCTTGTCCTTATTTAAGTATGCGACAGCGGAAGCTCTTAATAATCACCTGAGAATAAACATGCTTAAAACGTCAACAAAAATGTTGGTGAGTTATAGGTTTAACCTATATATATCAAATCGTAACAATAGACCACAAGATTTCATATTTCAATACACATCCCATACATAGAGATAAAAATCATTCATATGGTGAACACCTGGTAACCGACATTAACAAGATGCATATATATAAGAATATCCCCATCATTCCGGGACACCCTTCGGATATGATATAAATTTCGAAGTACTAAAGCATCCGGTACTTTGGATGGGGTTTGTTAGGCCCAATAGATCTATCTTTAGAATTCGTGTCAATTAGGGTGTCTGTTCCCTAATTCTTAGATTACCAGACTTAATAAAAAGGGGCATATTCGATTTCGATAATTCAACCATAGAATGTAGTTTCACGTACTTGTGTCTATTTTGTAAATCATTTATAAAACCTGCATGTATTCTCATCCCAAAAATATTAGATTTTAAAAGTGGGACTATAACTCACTTTCACAGATTTTTACTTCGTCGGGAAGTAAGACTTGGCCACTGGTTGATTCACGAACCTATAACAATATATACATATATATCAAAGTATGTTCAAAATATATTTACAACACTTTTAATATATTTTGATGTTTTAAGTTTATTAAGTCAGCTGTCCTCGTTAGTAACCTATAACTAGTTGTCCACAGTTAGATATACAGAAATAAATCGATAAATATTATCTTGAATCAATCCACGACCCAGTGTATACGTATCTCAGTATTGATCACAACTCAAACTATACATATTTTGGAATCAACCTCAACCCTGTATAGCTAACTCCAACATTCACATATAGAGTGTCTATGGTTGTTCCGAAATATATATAGATGTGTCGACATGATAGGTCGAAACATTGTATACGTGTCTATGGTATCTCAAGATTACATAATATATAATACAAGTTGATTAAGTTATGGTTGGAATATATTTGTTACCAATTTTCACGTAGCTAAAATGAGAAAAATTATCCAATCTTGTTTTACCCATAACTTCTTCATTTTAAATCCGTTTTGAGTGAATCAAATTGCTATGGTTTCATATTGAACTCTATTTTATGAATCTAAACAGAAAAAGTATAGGTTTATAGTCGGAAAAATAAGTTACAAGTCATTTTTGTAAAGGTGGTCATTTCAGTCGAAAGAACGACGTCTAGATGACCATTTTAGAAAACATACTTCCACTTTGAGTTTAACCATAATTTATGGATATAGTTTCATGTTCATAATAAAAATCATTTTCTCAGAATAACAACTTTTAAATCAAAGTTTATCATAGTTTTTAATTAACTAACCCAAAACAGCCTGCGGTGTTACTACGACGGCGTAAATCCGGTTTTACGGTGTTTTTCGTGTTTCCAGGTTTTAAATCATTAAGTTAGCATATCATATAGATATAGAACATGTGTTTAGTTTATTTTAAAAGTCAAGTTAGAAGGATTAACTTTTGTTTGCGAACAAGTTTAGAATTAACTAAACTATGTTCTAGTGATTACAAGTTTAAACCTTCGAATAAGATAGCTTTATATGTATGAATCGAATGATGTTATGAACATCATTACTACCTTAAGTTCCTTGGATAAACCTACTGGAAAAGAGAAAAATGGATCTAGCTTCAATGGATCCTTGGATGGCTCGAAGTTCTTGAAGCAGAATCATGACACGAAAACAAGTTCAAGTAAGATCATCACTTAAAATAAGATTGTTATAGTTATAGGAATTGAACCAAAGTTTGAATATGATTATTACCTTGTATTAGAATGATAACCTACTGTAAGAAACAAAGATTTCTTGAGGTTGGATGATCACCTTACAAGATTGGAAGTGAGCTAGCAAACTTGAAAGTATTCTTGATTTTATGAAACTAGAACTTTTGGAATTTATGAAGAACACTTAGAACTTGAAGATAGAACTTGAGAGAGATCAATTAGATGAAGAAAATTGAAGAATGAAAGTGTTTGTAGGTGTTTTTGGTCGTTGGTGTATGGATTAGATATAAAGGATATGTTATTTTGTTTTCATGTAAATAAGTCATGAATGATTACTCATATTTTTGTAATTTTATGAGATATTTCATGCTAGTTGCCAAATGATGGTTCCCACATGTGTTAGGTGACTCACATGGGCTGCTAAGAGCTGATCATTGGAGTGTATATACCAATAGTACATACATCTAAAAGCTGTGTATTGTACGAGTACGAATACGGGTGCATACGAGTAGAATTGTTGATGAAACTGAACGAGGATGTAATTGTAAGCATTTTTGTTAAGTAGAAGTATTTTGATAAATGTATTGAAGTCTTTCAAAAGTGTATAAATACATATTAAAACACTACATGTATATACATTTTAACTGAGTCGTTAAGTCATCGTTAGTCGTTACATGTAAGTGTTGTTTTGAAACTTTTAGGTTAACGATCTTGTTAAATGTTGTTAACCCAATGTTTATAATATCAAATGAGATTTTAAATTATTATATTATCATGATATTATCATGTATAAATATCTCTTAATATGATATATATACATTAAATGTCTTTACAACGATAATCGTTACATATGTGTCTCGTTTAAAAATCATTAAGTTAGTAGTCTTGTTTTTACATATGTAGTTCATTGTTAATATACTTAATGATATGTTTACTTATCATAGTATCATGTTAACTATATATATATCCATATATATGTCATCATATAGTTTTTACAAGTTTTAACGTTCGTGAATCACCGGTCAACTTGGGTGGTCAATTGTCTATATGAAACATATTTCAATTAATCAAGTCTTAACAAGTTTGATTGCTTAACATGTTGGAAACATTTAATCATGTAAATATCAATCTCAATTAATATATATAAACATGGAAAAGTTCGGGTCACTACACAAACTCCCCCTAAGACCTAGTTCTATTCCATAAGTCTTCAGTCATCATACGGATCGATCACCATGTTGTTCAAGTAGCACAGCTTAGCCACTTTAACATACTGTTCAGCCTGTACCCTGTTTTCACGACGATAAAGCATACGGTTATAGTACAAAGTAAAAATATCAGCTTCGGTACAGTTCCTTAACCAGATCGGATCCAACACACGAATACAATCGATATCATCTTCCTTCAGCTTATCTAAAACAATCACAGCTTCCTCAGAACGATCATCATAAAACCACCAACGAAATCTCTAACTCCAATTCTGCGGCAATTTTCTTAACGGAACCTTCTTCATAGTCTTTGCCGGCTTATACTTCAAAATTTGTCGAGATACTCCACTAATAGGATCAACCCTGTACTTAATCCTCGGATACTGTGGTCTAAAATCCTTCCAGTTATTCGAATTGTACGCGATTCGAATTTTCTTAACCAACAATGATGAGCGATCGTTCATTCCACAATACAACATCTTTAACCTGGCAATCTGCATAAGCTCAAAATACGGCAGTGACTTGAACTCATGACCATGTTTGATGTAGTCAACTCCAAACTCTCGTTTAATTGCAAACATGTTGAATTCTTCAATGTATGCCCAGGCCAAGATCCTTCCTTTCGCACCTTTCCTCAAATTTATCATCTTCAAATACTTTGGCTCAAGCTTCGGTTTTTCACAATACTTTCGAATCCTCAAGATATCACGCCAGTCAGCTTCTAACTTCGCAGCAACCTCATCATTATACTTGACTGGCAAGAACCCTTCAGGCAAAACCTCAGTTCTCTCTTTCTCTTTACACCTTCGATTCAAAACTTCGTCATCTGTTCTAAATAACTCCTCAAAACCAGGAAGATCTTCATTCCTAGCATTCATATACGTAGGATATTCTTCAAAAGTAACATCTTCCATTAAACCATCAACTTCCCCATCATCGATATCCTTAGAAATCTCAGGGCCAAAAGAATCATCCTCTGATGGAGGATCATCGGACTGTGCGTCAGCAGCTTTAGCTTCTTCTTGCTCTAGACGCACCAGCTCGTCCAGCTCAGCTCTGGTGAAGTTGTGAGGGATCTCCCCCTCCTCTAAATCATCATAAACAACAGAATGCTTGAGCTCATCCTGTTTAGACAAGAATTCACTAAAACTATAATCAATTTGTAAAGGAATTACTGACAGTGCTGTTTCTTTTGAAGTACCAGGAGCCACCACCATTTGAACATCAGTTTCTCCCTCTGGCAATTCAACCAGATCAAACTTCTCTTCCCAAGCAGTAATCCTAGCCAAAGCCGACTCTGCCACCTCTCTAGCTTCAGAAGCTTCTTTCTTTGCAGCAGTTAACAACAATGATTGATCACCAACTTTCTTCTGTAACAAATCAACCTGATTTCTCAACCTAGTAACATCCTCAGTTTTCACACGATTCTCTTCTCTCAACTCCTCCACTTTCGCATCCATATCCTTCTTCATTCTCAGATTATCAGCCATAGCTTGAACATACAAATCATTCACATTCTGAAGCGCAGATGAACTAACTCCTCCTTCTGCTCCTGTATGTGGTGCCTCCGGAGTTGGAGTAGACACAGTCTCTTGAGACAATTGTTGAACAATTGGTGGTGATTGATGTTGCGGTTGAGTTTGTTGCCGTGGCTGACTTTGTTGCTGTTGTTGACTTTGTGCTTGAGTAGGTGCAGTTCTTTGTGTAGCACCTGTAGCAGAACCACCTGGATTCTTCAAAACCAACTTAAACCTCTTGCTCGGTCTCATCTTTGTTGAAACCTGAGAACCTTCATCTTCTACCAGATGTCTCCTCTCACCTCTAGGAGCTTCTTCACCAGTACCAGTATTAACATCAACGGGCTCATCAGCCAAACCTCCAGTACCAGAACCACCTGTACCCTGAGTATTCATCGGCTGATCAACCTCTTCATCACTGTTTGCTAGCTCAAAATCAGGCTCATGACCAGATAGACTGTTCTCATTCCTCCACTTCTTGCCTGGTGGACATTGATAATCTTCCCTCGCAAGATGACACACCAGCTTTCCATCACTAGCACTCTTCTTCTGATTTAATCGATTAAACGTAAGATCCGTCATATGTTTCAGCTTGATGACGTCCTTCTTTGATCTCGGCAGATCCATAGTTTGAGCATTAATCATTATCTGCAGGAACCTCGGATAAATCAAGTATTGTAGGCTTGTAACATTCTCCATCAACAGATCAAAGATAACACCCGAAAAATTGAAATCAGCTTTCAGAATCAAGGCAGCAAACATTCCCTGATAAATCTCACTCAGCTCATCAAATCCGCCTTGTAACGTACTCAAACACTTAACAATCACTAAAGACAGATATCTGTACGGTGGAGTGAATCCGCTTCTTTTGATCGTAGCACGTGTAATATCACCAGCATACTCACATCTCAGCACACATCCAGTAATCTTAGTCTTCGACAGTCTCTTGGGCATTTTCTCATCATCCTCAAACAAAAACGTGTTCCGAATAGTATACTCAGATATCTTAACCTCTTGATCACATACTCGACTTACTATCACAGGCTTATTATCAACAGTTTCCACTCTAGCGTTAGCCCAGAATTCTCTCTGATGAGAATAGTAAGCAGTACATGGCATTGACACCGCAGCAAATATCCTTGAACGCTTCAAAAATTCAATCACAGTCTTGTACTTGCTAGCATTTGGACCTTTGTTATTTAGACACGCCATCAGATTAGAGTTAGGGCTCGCCTTCAACCCTGGAAGACTAGTAGATGTGGGTCCTCCTGATGATTCAGTCTCAGAACTGTGGACAGCTTGTTCTTGATCCATTTGTGCACCTGACATGATTAACAAAAACTGCAAACACAATTCTTAATCAGCGTTAAATTCATGAGTAATTAAGTATCACTGATTTATCATCACAGTACATATCACATTAATACGATCACGGTTACATAATCACATGTTCAAAGTTAGATCATTACAGACATAAGATACCGTATCAATGCTAACAGGCTAGCATTATCAAATTACACAACAATCTGAAAATAATCAAACATAAACATAACATCAGAATCAATCATCCCATTATGGAATCCTCTGGCACTAACTTTTCTTCATGTTGAATCACACCAAGTTTCTCAAACAAGTTATACAGTAAAGCTGCATATGGGAATGGTTCTTCTGATTCAAGAAAATCTTTCATCACATGAATGAGAAAGTGTCCCACATTCACTTGAATACCCTCTAGTAGGCAATATAGAAACAAGACTTCAGTACCAGACAACAAAGGATCTCCTTCTCTCCTAAAAGTCACATTTCTTTTGATGATTCTCAAATGTATCTCATATTGTGGCAAGATATCTTCATCACTAACCTCAACTCTACCAGTATACACTACCTTCTCTGGCTTGCATATCCTAACAATAACATCTGACAATCTGAATCTACTGGGAATCTTTCTGATATCTTTGCTAGGGTACAGTATCTTAACCCCAGTATGAGGAACGTTTAACAGGTTTGAGAATTCCTCTAAAGTCCACCTATACTGTTGATTAAATATACCCGAGTGTACAAACTTCTTCTTACCATCCTCTAAAGCAACATTGGCGTAAAATTCTCTAAGTAGAGAAGGACAGTAATAATCCCCAATATCTATGAAAGCCTGACACCCAATCTGTTCCCAAGGACTATAAGTCTGTCGAGTCGCAATGACCTTTTGTTCTACTAAGATTGGTCGATATCTAGCTAGGATTCTCCTACGGTCGATGTTGAACATCCATTGACCAACAAATGAGCCACCTGACATTCTAATACAAACTACAAACACTAGCATTAGATGGGCATCACAGAAATTATCAGAGACCAATCATTCAATGAAAATTAATCAAAATAATCTACCATCGGTCCAACAGAATGACCATCGGTCGATGGTGGAGACCATCGGTCCGATGGTCTAGACCTACGGCAGATGGTCTAACCACATACACACACTGGTCAAATAACGACCTTCGGCCGAGTGACAAGATGTCCGGCCGATCGATGGACACCATCGGTCGATGGTCAGATACCCTCGGCCGGAGGTAGTTCATCAGATCTGTGACTCGAAATTGATCAAATCGTCCGATTTGACGTTTCTAGTTCAAATTCCTGTTATAACAGATGCTAAAGGGGCCGTTTATCATACATCAAACATCAATTTCAACAGATCTCAAATAAAACTCATCCGATTTAAAGTTTATACTTCGAACACTAAATCATCGATTACAAACAAACGATTAAGATTTATGTTACCTTGTTTACGGCGCTAAGATCACAAAGAAAAGATGAATAATAAAAACTGGATCAAAACCTTTCTCCTTAACTTCAGAAAATTAGGGTAAAATCACACAATTTTGGCCAGAGTGACTGACCCGTTCGTCGCTGGGTCCTTTTATACCCTGTCAGTGACCATCGGCCGATGGTCAAGTCCGTCGGCCCGATGGTCTTGACACTCGGGCGAGGGTCTGAGTCCATCGGCCGGATGTAAGGACTGTCGGCCGGTGGTCTGACATTTGAAAACTTTTAAAACTTAACACTTTTCAATATCATACTTTTACCCATTTACACTAACTCCCCCTGGGACTGATCTCCACAATAAAAAACATCACGCTTTGTTCCTTTAAGCTCAAAACAACTTATATTCAAAACAATAAGAAACCTAAGGTTCCTTTCACAGTAAACCTTACCCAGAACTGAGTTGTGGACTTAAAAGATGAAATATAAATGCACATGCAACTAACACATGAATGCAATCAATTCAGAAATGCATGCTCATGCAAATACACAAAGCAAATAACTGTACAAGATCAAGTGTATCATGATCAGCAATATAATAACAGATATAATCAGTAACATTTAACCTTTTAGATCTGTGGATAATAAACCTTTAACATCAGTTTCATAAAGCATTAACATTAACAAATTCATGATGTTATCAGCATAGGAACAAATAATACTGCTTATCATCAGTCACACTTCCAGAAGAATAACATATCTTTTGTGAGTTGGCATATAAAATTGATTGAATCCTTTTGATTCGGGGATCAGAACTGAACTATATTGACATGTTATTCCATAGTTCATTCACGAACTTATTCATTAAAGCATATACCGAACAACCTTCAAATATATCAATAAACATTCATCAACTTTCACCCTAGACTTCGATGATCACGTTAGATTAATTACTTTAACATTTTTCAATGTCAGATTTACATCACAAAGTCAGTCCTCGTTTGAGATCGCACGATTTCTCGGGTAGAACAATTGAGCACAAACCTGTTGACGATGTCCTCTTATCACATCAATGTACTTTCGATTCTATTGAACAGAACCATCTCACGATGTTTCTAGCAACCCTGTCAGCCTTTGGCTTCTACCTTAAACTTATACCTTTCGTTTCAGATAACATTGTTAATCTCAAATTTATTGCATACTCTGTTAAGGACGCATACCGGCCGCTATAAACCCCATACTTAAACGGAAATAGTATGATGTATGGTGTTGGATGGATGGAAGTGATATAAATATTTGAGTGATGGAACGCTAAGATACCTTCCAGAAGATATTCCCTCTATCCAGGTCAATAGGCACAATCCCATATCACAGACAAAAGATGTAAAGTTCACTAATTGAGATGTGAACTAAATGATTTAAGTTCTCTATATCTGATGATCTGATAATTGCTCTGATACCACTTTGAAGATGTAATTCGGACCTTAGATCATACGTTGTATCTAGATTAATGGCGGAAACACTAATTAGAATGAGTCGAATACGTATTAGACTAACGGGATCGAATTAACCAATGAATAATTGATAGAATTGATGCCTAAGACTGTGTATTCGGTTAGTAAGGGTTTTGGGACGATTATCAGCAAGTAATACGACGGCCTAAGGGTTTATGGTGTGTAACCTAACACAAAACCACGAAACCCGTATATATACTAAATACAGTGACCATCGGCCGGTGGTCGGGGACCTTCGGCCGATGGTGACAGTCCCTCGACCGATGGTCCCTACCATCGGTCGATGGTCTTGAGCAGCCAACCGACTGCTTGACCTATTCACGACATTATACTAAGCATCATAAACACAAAGTATAAATGTCCACGTACATATATGACTGAAATATCAAGTACATAACAAATAGAACAATAAACGTAATAGAACTCGGGATTTATGCACCAACACCTCTATACAAAATTTATGATAAATTTTTTGGGAGGCCTTGACCCACCCTCCCCCTCCTATAATCCACCCCTGCCCAGTTTACATCGGAGTCGACATAAAACAACCTATTTTATAGGGCAAGGAAACTATTCATTATCTATCCAATTATCCTTCCAGAAACTAATCAACTGACCAGACATTATAATGGGTCTTTCAAATGCTACTATTGCTTTGTCTTGGGCTTCAGTCATCATTTTTTTTTTTTTGGGCTATTGCTGTATACCAACATTGTTGGGCTCTTGTAATTAAGTCTTGAACTGGATTGGATTTTTTGCAAGTGTTCACAAAGTCCTTTGTAATTCATTATATAGTTGGCCATTATTTTTTCTGGGCTTATTTTCTTATCTTCAATTTGTGGAATCGGTGTATAGTTTTCGTTACTAATTCCTAATTTGACGATTGCAAATCGTCAAATTAGGAAGCACGTATATTTAGAATGAAATTACCAGGAGGGCCAAAATAGTTTCCTAAAGTATTAGAAGGGCCCATATATAAATTTTTTTAATCCCTCTATACAAAATTTATAGTAAGAACTTAAGTTATATACTACGTATAAAAATGGTAAAAGATAAATTTTTTGGGAGGCCTTGACCCACCCTCCCCCTCCTATAATCCGCCCTTGCCCGGTTTACATCGGAGTCGACATAAAACAACCTATTTTGTAGTGCAGGAAACTATTCATAATCTATTCAATTATTGTTCCAGAAACTAATCAACTGACCAGACATTATAACGAATCGGTTGATTCGGAAGAAATTCTTTAACTTGATACTGTAAATTGATTTCACCGACTATATATTCTTTACCTACTATACTGCTAAATGCAATCTCTATTAACTTTCTCGATTAAAGTAGATACTTATAGTAATACTAATAATTATAAAAATTATTGTTGTTAGATGATTTCCAAACTATATGTAATAAGCTTTTTCTAGTACGTGTTCAAGTCATGTAAACCCAAAAGGAGAAAAGAACTAGAGTAAAAGTAAGTAATTGACTTTAACGACAAAACATGATTGATCAACTCAAAGATCCTTTTGCCTACACAAACAGCAATGTGACCACCCCTTTTCCTCAAAGCTAATTACTACCTCTTTATATAAACTTATAAATCCGTACTACGTAACATAAGTACAATCAAACATCTTTTCATTGCAAACTATATATATAGCTACTTGATCCCTGTTTGAGCTTGGCTTAGATAACTGATACTAAATTGCGCTTCCAACTTGGCTCGAAAATACAAAGAGTTCGAGCGCGATATGCAAAGCTCTAATTAATACTTATGTTCTATCAATATAATGTTTCTTGCTTTTCAATAAAAAAAAAAGCTCTAATACTCATGTTAACTTACATCAAACATGATCACGTACATACAACAAAACCACTAGAAACGAAACACAATATTAAAAACTCGATGATTGCTCGAGCTAAGTCCATTTTAAGATCGAGACCCAATCTATATAAATTAGTTTGGGCTCAGTTTAAAGCACAAGTTTGTCATAGTAATTTAATTAATATCCAACCATATTAATAACCTTAAGATTCAAGAGGGCAAAATAACACAAAAGATATATACCAATTTTTTTTCCTTTTTTCCTTTTTTTGGTCTGAAAAAGAAGAGTCGCAGCTTTAGGGTACCATGCCTTTGGTTATATGTTTCCTTTTTCTTCTCATCTTTCCGTTTCATGGCCACTCTTAAAAACGTGCATAGAAAGCTTACTTTTGCACTTGCATGCGGGAATATATAAACATATTATATTTAATAAAACTCAAACACATGAAATGTTATATATTTACATTCCATCTGTATAAACTACTACTGAGTACTATATATCGACACACATATCATAAGCATTTCTACAATCTTGAAGTTCGTCTTTACATTGATCTAAGGTATGGTTTTTTACATTTTTCGAACAATGTGCGAATGCTACGATCGTTCTTATGATTTCAGCAACGAACCTTGACAAACGCATGCTTGCGTAATAGATAGTATGAACAAGGATATGTTTTAATTTGTGATGTATCCGAGAAGGGGAATCAAGCGCTACTGGTCCGATTGTCAATCAACAATTTAATTTTTTAAATTGTTGTTTATGTTTATGTTGTTGTTATTAATTACAGTATTATATTATACTAGTTAAATACCCGCGATTTCGCGGGATTTTTAAAAGTTGAAATCATTTATTAATACCATATTATATTGTATTCGGTTTTATCTTGAGAATTTGATTGTCCAAACAATCTAACAATAAAAGATGATCAATATTAAGTTGATGTTTTCATAGTAAGAATATTATTTGTAACATATTTATATTATCATCTTTTTTTTTAATATACAGAAGAATAAGATTATACAAACATAAGATCATACATTTTAGTTGTTTAGTTACAACTCGTGTTTAATGATCATAAACACTTACGCTAGCATCATTTTTTTTAAATAACCAATTTAAATATAGTGAATTTTGAAAATGAAGAGGTTTACATGACTAAGATACATGTTAATAACCATGTGCATCAAATAATTTGTGATGTTTGAAATGATATAGGTGTAGAGACAAAGAGCTATTGGTTATGAACTACTGTATAACTTTTTACACGACGATAAGCATCGACAAAACCCAATAGCTCATATTGAATACAATTAACTTTAATAATATATTAGTCACATTCAACGGGTCATCGTGACTACTAAGTTAATTGTTTGTGGTAATGTTCAGATGATAAAGTTATCGTGCAAAAGCTAGTAGAAGGTAGAACCATACACAAACTATATGTTACATGTACTGGTAACATTATTTTTAAAAAGAGTTAAAGCCATAAATAAGCCATACACTTTCATTTTTGTCCCAATGTAGGCTATATACCCCAAAAAATACCAATGTAGGTTATATACTCTTAAAAGTTGTATCGATGTACACAAATTTAACAAGTTACCTGATGAACCGGTAAAGTTAATTATTTAACATTTTTTTGCATTTTATATGGCTACAAATAGGTCATATACTTTCAGTTTTGTTTTCGATTTAGGCTATATACTTTTAGTTTTGTTCCGATGTAGGCTATATACTTTCAGTTTTGTTCCAATGTATCACCAACGTCATTCTCCACGTAGGAGCCACGTAATCGTTTAGTTGTTTATCTGGTTAATAAGGTTTGTGTGTTCATATTAGTACACTTTATTAAAGTATATAGCATACATTGGTATTTTTTGTGGTATATAACCTACATTATTAAGACAAAAATGAAAGTATATGACCTATTTATAGCTTTAACCATTTTAAAAACCAATTAAATATTAAACATGATTTAAGATTAGTTATCATACTTACCAAAAGCTAACGTGGATACATACACAGAGGTTAAGAAAATTAAACAGTAAAATGAAAGGTAGCATATATCCACATACAGATTGAAACTACTAAATCCGACCTATTTAATATTTAATCTGCAAATAAAGAGAAAATTGCAGATTAAGGTCTTCTAAATACCAAATTTGTGAGTTTCATCTTCGAGCATAACAAACTTTTGTTCACATGAATCAAATGCAATATTACATTCTTCACCACCAACGTAGCCATTTAATTTCACATATGGAGACGAAACATACAATTTTTTTTTCCCGGGATCTTCCTTCAGTCCCCAAATATGAGTTACTTTATGGATATCTAAGCATTCATATTTGTATGCAGGCTTTAGCTCGGGAAGTTGAACCAACTCTTTTGGAAGGCGCTATATCAAAAGCAATATTACATTTATTATACCAAACTACAATTTTTGTGAATAAGTTTTAGATATACCTATTAACTAATTTTTCTACTTTGTGATAATAATGGATAACTATCTTATATTAAAATACATGTATGTCTGGAATTATACTAACTTACCCAGGTATTGCCGTATGGCATGACGAAAAACACAAATGTAGTGGCACCTTTAGGAATGCTCGGAACGGACCTTTCAACAACTTTAGTGTAATCATTAAACTCGCTTTCACTAATGATCTGGACATCAGAGCTATGATCGGATTGGTCATCAATTTCTGTTATTACCTATATGACAATGTCAGAATGACTACTTAATATAAGCGTAAAGTGCAAAAAATAATAATACAGTTAACTTTACTTGATAAGCCTAAACCCTAAATCTAAACCCTAACCCTAAATCCTAAACCCTAAAATCTAAACCTTGGAATCTAAACCCTAAACCATAAATCTAAACCCAAAACTCTAAACCCTAAAATCTAAACCCTAAATCTAAACCCTAAACCCTAAACCTTAAATCTAAACCCAAAACCCTAAACTTAAACTCTAAACCCTACACCCTAAATCTAAACCCTAACTTAAATCCTAAAAACTGTAAACCATAACCCTAAACCCTAAATCCTAAAATCTAAACCCTAAACCTTAAATCTAAACCCAAAACCCTACACCCTAGAATCTAAACCCTAACCCTATCTAAACCCAAAACCCTAACCCGAAACCTAAACTCGAACCTAAAACTTAAACCCTAAACCTTAACCTAAACCCCAAACGCTAAATCTAAACCCTAAACCTAAACCCTAAACCCTAACCTAAATCCTAAAAACTCTAAACCCTAACCCTAAACCCTAAAATATAAACCTTAAACCCTAGAATCTAAACCCTAAACCTAAACCCTAAACTCACCATTGAATTTTAAGAATCATTATGTTTTATATAGTGTTCGTAAAGTTTAAGATAAATCAATTCAGTTACAGTCGTAGTGTTACATGACTTATAATCAATGTAGCTATCTATAGTTTAAAACAATACATAATAAATAAAATTGTAAAACTAACATCGTAAAAAAATGATTTAGGAAAATCTACATATTAAAAGTACACTTCAAACCAATTTAATCAAGCTATTCAAATACACAAATGGTTGAAAAGTATATTAATTTTAGTGTTTATATAAACAAATGGTTTATATTTAAAGACCCGGATTTCGCGGGTGTTATTAAATTATGGTATTTGAAGACGATATTCAACCATGATAACACAAATAAATAATACTCCGTATAACAGTATAAATTTTCAAGTGCCTAAAAATATAAATGAGAAAATCTTGTTCAAAATAAAGTAACAGAATTGAATTCAAAAAGGGTAGTAATCAACTGTTCGTATCTCCATAGCTTGTTTTTCTTGTGGTGAGTATCTTTTGAATCTCCGACAAAGCCTTTTCATGTAATCGCTTCTTCTAAGATAACAACTTTCAAAGGTTTATGCAACTCCTGCTGAAAAGTCTCAACAACTTCAACAAAAACATATATGACAATGTATAATAACATAATAACAAGTAGAACGACTACTCGTTTTTCCTTCCCTATGAGGTGCTGAGGTGAAGAATTTAGTTCTCAGAATATTATATTAAAAGTTGGTTTTTAAAAAATACATCCTAGTAAGCCAATAGTGTATGTTTGCAACATCGCATTGCTCCCTAATCCTACCTTGACATGTAAATATGTACCAACTATTCAACCATCATGATATATACCATCTATACTTGAACCATTTATAATTAACAATCTGTATCCCATAATAAAGAAATGTGACTACCAAATAAGATTACTACCAACTAAAACGAAAATAATGAATAACTACAATACACATATTAAACTTTAAACTAAAATATATAATAAGCAATAAAGTACATAAAACCGAAAACTCAATAAATCAATATGCTAGTATAGATTGACTAATACCTCAAACATAGCTAAGAACCATGACTTAACTCATGGATAGAAAGATGGCTAACTACCAAAACAAAAAAATGTAAACAATATCAGAGAACTTTGATTGAAGTACTACACCATGATCCCTGGCTGATTTAAAGTGCACGGCATAGAAGCATCGTGGGCATATGGGAAACCTCACCTTCTCTTTCTTCTTCATGACAACACATATGTCCAGATTAGTTCCAGCATCCACAAGGTTTTAAAAGTTGTCTCAAAAGAAACTATCCAAATAAGTAAACTGTATACTCTTTCATAATATCAACCCATTTGACCCACTTTACTCATTTCAGATAAAACATGACCCAAATCAACCCATTTTTTAGTAAATGACTTTAAATTAACACTACTAACAAAATCAATAGATCACTAAAAATCCACACAAAAGGTAAATATGGTACCGTTGAAACACCTAAAATCATGAGATTACCACTAAATAGTGCAAATTTTTGTGTAGACAATTAACTTTGGATTGAAACACCGTTACAATCGCTTGTTTCAGGCACAACTCAATATATAGTAAACCTATACCTGGCAATTAAGACCCATACTCTTGAAATTAGATCAAATGGGTCAAGCATTCGGGTCAATTGGGTCTTGAAAAAAGTTAGGCCTAGCAATGCAATTAAAAACTTAAAAAAAAAAGTTCTAATGGGTTTTTCTCCAACCTATTGGGTCCTATACATAATATAAAAGTACATGTCAAATGGGAATCAACTCATATACTTTATAAAAGGACATGTCGAATGGGTATCAACTCATATACATAATATAGAAACAACAGTTCAAATGGGTTTTTCTCCACAAATGGGTTTTTCTCCACTGCTTTATTGCTGATCACATATAAAAGATCCTTATATTTAATGACTATTTGCTGATCATGCATAGCGAGTGTTTTCAGCATTTCAAACGGATAAGACCGAGCACTCTATGAGCTGAGCCACCTCAAACCTACATTTTACAACCAAAGATGTTAGCTTTATTGTTCAACTTCTAACTATTGTGAGTCAAAACTATATGCTACCCATTAAAAAAATCCTTGTTGTGCTTTCAGTACTTCAGTTCCATAACGTACAGCACGGCGAAGAATACGCCGCAGAACATATTCACGCCCTTCATTGCCTGTTTATCATAATTATTAACACGAAAGTTGGGGCATGTTATACTACACGATAGATCAAGAAACAATGTAGAACTAGTAGTCTTATAACACCCTTATCAAATGTATGAGAAATTAAAATTAAAAAACATTTGACACTACAAGATTGTAGTGTACAAATACAATAAAAGCAAGTTTAAATATCAACCTGGCCGTGAACCATCTGCAATGGCAAATGAGAGAGTTCTAATGTGGTCAACAACTCTGTATGCCATGTAAATTCCATCAACATCAGGGCCCACTTTGCCTGAATATGGTCTAGCACCAGTTGCCTACCCAGAAGCAATCAAACACACTCAATCAAATGCAAATTGGAACTAAAGATAGTAAGAAGAGTACATATAGAAGTATTTACATTACATGCTGGATCGCATCAAAGATAGGTATGAAGACATCAGTATCATAGTTGCTCATCTTGTTCTGGAGTATTGAAGTCAATCTTTCGAAACCCATACCAGTATCCACGTGTTTTGCAGGCAAAGGTTTCAAGGAACCATCAGCTTCCCTGTTAAACTGTATGATAAGAAATATAACATCGTGTATTTCAGTCTTATATAACACCGAACAAAGGCTAGGCAGTCCTACTTAAGAAATAGAAAGTAGAAAGAGCTTTACCTGAATAAACACATTATTCCATATCTCAATCAATGTAGGATTATCATTGTTAACCAACTCTGGAACATCACGACCACCTATTCTATCGAAGTGTATTTCAGTACATGGTCCACATGGCCCAGTATCACCCATCTCCCAAAAGTTGTCCTACAATAAAGTTTAACAAGTAATCAAACTGGATTAGTCAACTCTTTCAGTTTACAAAACACTGTTGGGCTATAAACACTAAAACAAGTGACGAGAAAACTTACTTTACAACCAAAAGGTAAAATTCGTGCGGGTCGAAGATATATGAGCCATATATTTCACATTGAAATCTTCTGGTTGTGAAGTCCCACAAATGGATCCTGTCACTACTGCCCAAGCTCAAGTGGAGAAAGCATAGGCCAAAAAGAAAGTTTTTGTCAACAAAACCACACAATGAAGAACGGTCAAATAGGTTGAAACTCGTCCAAGATTCTGCTTGTAAACCTCGTACGTTAATTTTAGGGGAAAAAAAATAATAAACTCGTGATAAATATGACCCGTTTCAACCTGAACTTGTTTTGACCCATTATCTGACCCATCCAACTTGCCTCTAAATAATCAAACTATCAGTTTATACATACCCAAATAATTTAGTCCGAGATGGCAGAGCTTTAACATATTCTTTTATATCAGCAGTTACAATTTGGATCAAGATAGATGTTTTTGCTTGAATATGAATTTAAAAGGTGATATGAATAACAACCAAAGTTTCATACCTTGTTGTTTGATCTTGCTTATGCAATCATAGCCACAACTCTGATTGTAACTGCTTATAGTTATAGAACAGTTCTTGTGTTGTATGGGAGAACAGTTGTCCTGTAGCCATTGTTTGTCTACCAAATTACCTGTAAATAAATATAAAAAAGATTTTTTACAAAATGAAAACAAATTAGATGAAGTATTGTAATTAATGACTACGCAACAATTCCAGATACAAACACAACTGGATGATTCACTTTCAATCCTTATTTTAAAAACTTAACACTTGGCAGGCTTGTAAAAAACCTCAAAAAACAAAAAAAATATTATAAAAAATGAGAGGGTTAGGGTTAGTGTGATTAGTGATTTTACAATCATTACACCTTACTCTATGGTGTATTTTACAATCATTATACCTTACTTCCAAGAACACCTTACTTGTTGTGGGAAACCATTTTTAGGAATAATTTCAAATATGGTGCATTTGCAAAATCGTACACATGTTGAGTCGGGAACTGTCTGTTACCATTTGAGAGATGGTTTGATAATAAATTTTGAGATTTTATATGTTGTTTCCAGGTCTAATATGGCACTGAAATATTATCTCATATCGATAGCGCTCATATTTCCTTGAATTGCATCTCCCTGTCTCAAATGTCAATTGGTATTGCATTAGTTCAACGCATTTGAACAGAAAAAGTATGAATAAGTAAGTTTTTGGATTATGTAGTTTACCGTTTCATCTATAAGCATGTAACAGTAGCCTAGTGCAGTTGGATTTGGGTTCTTCTCAACCCACTTCCTCTATACTTATACATCAATTATCTTTGACATGACATACGTTTCAAAGGAGTAACAGGAACTATTTAAGCCATCCTGCAAAATAAGAAATGCAAAGAAAAAAATGTAAAGAAAAGAGTTGTTGCGGGTACTATGTGTTAATCGACATAATATTAAACATAGTAAATAAGACATAGGCAAAGACTGAAATGCAATAGCGTTCAAAGTTCTTGTATCATACGCGAGAAATTCTTTTTGGCTAGAAAAGATCAAACCTGACATCCTGTAACCACGAAGCTCATCACAAATATTTGCTCCTATATTTCTTGCATTGAGTTCCTATGTCAAAAGGTATAAAAGTAAGAAATATACACCTATAACATTGCATAAAACATTTCAAAGGAAAGTAATAGTAGAGATTTATATTAACCACATTCTTTCAGAATCAATAGTAAAGCCTCATCAGAAAACCGTACGCTAATGCTAATTTTCTTTCGTCTTTTGTCACTTGCCATAACGTTATTCAATACCTCTACCAAGCAATAAGAAAGAATCAAGTTTCAAAGAAAGCAAATTCCGATAGATAACGTCAACAAACGCGCGCACCATTATAAACCCACAATCTGCAACAACATAAACAAAGACGACAGGTTGCAAACAACCCATTCTCAATCAATTAATAAACACATAAAGACTCCAATCCTATTATTAGCAGAAACAAATTATACTATAACTAAAATTACAAAGTCACCGGTGGTTAAATTATAATCAGTCGCATAGCTACCTAACTGTTAACAAAGAATTGATCAAAGTGATTAGATTTATCCATATGTTTTGTAATTTCACTTACAAGCTGTGACCGGTTTGTTGTATAACTTCGGGAGCTATCCAATACGGGGAGACATTTGTAACATAATAGTCTATACATGAACTAACAAACAAGCAGTCACATTTTTCACTTTATTCACATGTGTATATATACAAGAACGTACCTTTATATCTCTGTGCATAATACCATTTTGTGGAGATACTCCAACCCCAGTAATATTTGCTTCGTATACATTCTTAACACCTGTTTCATGTTTCAAAAAATGAGAAATTTAAAAGGAATCTTCCAAAGTTCTAAAATTTAGATACCAAATACAAGTGCTTTATTATACAAAGAATTTTATCTTGTCGTAAGTGTTAAAAATTTGCACCATGCATATACATAATTTAGCTTGTCCTGGCCATTTACTAATGGGATTAGTTACATCATGGCCAATTACTAATCCAAAACCTAGCCATTACCCCATTACCAACCCTAATCTGATCTATTAACCACTAGAATTATTTAGCACACTTTGAACTTGTAATAATAATAAAATAGATACACAAATTTATACACACATACCTGTGTTTTATGACTTTTATCCTTCGAAGCAACATTCACCACAACAAAAACCTGCACATCAAAACGCCAAAATCAATAACCATTGCAAGTAACATATATCATAAGGCATATGTCAATTACACAAGCTTAACAGCAAGAAGCTCTCCTGAGTCAAAATGCGAACACAAAATACCACCAATAAATGCGAACACTTCAAAATAGAACACACTTACAGTAGAAAATCGAATGGAATGGTGGCGATAGTGGCAACGACGACCAGCAGCAAGAGTAGCGCTACCAGAAACAAACAACATCAAGATCACATAAGTGACTCAATCGATAGAAACCCAAATTGTTTATATTAATCGCAACAAATGAAAGAACCCTAAGAAATCAAACGATTATAATCATAAATCATGCCCGATCCGAATAGAAAATTGAAGGAATATAACCTGAAATTATGAAAAGCAAGTTGGGAAAGAACGAACATGTTTGTCAATTTGTTAGTCTTTGTAAAGTGTATATTTGATAACTTCAAATTGAACGAAACCCTAATTTTATTAGAAGCTGCCTTGTTTTATTAGAAGGGATGGAGTGTATGTAAAATTGATTTATTAGCTAATTTTTCAGTGAATGATTAATGACCGTTGGATCAAGGGGTATTCTGATGTAATTTTCTAATCTAACGGTAATTAAGGGGGTTTTGAAAACAATTATTAGCTAATCAAGTATAGTGATATAGTGCATGGTCACTCTAATTACTTCTTTTAATATATAATTTAGATTAAGAATTTTGTGTTGTTGCAAATCATGTATGAGGCGCATGAGGATTGTAGTTTAATTAACGTACCAAGTATGGAGTTTTTTTTTTTTTTTTTGGGTTGATTGATGTAATAATATTTGTTTAGTCCAATAATAAGAATGAATACTACCTCCGTCTCATTCCAACATGGCAGTATTCCATTTTGGGTTGTCCCATTCTGATAGTCCACTTCCATAAATAGAAATGAAAGAAGATATTTCATTGGCGGATCTGGAGAGAGAAGATATTTCATTGGTGGAGAAATGAAGTTAATGAGATTTCCTAAAATTGCGTGTTTTTTGTCTGTGGACTATTGGAATGAGACGGAGGGAGTATATTTTATGTATCTTCAACCATACACACTCATTTTGTTTATGACAGGTACTTGAACTCATAACCTCAATATAACAGGACTCTCATTGATATCAATTACCGCTTGGCCATTGTTGATCACAGAATAACCGGTTAAGTTGCGTAGATATGAGTATATAATGAAAGTTAAATTAATCGGTTATGCTACAATTAATGGGTAGCATTACATATGATTTTTTAATAAAAACTACATGAACTATCCATTATATGTTGTCTAAAAATATTTATAGTAGTTTAATTAAATGTAAATTTTGCTACTTAGAATTAGTATATGTGTGTCACTATTTAACACCCCGTCAAAGTCCATTAACGGCGATGTTAATTCTGGTTCCAGTGCATGGCTTGACTTTTATGTAACAGAAAAGTTCTACAGCGGAAGCTATTAATACCTGAGATAAAACATGCAAAACGGGTCAACAATAATATTGAGTGAATCTACAGGTTTAAGTAAACGATACAGTATGTTTAGAAAACGGTTTTTAGAAAATGTTTATCAACATAAGACCACAAAGGTTTCGTATCAAAAGTTTGTAGGCAGCAAATGTCATGTTTCAAATGTTTGTAGACAATACCATGTCATGTTTCAATTGTGTAACACTATGAAAATGTCTTTGTTTCTTCTGTTTGTAAACCACAAGTTTAAGTAACATAAAACAGTGTCTGAAAAACAGTATTCAGAAAAGTAATTGTTTGTTTTAGACAACGAGATTTTCTAACGTACAATCCAAGTGTTGTAAAAGTACATACATCTTATGAGCACTTGAATACTAACTTAACACCTCGAGTAGTTTAGAACTACGCTTATCCATTACCCTATATACCACATACACTTGTTCGAATGTAAAATTGTACGAAAAATATGCACCCAAGTTTAGTAGGGTGAGGCTTGTCTAACCTAACGGATCCGTCCATCTAGTTCGCGCTTACCAAAAGGTAATTAAAGTATTCAAGCTAAGGGGTTTCCGAACAATAACTCATATGTATAATAGTACTCGTGTCAAAAGTAAACACATTTGCAAATATTTTAAGAAATAGTTCGAAATTAGCATGTATCTCATCCTAAAAGTATTAGACTCACCTTGAGCGCACGCTAAATGATAGTCAAAAAGCAGTAAGTAAACTGGACGATTACTATCGTGTAACGCAAACTAATCATTTAGATTGTTCAAGTAAGTTTATCATATCACACTATATTATTCCATAGTTGTCATGTTATCCTAGTGCTCAGACTGACTCGATTACGTAGTAAAAGTCAACACATAGTCAACACAGTTCATGCGAGTCAACAAAAGTCAAACTTGGTCAAAGTGGTCAACCAAATTCAAACACATCAGGAGGTTATGAAATATTGGTCAACAAGTTAAACCTAGGACAACTAACAAGTTTTATATCTCCGTTATTCATTAACGTGTTTACTAGTTATCTTGGCAATACGTGCTCATGCAAATCATGCAAATCAACAAGCATAAATCACAATTTATAAATCATGGTCATGTGGTTCATTCCAGATCAAAATAACATGTTATAAGCTTTCTAAAAAGTCTAACCATGCCCTCAAATGATTTCTATAACTCAATTTACATACAATTTTCACCAACTCAATTTTTGCACGCGCAACAATTTTCTTTCATTTATCATTTATTTTAGAAAAATGCAATTGACACATGGCCAGTGGGAGATGATTACTAACATCCAAAAGTTTAAGTGGTAAAAATATATAAGCTTTTTGTTTATCCAATTTGTACAATGTTAGCATGAAAGTCGGGTGTTCTGATTTGGACAGAATCCAGACATATCGTTTTGTGACGCATGTAGCACACAATGTATATGGTTTCAAATGTTGACATACAAATTTAATATGCTTCTTAACTTTCAAATATAAACATATCAGAAGGACATGTCTCCAATCAACTTCTATTTCATGTTAGGCCAAACTTTGTGCACACAAGACAGATTTGGTCCTATTCAGGTAGTCATTTTCGGATGCATATATCCGAATATCTAGGAACAATTAGCATGCATAATCTACATTAAACGTGAATTAATAATCATGAAATTTCTAAAAATCATAATATTATAATCCAGAAGTTAATTAAAAATGGTCGTTTGCATCAGTTTTAAGTGTTGATCAACAAAAATAGTCACAAACAATCAAACTAGCATATCATGTGCATTACGAATCCAATTTACATGATTCTTAAGTCTAAATTGAATGATTTTTAATTATCTTTCAGTTGGTAAACAATTCACATTCTCAATCATAAATCATTTTGCTTAGAAAATTTGGATTCAAAGCATAAACAAGTCAAAACTTCAAATAAGCATAACGGGAGCAATTCTTAAAGAAATTCGATGATTCTTTCGAGAAAACAAATTAATTTTTTGATATCTTTCCATCTAGATACATATTACCTACTATTATAGCATACATATGGTTTAGGTCAGATTCAATAATGAATTTCACATAAACAACACATACGAGCAAATCAAACATCAATACGCATATCATTAGACATAGAATTGAGCACTAGTTAACATTACACTAAGTATTATAATAAAAATCAAATTTATAAAATTTGAGTCAGGGATTTTATACCTCCAAACGTTAAATTGCTGGTACCTATACGTAGAGGAGATCACAAGGAACAAACTTTGTCACAAAAGCGAGAGCTAAAAATCAAAAATTAATGGTGATGTATGTGTGTTCGTCAACCAAGATGAGGGAGGGAGGGATATGTCGACTGATGTTAGGGTTATGACGAGATTAGGGATAACTAGCTCTTTTATTAAAACACATTAGGCCCTAAACCTAACTAACATGGACTCACTTAAACACTTGTAGCCCAAAATTAAAATAAAAGGGTGGGGGTGAGGTGGGTTCGGCCGTGGGGTTCCATGGAGGAGTCCATGGGCCCGTTTTAAAACGTTTGATTGTGGGGCTCGTTTCTAGTGCCGGTTAACCATACTGAATTTCCGAAACATCAACCGAACGTTTAAATGCAACTACGTGATCCAATTTATTAGAACAATTAATAAATTTAATTTATTTTTCTAAGTTAATAGTTATGAAAATAATTATTACTCCCTCCGTCTCATTCCAATAGTCCTCGTTTGACTTTTCAAGTCTTTCTTTACCAACTTTGACTTAAAATATCTTTATTTGTGTTATATATTATTTAGTAAAATATATATATAAATGAAAACATGTTTAAAGTTCAATATATTCATATAAATATCATCACATAATACATAACACAAACAAAGATAATATAAGTCAAAGTTTGTAAAAAAAGACCTGAAAAGTCAAACATGAACTATTGGAATGAGACAGAGGGAGTAATATTTACCTCGTTAGTTAGTTGTCCCGAAAGACACCCTTTGCAATTATTAAAACCATAACGTTTTCTACGTATCTCATTATTCGAAATAAAAGTATGCATTTAATTAAATTAAATACACAAAGTTTCATGCAATCACCGTTTAATTAATTAAAAGACAGTTAACGGAAGTAACGGAAAAAGTAGGGTTGTTACACACTACAAGAAAAAAGAGGACGGATGACAAAGAAGCGATGACAAAATTTTTCCGCAAAAAGACCTACTATACGATAAAATTTTCGCCTTTATGACCAGTCAGATCCACTATTGGGTTCACCAAGCAATTGCGGCGAGATTTTTTGATGAAGTCTCCACACATGAAATAATGCATTTTTCCCCATTTGCAGCGACAAAAGGACCCTTTTGTGGCGCGAAAACTTGCCACAGATAGCCCTTTGTTTGATTGCTTTTATTACTATCATGTTGTGACGATCGCTCTAAATCCACTTGGACGAACACGTCATTCATCGATTTCATTGCGAGGTATTTGACCTCTATATGATACGTTTTGTAAACATTGCATTCTTTTGAAAAGGCACACCATAAATGAAATTTAAATCAAAGGTTTTCGACATCTGATGATTTCTACATATAGACAATCACCATAAATAATAGTTTACAACAGTATTTACGTTGACAATGCAGTCAAAATAAGATACATGGTGATGATTTGGTGAATGCAACGTCTCCTTGAAAAATATGTCATGTAAGACTCCATGCACATAGCTTGTTTAACATCTAAGCAAACAGCGGAAGACTTCTAGGAAACCTGAGAATAAACATGCTAACAAGTGTCAACACAAAGGTTGGTGAGTTCATAGTTTTAATGTTGCGCATAATCTGTATATAAAGGTGGATCACAAGATTTCAGTTGTTCAATCCAGAAACGTTTATCAAAATATTCTACGAAATTGAGCACCCTGGTAACTAAACTTAACGTATATATATTTTATACCCTTTGTATAATCATCTTAATAATACACGCAAACCAACGTGTACGCTTCTCAAATAGCATACGTCCGTTAAAAGGCTAGCGCTCTAGCTCGGACGGGGATATCAAGCCCTATGGATCCATATACTACTACTCGCGCCCACCAGTTCTTATAACTGGCAGTTACTAGTTACCAAAGCTAAGGGATTTTTTGTTTAAACTCAGTGTAGAATTTAGTATGTACTTGTATCCATTGCGTTTAAAATAAAATGCATGTATTCTCAGCCCAAAAATATATTGCAAAAGCAATTAAAAAGGGAGCAAATGAAACTCACCTTAGCAGCATATAAAGTCGTTCACCAAAATGTGATCGAAACACGGATTACCAAATAACTGTAGATCTCAACATATCAATACTGAGATTCAATATTGTAGAAAAGTACGTAGACGTAACAGAGATAATAAACACTAGATTTGATTCATAAATATACCCCCGAACATTACCCATAACCTCCATGGCAATAACCCATAATTTTCTTAACTCTATCCCGCTTGAAAACATATTTTGAAAGTGACACGCTCATGACCTCGTCGTAGTATTTTAGGTATAATACTAATAATAATTAGATTAATAATAATATTAATCTTAATAATAATAATAATAATAATAATAATAATAATAATAATAATAATAATAATAATAATAATAATAATAATAATAATAATATAAATACGGAGTAAGATGAATATATATGTGTGTAAACTGAGCCGAAATCGATGAAATTTATAGACCTCGCCTGGCTAGACCTCCCATGCGATCGCATGGGTTTGAAGGCCACAGGCCATGCGATCGTATGGCCCTATTTTTCCAGCCCACATGTTTTTGTCCTAACGTTTGTCGACATAATAAAATATAAATATAATATATATAATTTAAATTAATTAATTATATATTATATTAAATTCACGTGCATAGTTGACTTGTAATTTTTGTTCCGATAAGTCGTACGTTGTCACTCGACTTATGTCCCGGTTCCAGTTTTTCGAACGCCCTTTCGTACGCTGAGAAAACTAGTACTTTTCGTTTCGTGACTCGTACCTTTACAAAATATAAACTTAAATTATCCCTAAATTATATCACTCAAAGTGTATCTTAAACTTTCGAGTGTTTTGGTCATTTACTTCTATAAATTATCGTCTCGTAGTATATACATATACATATATACATTTTTTACTGTAGCAAATAGTGATTTTCGAAAACACTGTAGCATTTTGGGTACTGTAGCAATTCGAAAATACTGTAGCAAATTAGTGTTTTGCTTGTTTATTTTAAACGTTTTAGTTCACTTATCTAAATATCAATCGAATTAACAAACGAATGTTACTATCGTTTACTAAATAACTTGAAATCATATATATATATATATATATATATATATATATATATATATATATATATATATATATATATATATATATATATATATACACACACACACATTAAGTTATATATATATTGTTCGTGAATCATAGAGAACAGTCAAAGAATAATTGATTATATGAATATAGTTCCAAAACTGTCGTGATTCAATATTACAGACTTTGCTTATCGTGTCGAAAATGTTAATCATACAAAGATTAAGTTTAAATTTGGTCAGAAATTTTCGGGTCATCACACATGTCTAGCCAAATCTTTTGTATCCACTTAGATTATTGAACCTAGGTGATGGATTGCTGAATCTATGATTTATATAACTGGTTATTGTTCTTGATTAAGTTAATTTGATTTATGAACCACCGTTACTTATGCTTATTAATTGATTTGAGTATAAGTTTGTTGGTCGAATTAATGAAAGTTAACAAGACTGATAAACTTGTCTAGATTTTTGAAAGATAATTTAGGTATTGTTAGATTGCATGCAGGACACCAGTGTAATTAGACAATAATGATTGAATTGATTAACTAGTTAAAGTAATTGTGAGGTTAGTGAGGGACACTTAATTAACCTGAAATTGAATTATAATATTCAATAACTGATTGTGTTTTTAATTTGCGTGCGGGAAACCAGCATTAGTTGATTATACTTTCATAATAATATTAGTAGTTTAGGTGCGGGAAAGCATCCGATATTATTAATAGGTTAATTGATTAGTGAACTAGGATAACGACAGTTACACTTAGGGGTCTAGTTAAGAAATTGTGAGAATCGACAGATGATTGCAATGTCACCATGAAATCATTTATTATAATGGTTTTAAATTAAAGCAATCCAGATCATTGAGAATTGATTCTATGTGGACGCCTTAATTTCTCCTGAATTCTTGTTATTTCCTAGTTTAATTAGATTAAAATCAAAATTTCCTAATTTTATTTAGGATTTATTAGTTTAAGGGGGTGTTTGGATTAGCATTTTTAAAATTGATTATGCGTTTTAAATAATCGGCTATAGCAAAACGTGATTTTAATAAAATGTGTTTGGATTTGATTATGATGTTTGATATCGTATAATCTGATAATTAATTTTTTTAGTGTTTGGAAAAATCGGATTATTTAATAACTTAAGATGTAAAATTACCAAAAGGGTCATTCTTTAATAATACTAGTGGTCAATGCCCGTGCGTTGCACGTGGCGGATTATTTGTTGGACATGTGAAAGATTGCAACACAAAACAGTTATACAGTTATATAGGTTGCAACTTAAAAGAATTCGTTAATTACAAATTCCAGAGAACGGGAAATAGTTATACGCAACACATAACTGAAATTGAATTTATTCATATGTATCATAGTCGATAGTAAATGATCGAGAAAACTGCAATGGCAGGATATATTTAGTGCTTCTAGTGCTCCTTTGTGGGCGAGATGCAGTTTCCAAACGCGAAAAATACTTGAGTTGATTTCCTGAAATTAAGTATTGGTAATTGCGATGTTAAAGGTACACAGCAGAACGATGAATGTAAAATATATAGATGGATTGGCAACAAACCTGATATAATGTATACGTGCATTTGAAACAAAAATTATTAGGGTTTTGTTGAATGTTGTTTACATGCACGCAACTCGGCCAGGAACCAATAAAATAGTCAACTATTTTGTTCGAGTGTTGCATGTATATAGGCATAACCAATGTAATAAAAGGTAATATAGTCATTGTACATTCAATATGCAGCTGAAGTGAAAATTATCAAATTGTTTTGCGTCCAATGTAGTCAAGTTGTCCAGAAATACCAAAAAGTCAACTGTCAGCTGCAACATTTGCATATTTATGGTATAAGAGTTCCTACATACTTGTAAGAAACAAATGTTTAGTTTGGTCAAGCTTTAACATGGGACCTAGTTCTTATTTTGTAGTTTTTTGTATAACAGGTTTAAATTGGTTGACCTATGCAAAGGAAACAGCCCTTAGAAATGGAACGAAATCCAATATACTAATTGTATAGTCGATATACATGATGGCATTCTGGGAAATGGCATTTTTAAGATGTGAGTTGGTGGTAGCATTTGTGCAGGGTAGAAAGATACACAAACAGCAAAAAAAAAAAAAAAAAAGGGACAATCAACCCTAAACCGAGATTGTTTCAAATTGCGATTAAATATAGCGGGGTGAGTAAGGTGTTAAGAACAATCAAAGGGAAAAACAAAAACAACATTATTACACACTGGTTTGCTGAGTGGAGAAGCTGACGTGGGATTTATTAGGCGATAGCGTTGACCAAGGAAGACGATGTCAACGAAAGTCAAGTTGTATGGGATGTAGTACTAATAGGATGCCAAAGGTTGAAGTTAGAAATGTGGACACCCGTATTTAAACTGTCACAGGAGTATATCATTGCTAAATGAGACAAAACTAAGTACGTTAGAGTAAGGAAAACAAAATCACATGAATTAAGTAGTAAACACTAATAACTAAAATATGTGTGAATATGTAGAGAGAGGCATAACCTTTATATATTTTATTTTAGGTTGATGAAAGTTTCCTTGTAAACGACATTTCTTGTGTGGTTATGCAGGCTCCCTTCATTTTCACTGATCATGACTATTTTAAGACCATCAGGATTTGTGACTCTTGATAGCGCGACGTATAGTTGTCCGTGGCTGAATACCGGTTTCGGCAATTAGATTCCTACAAATTGAAAAGAGGTTTACAATTGAAATAGATGTTTCCATCAGGTATATTCTAAATATGAGAGAACATAAATGGATAAAAAAGGCCCATAACCAGAACATGTAGCCACACAAACCATTAAAAACATGGTACAATTGAAATAGATGTTTCCCTCATCTATATTCTAATACATATACATACACATCACCCAAATTTTATATCATATATTCATTTAAACAATATATATATATATATATATATATATATATATATATATATATATATATATATATATATATATATATATATATATATATATATATATATATATATATATATATATATATATATATAACAAAGGGTATAAACAGGGATTTAGAACCTTCTCATCAGTAGCAATAAACTCAGTGTCAGGTATTTCCCATACGATGTGTGGGTATCCCATGTGCGGCATATCATGATCCTCACCTCCGCCTCCTTACCAATCTGTAGTTCACGAAGGTACACATAAGTTTTTTGGGTTGCCTGCGCTGTGGAGTTTTCATTAGCTAGTGCCATTGCAATATGTGTTGTTGCTAATAATGCATAATACCATCATATGACCTAACAATTTATAGCCAGCTACCAAACATATTGAATGGCATAGTTACAGAAGATGGAAAGTAAATCAGGAATATGAAAGGGGAAAGTAAACGAATTCCACAAATTAAATATTGGCAGTTACATAGTATGACAGTGGAATTAACTAAATTTATGGAAATCGTTGAATCCAATTAATACAATCTATGCCGACTTTTGAAATCCCAGACCACACAGACGAAATTTGACGGCCAATTACATGTGATTGCAGCCCATTCTGAGCAAGACAATGGAGGAACGGCCGGGATAGCCTTCGTACTTTCTCCAGTGCCGCCGATATTCAATTGATTTGGATCAGATCTTGAATATTAGACATGTAATCGAAGTTGAACGGTGTGAGTGTGGTTGTCGGTTATACAGGGTTGGAGGGGAGGGGTTGATTTTAAATTTCAGTAAACTACAAAAATAAAATAAATAAAAACGGTGTTTATCTATCTAATAAAAAGAAATTTAAACTAAATAAATACGGTGTTTATCTATCTAATAAAAAGAAATTTAATTAAAGTGTCCTATGGTTAAATGGGTGTAAGCTTATTTTGATCCATGGTTAAAGGGTTATCTAAGTAATTAATTGATGGTAAATTCGTTGGGGTAAAGACCTCATTTATGAATTTGGGAGTCAAAATTTATATGTATATAGAAGATATTAATATTGCACATTTTCATATAGAAAATAGATTGAGATATAAACATCAAATTATAGCACAACTGAATAATAGAATGGACGAGATACTATGATTAAAACGTAATTTCAAAATTTGTTGATAAAAGTAAATAGAAAAAGTATACGGAGTGCTATATATATTTTCAGGATATGTTATATGAATAAAATCTTATTATATACGGAGTATATAATAAACAGAAGAAGATAGCTATAAACTTCGATTTTTTTAAAGACTTCGATACACATAAAGTAATACTCCGTAATTGCTTTTGATTAATATAAATATAAATATAAATAAATGCTATTGCTAGTTACTGTTGGTTTGTCAAATACTTTTGTGGAGCAGCTAAAAACAAACAGGGTACAATAGCTGCAAGACTTATTAGTTATAAGCTTGTTACAAGGGTATTAAGGTAAAACAATTAGTTGGATCATTTTCTGGAAAATCACGATTTGGCAGCAGTAACACATCACCTGCTGTTTGATTTCCACGTTTTCTCACCTAGGAAACGCAAATAATTAATTTTTCTATTATATTTGCCAAACACTAGAAGTTGATTATTTGTAATTTCAAATCCCAATAATTAAATAATCACTCTCAAATCGCTTACCCAAACACCCTCTAAATATTTTAGGATTTGTTGACCTATTTTTAAGATTCATTAGTTTAAATTTTATCCAGATCAACGTAAATTTGATTAATGGGAAATTTGATTGGGGAGTGATTCGTACACCACTTGTTTTTAGCCGTACACCACCAATATGCTTTACAGTGTTGTACAGTACAACACTGTAAAGCACATTTGGTGGTGTACGGCTAAAAACAGGTGGTGTACGAATCAACAGCCAATTTGATTAATGGAAAATTAGCATTTTTGCTAATGGAAAATTAGCATTTTTGATTAAGCTGTTATAGTAACACTCTCCTGTAAATTTGATAAATGGAAAATTAGCATTTTTGTGAAGCGTGTACAATGTTTTTGATTCAGGGTTCATCTTTGTGCATATGCAGAAATTTGCGGATGATTTATTTTGTCAAATGAGAGTTTGGACATATTTCAACAAATTTGATGATCAATAAAGAAAAACGTTTCTTTCTAACCAATGATATGCTGGATTTTAATGTGCTAGTAAAGCAAGCACGTGGAAAACAAATAAGCCAACTTTCGTCAACAAGCACAAGTTTAAAAAAGATTGTGAAATACATCTAGTAAAGGGATTTGATTAGAAGCTTTGAAAAAAAGCTCGAATTGAATAATTCTGGCAATGGCATGAGATGTAGTTGACCTATTCCTACGTTAAATAAGTCCAGAACATTGAGAAAGAAATCGGAAACAGGAACCCTAAATTTATCGTAATAGTACGAACTTTCATAAATAGCAACTTTGCTTTTGGGTGGACGATGTGCTCGATCATGAATTGATGGAGCAATAGGTTTAAAATCAAGAAATGTAGGATATAATACCATTAGCTGGTTTATATGAGTATCAGTGAAGGATGATTTTTTATTATCAACTCTTAAGTGATATTTTCGTTAATGTAAGAATTAATTTGGGGTTTGCTACTTATGATGTCATAATGTTGATGTTATGCAAATTTATGAACTGAAGAAATTATTAAGGAAGGAAAAAGGTATGCTGACCTTTAAATTTAATGATTGAAGAACAACACCAGTGAGAAAGATGAAGATACTGTAAAATATGAACCGCGATCTTTCTCATTGATATAAGTCAATATATATAAAATTTACATGAATTGTTTTTCAAGCCAGCTAACAAACTCTCCTTTTATATTCGGATGAGATTCTACACCACAATCTATTCCTAATTTATTATGTTTGACTAATAAGATAAATACAATAAATATATATAGGCTATTACTTCCCCGTAGTCGTAGCGATCGGTGGATGTATGCAAAGACTCGAGCGAAAATTGTTGAATAGTAATCTTTGAAGACCCTTCGTAAAAATGTCTGAAATCTGATATCGTGTTGGAACATGTAAGATTCGAACATGACCGCGGGCAACTTTTTCCCTAACAAAGTGAATATCCAACTCAATGTGCTTGGTGCGTTGATGTTGAACCGGATTGCTCGCGAGGTAGATGGCACTCACGTTATCACAGAACACTAATGATGCTTTAAAAACAGGAAGGTGTAATTCTAAAAGAAGATTGCGTAGCCAGCAACATTCAGCTACTACTGTAACAACTCTCCGATATTCGGCTTCGGCACTAGAGCGAGATAAAGTAGCTTGAAGTTTCGAGGACCAAGAGAGAAAATTATCACCTAAATAAACAAAATATCCTAATGTAGATCGACGTGTATCGGGACAACCACCCCAGTCAGCATCGGTGTATCCAACTAGATTGAAATGTGTAATCCAAGATCAGATGTGCCTTGTATATATTGGATTATGCGTTTTAGAGCAAGAAGATGATGCTTGCGAGGATTATGCATATGAAGACATATTTGTTGAACTGCACAAGAGATGTCGGCTCGAGTAAAAGTTAAGTATTGCAATGCACCGGCTAGGCTTTGGTATTCGGAACGATTAGAAATCGGTGGACTAGTCTTTGTGCTTAATTTTCCAAGAGTATCAACAGGAGTGGTAACGGCATTACAAGAGATCATACCAACTCGATTTATAATGTCATGTGTGTATGCCTTCTGAGTGAGAAACAGCCTGTGGGCATTGCGACTGATCGATATACCTGAAAAAGAACTCAAGGGCCCTAGGTCCTTCATAACAAACTCGTGAGAGAATAGTAGCATGAGACGGTTGCGCAACATATCAAAGGATGTGGTGAGGATAATGTCATCGACATATAAAAGTAAATACGCGACATCTTTTCCATGATGATAAATAAACAAAGAATGATCACATTGACTATGTTTGAAACTGATAGTTGAAGCAAAATCAACAAATCGTTGTACCAAGCTCGGGGAACCTGTTTAATACCAATATTTAAGACCGATAGTTGAAGCAAAACCAATATTTAAAAGCATTTTACAGTAGTACACGTGGTAATGTGTGATGTTTTCATAACTTATGAAGATGAAACGATAGTGTATGAACTTTACCGATGATGCTTGACGCGACATACCTAGTCAATGAGCATGCATATTTTAGTAATAGTAATGATTACAAAAAAATTGAGCGCTTACATAATAAACTTTTACGAAACAAATGTATATAGTTATTTCCCTTTTTAGAATTCAAGATGTTAAAGTTATTGGTTTAACATATTAAATTGGAGGGACTTGTTCGTATGTGCGGATTCACATACGTATTTATGCAACATGATCATGCACAATAAAGGTGCGTGTGTTAATTGTGTTGAGCGCATATAGTAATGGTGCATAATGCCAAGATCGGGAATACTGTAATCGGAAGTGTCATCACCTCATTTAGGGGTTAGCCGCTATCATTTGTGATAAGCCACATTTTACATTAAAGGTAATATGCTCTCTAAGAGTATGAATATGTCATTACTTGATCATGTGGATCTTCATGTTTAGGAACATAGTGGGCATACAGTTGAAGATGAATAATTTTCAAGTGATGATTGTAGGGTCCTTCTGTTGGTAATTTTAGTGTTATCAACAAGCATTTTAGTTAATTGGGATTTACTTGAAAGCAAAGGTATTCAAGTTATACTTATAACGGGTTTGGAGAGTGTGGAGTACACGCCCGTAAGAGTTAACTTGATACCGTTAGGGAAAATGGCCCGAAAAGGTAACGTATAATGTTAAATTTGATAATAAAGGTAATATGACTTTTTCAGATGCCCGAAAAGGATTACGTTTTTCAATTTTTGCCCTGAAAAGGATTATGATTTGAAAAAGTGTGCAATTGAGGTAATATCGTCAACTTTATTAACGATCGTTAGTCAAATTTTATTATGTTGTCACATGTGTTTGGCATGTTTGGGAGAAATTTACACGGTTGGTCCATGAACATTATAAAGAAATAAAGAAATAATAAAAAATAGTAATAAAGAAATAAAAAAGTAAATAATATAAAAAAGTAAATAATATAAAAAAGTAATAAAAAATTAAATTAATTTAAGTTTGAAGTTTTTGAACTTTTTATTAATTTTTTATATTTTTTATAAGGTTCAGGGACACCAACTGTGTGATTTTGTCCTTCACATGTCAAACACATGTGAGTACTTAACGAAATTTGACTAACGATCATTAATAAATTTGACGATATTACCTCAATTGCACACTTTTTTCAAATCATAATCTTTTTCGGGCAAAAATTGAAACACGTAATCCTTTTCGGGCATTTGAAAAAGTCATATTACCTTTATTATCAAATTTGGTATTTTAGGTTACCTTTTCGGGTCATTTGCCCCATACTATTATGGAAATTGTGGTATTGAAAATGTTTAAAATTCCACCATTTTCCATTAGGTGTGAAGAAAAGTTGCGTCTTTTTCGTTGAAGGGTTACATCCTTTGGTTGAAAGGTTGTGTCCTTTCACTCGCACCTTTTCACTTCCTATAAATATAGGAATATGTTTTTGCTTTCAGAATGAACATATACACAGAAATATACAGATTCTCTATACGTGATTTTGATTTCTTCTTGCCTGGAAAAAAAATTGTTCTTGTCTTATCCCAATTAGGATTTCGTGTAAACCCAAGGCTTGTAAGGGATTAAATACTTAATTAGGAAAGTGTTTCATGATTCAAGAACCAATCCAAATTATTAAACCAAGAATTTGATCCTTGATCTGCCCCCTAAATTTAAATATCGAATGTTGACATGAACACTCAACCCATAATTATGATTGTTGGTAAGACAATGGGTAATAATTGTTAGACTATTTAACGGGTGGTGATAATCCGTTGAAAATGTCACAAAACAATTTTCATGATTGTGAAATGAGTGTTTAATTATCAAATAAAATGACCATGAAGTCATTATTCATTGGTGAGGTATGTCTACAAACCATTTGATGGTTCATCAATATGGTATAAGTTAGTAAAACAAATATGTTTTAATATGAAATGAGGATTAGATGTTGCTTATTTGTTTCAAACACCGGTTTGCTTTGTAAATTGGTGGTATGATGTATGTGATTGCATCAAGTGACCAATATAGCATGGTGTTAGCAAGATTAAGCATGGTCTAGTGGAATTCATTGTGATGAACTTAAGTATTTTAATACTTGTAGAAGCCAACCATGGATTACGGTTTAATTCACAATGTGAATCCTTAAAGTTTATTAAAATGTATTCAGTTTACTATTGATCAATGAATTATACATCTACAAGTTGTTGAATTTTACAATTGGTATAGATGATGTATCTTGGATCAAAGGATTGATGTTGAGATTATTGACACTATGAACTTGTGGTTATTTCTTCTTGGTTCTAGAAGTGGATTGAATAAGGTATGTTTATAGTTATAATCTCACTATCCAATGTATTGGTAATAATTGTGTGCATAAGGATAATGTGGATACATTATCAAGGGTGTACCAATTATAAATTTACATTGGTGAGTTGTAGAAAAGTGGACATGTGCGATGACTTATCAATCAATTGACTTGAGTACACGCGTGTTTGTTATGGTAAATAAGAATTTGATAAGTCCTTGGATAAAAGGATTGTAAAGGGAAATTGATTGAAGTCATAATGAATGAGATTAAAGTTCATGGTGATCCATAGTCATGGGATGTCTTGTGACTAACGTATGTATTTGAACGAGTGAAAGTCTAGACACTTATGCCTTAGACCAATAGTGTTTCGTGGGTTGATCACGAATGGAGTGATATATGTGAATTTTGTTGGGTCACAACAAAGTTTGACTAAATCACTTGACAAAAGCATTAGCCGGAAGCGTGCAAAAGTTGGCTAATGATGTGAGATTGAAGTCTATTTAGATCTTCCATAGTGGGATAACCAATTCCCTTATAGTACAACGCTTGAAGCTTGAATTCAATGTGGAAAGCCTACTATCTAAAAATTGAAACACATAAATATTCTGATCCCAAAGAATGTGTTTAGACCCGTAAGTGGAGTTAGGTTGAAGTTTAACTTCTTAATAGTTCTTTTGAAAAATTGTATATGCGGGTGAAAGAATAAAAGAGCTACCTATGTGAACATGAAGTTTTGCCGCTTCAAGGAGCTTTGGACTTAGGCTGCCGATATGTTCACTGAAAAATTGGGACACATGGCTTGTAATAATGTCAAGTTTGTATTAGAGATATGTAAGAAACTGATGTGTATATTTTATAGTTTTCAAATGGGTCGAAGGGTTCAAACCTCATGGACACCCTGATTCGCGAATTCTCGTGAATAATATACTAAGTGGAAATTCAAACCTCATAGACATTTCCATTTATGCATTAGTTTGTTCTGTTTGTGCAATTTTTAGTAAATCAAGGAGTACACTAAAATGGGGGGAAATTGTTGGTAATTTTTGTGTTATCGATAAGCATTTTAGTTGATTGGGATTTACTTAAAAGCAAAGGTATTCAAGTTATACTTATAACGGGTTTGGAGAGTGTGGAGTACACGCCCGTAAGAGTTAACTTGATACTGTTATGAAAATTGTGGTATTGAAAATGTTTAAAATTCCACCATTTTCCATTAGAAATTGTGGTTGAAAGGTTGTGTCCTTTCACTCGCACATTTTCACTTCCTATAAATATAGGAATATGTTTTTGCTTTCAGAATGAACATATATACAGAAACATACATATTCTCTATACGTGATTTTGTTTTCTTCTTGCATTCCAATTAGGATTTCGTGTAAACTCGAGGCTTGTAAGGGACGAAATACTTAATTAGAAAAGTGTTTCACGATTCAAGAACCAATCCAGATTATCAAACCAAACCCCTTATTCTCTAACACCTTCAAATACCGAAACACCCCAACATCCATTAATTTGTACTCGAGTCTATCTAAATCCGTTACGGACCAAAATAATCTCAATTACTTATCAAATTCAATCTTCATTATATTTTCTTGTTAATACATTATATATTTGATTTGTTAAGGACCTTATCCAACAAAACGTAGTCTTATTCTTCTTCTATTAATACGTCATCTTTAGGGACCGATCCAACAATGAAATGGGTCGTCCAACAAACATTTCAGAATAATTGTCCAACAAACAATAATATATTTTTTTTTCTTTTTGAATAGCAAGGTATGTATATATTAAACTCACGAAATATACAAGATCGTCACAAGCTATGGGCCACATTTTCGACCCAATAGCCTTCTCGAAGCTGCAAGACGCAGCATGTCACAATTTACAAAAATACATGAAAATAGATACAAATATGAATGAAAGGAGATACTATGTAGCAAATTGACAAGGGTTAGTAAGCCACCCTAGCCAATCAATTTTTTTCGTTTTGCATCTCTTCGCGACCCATTCATATGTTTTAACTTGCATGTCACTTAATGCTACCGGAGAGTTCCAACATTTATTCTTGAACACTTTGAGATTGCGGTTCTTCCAAATTAAGTACCCGCAAGTCCACTCGACCGCTTGCCAAATTTTTCGTCCCGTCTCCGACATATGCACACTCGAGTTACCCATGAAGATCTCATTAATGCTTAGATTCGTGAACGCACCCAAACCACACCACTTTGAAACTTTCTCCCAAACATCAAGCGCAAGATTACAAAGCACCAAAGAGTGTTCTACCGTCTCCACATCTTGCCCGCAAATTGGACAAAGGACCGAATGGAGATCTATACCCTTTTTACCCAATTCCGACAAGACTGCTAGCCTTCTTCTTCTTGCTCTCCACACAAAAATCTCCACTTTACTAGGAACCAAATTATTACGGATTGTCTCAAAATTAGAAGGCCCACAAGTATGTTTTTCTCGTTAATTAGCTCTAGAACTAAAGATATAAAAAAGAAAAATCACTTATCCATTTATCCTAAAATTAGTCCTTATCCCTTAATCTCTCATATATATATATATATATATATATATATATATATATATATATATATATATATATATATATATTATCACATATCGACCTTGTATATCAGGGGTGGTCTTAGTATAGATTGAGTGATAGCATGAAACACCAGTACGCGATTTAGTGAAATTTTTTTAAAATTTTAACTAATGACACTATTGGATAATTTAAATTGTTTTGAGCGACGCCATTGAAAATTGAAATAAACGGTATAGTAAATTTTTTTTTTTGTATAATTTTAAATAAGGACTACCATTTCTAAATCTAACACTACTTATTATCATATTTTGTCTTTTTTATTAGTTGTAAGTAACCTACCTTGTGAATTTTAATCACTGATTATTCTTTCTTAATCAAGTGCTTACATCTTGTCCTACTGGTAGTAATGTTTGGCCCTCATCACATACTTCTTGTCTACCATCTTAATTGCCCTAACGTAGTGGGTTAGATCACGCAGAATAGAGTCTGTCAATCATTATCTTTGTGTGATTATTGCTTTGTTTGATTTAATTATTATTGTGAGATAAACCTTGTGGTTATGCGTTTTGGACTCATAACTTCTAATATCAAATGTCATGTTATCATCAACAAAAACAAAACTACCATCATATCATAATACGATATTATCAAGAAATTATTAAAAGACCTAATATTAGGCATTATCTAAAGCATTGCACATCTTGGAGCGGATTTTGGAGCGGATTCAAAATGGTGCAACCAAACATGTCGCCACCTTATTTACATGTGACTTTGCAATTTAAATTATGTATATCAAATTCTACCCACACCTTCATAACAAACCAAATACACCGAAATCACATAAATTCGTTACATGTTAAGAAAGCTAACATAATCACGTAAGTCAACTAATAATAAGTATTACAAAGCTAAAAAAGAAAAAAAATTACATAAGTCAACTAATAATAAGTTGATATGAACACTAATATATAGTATCACTACTACATTTATTCACATTTAGACCCCACGTTTAGACCGGTTTCGACATTTACAGGTCTAAATAGTATGTTTTGCAAAAAAAATCAAAAAATTAAAAGAACAATCGGTCATAATGCTTCAATTCTAACACGTCTAAAAAGTATTGATATAACCAGTGTTAATGTTGTCCTGCCAAAATAAATGAAGTAATCATGTCAACACGTTTAAATACATAAAACTGGTCTAAATATTCTCTTGCCCTAATCTAGACATGTAAAAAATAACGTGTTTTGTTAGATCTGCATATCCCTAATAAATAACATGTAGACCGGTTAAACCCCATATAATATAGACCGGTTGTTAGAAAGCAATGAGGCCGATCTTATTTCACAACAACAACAAAAAAAAAAAAAAAAAAAAAAAAAAAACCCGCCATTTGCCCAAATGATTTAAGGTAGCGCGCCCTAGGCAATTTGCCAATACCCTCGAAATTTTTATCTTTCATAATTAGACTTCTAATCCACCTTCAAATTACAGTTATACTTCAAATCCACCTCCAAATTCAAAATGAGATGGTGGCGAACGTGAGGAATAACAAATGCCCTCAATCGTTCAGATGGTGGAGGTCTGAATCACGTCTTTCGATTTAGTGTTTGTTATTAAAAGATGATGACGACTGAAACCGTATCTTTCGATTTAGGGTTTGTTGTTAGAAGTTGATGTCAAGTGAAATTGTGTCTTTCGTAGGTTAAATCCGGCGAGTTTTTTTACCGTAAACGACGAGGTATAGATTTAATTATTGGAATATCTAGGCAAAAAAGTGTAAAGCAATTAACTATTCATGAAAAAAAAATATGATTGGGACTATCCACAAAATATTTTACAAAGCACAATGACTATCCGTATGATTTTTTCTAATAATTACTTGGAGTTTTTTTTTTTTTTTTTTTTTTTTTTTTTTCATTTAGAAAAACAGATATTTTTAATTATAAAAGCTGGATCAAAATGATTAATTGGTGGTTGTCCCCATCCATTATTTTCTAAATTGTTTTTGAGAACAAATTTGGGTCCAGCATGTACTAAAAAGATATAAAAACTCATTTTTAAAATCGTTCATGTCACATGCATAGGTTTCACAAATTAGTACAACTTTTTTATGGTTTAAAGTTCTTCACTCACTTTCTTTCATCTTGCTACCTGCCAGTTTAGAACCCCTTTTTAATAATACTTCCTCAACTCCTTTACAACTTCCTGCCAGATTTAAACCCATTTTACAACATCTTTCATAAATCCATTATTACAAAATTTATCAACAAGATGTTATTACAAGACCAAATTGGAATCCCAGCTTGTTTTTCAGCCGAAGACTCGAGTGTAACAAAATCTAGCCAAAGTGTCTTCATGTCCGTTTACATGACCAAAATCGGTGATCAATGTAGTTTGATCACCGTCACTTGGTGCAAAAACCTCATGCTTCATGGTTTATCGGTTTCCATAGATGGGCAGGAAACCGAAGACGCTAGCAGGAGTGAATCTTCATGTAAAGTAACACTTGTTAAATCCCAATATAATTTCATGTTTAGTAAATGTTACTATTGTTACTTAAATAAGTTTAAAACTTTTTTAGTTAGAATTACGTTTGTTATGTTATGGTGATTTATTAATGATTAATGATGGTTGCCTTTCAAAAAAAAAAGAAGAAATGATTAATGATGGTACGTTATTTTTCTAATTTTCTAGATCCGCCGCTAAACACATGCAAAGTTGAGCTGAAGCCATGGAACTTTTGGAGAAAACAAGGATCGAAAAGCTTTCTGGTAGATGGGAAATCACTAGGCCTTTTTTGGGACCTTAAAAACGCGAAATTTCATGGTGAAACAGAGCCGATATCAGAGTATTATGTTGCAGTTGTTTTTGGTGATGAAGTGGTGCTTGTTCTAGGTGACATGAAAAAGAATGCTTATAGAAAAACAGGTTGTAGGCCTTCATTGATCGATCCGATTTTAATTTCGCGTAAGGAGCATGTTTTTGGGAAGAAAAAATTTCAAACACGAGTTAAATTCAATGAAAAAGGAAAATTTCATGATATTTGTATTGAGTGCAAAAACAGAAACATTGGAAATACAGTTGATGATCAAGAAATGGAGATAAGAATTGATGGTGATTTGATGATCCATGTAAAACATCTTCAATGGAAATTTAGAGGCAATGAATTGATTCATCTTAATAAAATCAAGATTGAAGTTTATTGGGATGTTCATGATTGGCTTTTTAGTCCTGGTTTAAGGAATGCATTGTTCGTCATTAAACCGACGTCATCTCTGGCCACTTTTCCGTCACCACTGTCACAATCTCCGGCAGCGGTTTGTGGTTCAGTTGAAGGGTTATATCCCGGTTTAAGTTGTATGTTTTGCCTGTTTCTTTATGCTTGGAAGATTGAGTAATACAGCTATTATGCAACTTATTGTATTTTAAAGAATATGATCTATTAATTATTTGACTTTGACTATTAGACCACTAGTGGTGTTAGAGTTTTTTTGGCATTACGATAAACAAGGTAAAATCGACTCTCGGACGGCCTCACGCTTACCGGTTCCACGGTCAACATGTGAGAAGAATATCGTGTAACTCATGCTTAAAAGGACATGTGACTGAGATTGAACTCATGACTTCTATTTTATGTCCATGTCCCCTAACCACTAGGCTATCATCGAAAGTGAAAAAGGGGATATGGGCTGAGCACGCCATTTGAAGGAAGCTAGCACGCCATAAAAAAGAAGCCCAACATGTCGCCAGGGGCGGATCTATTTAGCCTCGAGTGGTAGCACGTGCTACCAGTGAAATATGGGATCTAGTGGGAAAAAAATTGGAGTTTTAACTAATGACACCAGTGAAAAGAGCGCAACGTCATAATTAAGTTGTAAATATTAATAAATCATCGAATTCTTTATAATTTAATAGTACGTCATTGTTTTAGGATATAAATAACTAAGACATCAGTAACGCCACAATTAAACTACCATCGTTCTCAGTTTCTTCATAATATTCGGTTCTAACCGAAAACCGAACCGAATCCGAATTCGAATTTGATTTTCGGTTCGGTTTGGTTTTAACTTTAAATTCGATTTTCGGTTTTGCCCAAAAAAATTCTAAACCGAATACACCGAACTGAATAAACCGAACAACCGAAAACCGAACCGATTAACACCCCTAATTAAATTGGTTATAGAATAACCATATAATATAGTGGTCGACTCAGTGAAAGTGGAGTCAGCTTATAAAACTGGCTAATTTTTTATTCCATAATAATTCCATCAAGAATTGAATAATCAGTTCATAGTTAAATTTTGGAATGATTTCATCATGATTACTGGTTAGACTTAAAGAAACTTAAAGATTGGTTAGACCATTTGTAGTGGGAAGGGGTGTAAGTTGGTAATGTGAGTATTTTTTTTTTTTTTTTTTTTTTTTTTTGCACTTTTCTGCCGACTAGGTAGTGTGGATTTTTGGTGTGAAGTATTGGTGGTGTGGGTTTTTGGTGTGGGTGAGGAGTGTTGTGATATTGTATTAAAATATAATTGGTAAAGGAGTAAAAATGGATGAAAATAATATAAAATTAATATATTAAAACCAAGATGAAGATGAAGATGAAGATGAAGGTGAAGGTGAACGTGAGAAAAGTGGTAAAAAGTAGTTTTTTTTTTTTTTATATATACCGGTAGTCCATGTGGTTTGATAAATGCACGACACTAGTCATAAATTTGACGCCGGTTGATTTGTCCCGTTAACTAATTACATGGAGTTAGTTTAGGATCAACATCGTGCATTTATCAAACCACACGGACTACCGGTATAAATTTAAAAAGAAAAGGACTACGGTATAATTCTAATGACCCGTCCTAATCCATCTGGACGAATACATTACATTTGGTTACATCGCGAGAAACCTGACCTCTATATGATACATTTTACAAACATTGCATTCGTTTTTGAAAAGACAATATTTCATTACATCGAAAGTTGACGGCATACATACCATTTCATAATATATCCAACTATAATTGACTTAATAATAATCTTGATGAACTCAACGACTAGAATGCAACGTCTTTTGAAATATGTCATGAATGACTCCATGTAATATCTCTAATATGAGCAAATGCACAGCGGAAGATTTCTTTCATACCTGAGAATAAACATGCTTTCAAGTGTCAACCAAAAGGTTGGTGAGTTCATTAGTTTATCATAAACATTCATTTCCATCATTTTAATGACCACAAGATTTCATATATTTAATTGTACACGTAACCCGATTACAAAATAACACGCGTAACCCGCGAATTAAAAATCATTCATATGGTGAACGCTTGATAACCGACTTAACTTTAATGCATAGAATATCCCCAAACAGAACATGTGACGATCGCTCCAAATCCATATGGACGAACACGTCATTCATCGATTTCATTGCGAGGTATTTGACCTCTATATGATACATTTTGTAAACATTGCATTCTTTTGAAAAGGCACACCATAAATAAATATTTAAATCAAAGGTTTTCGACATGTGATGATTTTTACATATAGACAATCACCGTAAATAAGTTTACAATAGTACTTCCATTGACAATGCAGTCAAAATAAGATACATGGTGATGATTTGGTGAATGCAAAGTTTCCTTGATAAATATGCCATGTAAGACTCCATGCACATAGCTTGTCTAACACATAAGCAAACAGCGGAAGACTTCTAGGAAACCTGAGAATAAACATGCTAACAAGTGTCAACACAAAGGTTGGTGAGTTCATAGTTTTAATGTTTCGTATAATCTGTATATAAAGGTGGATCACAAGATTTCAGTTGTTTCATCCAGAAACGTTTATCAAAATATTCTACGAAATTGAGCACCCTGGTAACTAAACTTAACGTATATATAATTTGTACCCTTTGTATAATCATCTTAATAAATACACGCAAACCAACGTGTACGCTTCTCAAATAGCATACGTCCGTTAAAAGGCTAGTGCTCTAGCTCGGACGGGGATATCAAGCCCTATGGATCCATATACTACTACTCGCGCCCACCAGTTCTTATAACTGGCAGTTAACAGTTACCAAAGCTAAGGGATTTTCGGTTCAAACTCAGTGTAGAATTTAGTATGTACTTGTATCCATTGCGTTTAAAATAAAGTGCATGTATTCTCAGCCCAAAAATATATATTGCAAAAGCAATTAAAAAGAGATCAATGAAACTCACCTTATCAGCATATAAAGTCGTTCATCGTAATGTGATCGAAACTCAGAGTATCAAATAACCATAGATCTCAACGTATCAATATTGAGATTTAATATTGTAGAAAAGTACGTAGACGTAACGGAGATGATAAACACTAGGTTTGATTCACAAATATACCCCCGAACATTACCCATAACCTCCTTGGCAATAACCCATAATTTCCTTAACTCTAGCTTGCTCGTAAACTTGTTTTGAAATCGTTTGGACATAACCTCGTCGTAGTATTTTATGTATAATACTAATAATATTACTAATAAAAATAATAAGATTAATAATAATAATATTAATCTTAATAATAATAATAATAATAATATATATATATATATATATATATATATATATATATATATATATATATATATATATATATATATATATATATATATATATATATATATATATATATATATATATATATATATTTGAGAGACAGAGAGATTTTGAGAAAAAAAAGTAAATATATTCGAACAAAACTTGCGAGCTTTATAGACCTGGCCTGATTTCCACTGCCATGCGATCGCATGGCTGGGCAGTGTAATTCCCATGCGATCGCATGGGAAACTTTTCCAGCTCACAATGTTTTGGCAACTAGCTCGTCGACATATTTTTATAATATATATAATATATAATTTAAATTAATTAATTATATATTATATTTTATTCTCGTGCATAGTTGATTTGTAATTTTTGTTTCGATAAGTCGTACGTCGTCACTCGACTTATGTCCCGGTTCCGGTTTTTCGAATGTCCCTTCGTACGCTGAGAAAACTTGTACATTACATTTTGGGACATGTACCTTAGTCAAAATATAGCCTTAAATTATCCCTAAATTATATCACTCAAAATATAACTTATACATTTGAGTGTTTTGGTCATTTACATCTATAAATCATCGTCTCGCTATTTGTTAAAATACATTTTAAAATAGTGTTTACTGTAGCAAAGTCAATTTTTACTGTAGCAATTCACTGTAGCAAAGTCAATTTCACTGTAGCAAGTAGTGATTTTCGAAAACACTGTAGCATTTTGAGTACTGTAGCAATTTGAAAATACTGTAGCAAATTAGTGTTTTGCTGGTTCATCTTAAATGCTTTAGTTAACTTATCTAAATATCAATCGAATCAATAAACGAATGTTACTATCGTTTACTAAATAACTTGAAATTATATATATGTATATATCTTTTTAATATACATAAATCAGTTTTTAAATACACGTTGGAAGTTATTTATAAATAAATTTTAATAATAAATATTCCAACTTATCATATATATTCAAATAGATATTTAAACCAATAAGTTTAATGTACGGTTTCAAACAATTAATACATTGTTACCTTTTCAAATTATAGTATATATGTATCTATTTATATATAAATGTTCGCGAATCGTCGAAAACAACCGAAGGGTATTTAAATATATAAAAGTAGTTCAAAAATTTTGAGATTCAGTTTTACAGACTTTGCTTATCGTGTCGGAAATGTTAATCATACAAAGATTAAGTTTAAATTTGGTCAGAAATTTCCGGGTCATCACAGTACCTACCCGTTAAAGAAATTTCGTCCCGAAATTTGAGTGAGGTCGTCATGGCTAACAATAAAAATGTTTTCGTGACGAATATGAGCCGATAAGTAGAGTTTTATCACGGTTGAATAATATAGATACAACAATCCAATTACTCGAAGCGTATGAGAGAAGTTATCGTAATCAAGTGAAATGGAGAATAGAGATGCGTCTTATCTCTTGTTGTAGTAACAATTGATTTCCGGATTTTAAGGAATAGAAAATCTTCATAATCTAAATAAGATTTGATTCTTCAGAATTTGCGGAAATTAGGATTTTCTTTGATTAAATGCGTAATCTGCCTCGATTGCTATGTCTGATATTTCACTTATAAATTGACCACTTCCATTTCATTATTTTCACTACTCCTACATCTTCTTCCTCATTTCATACTTTCAAAAGATTGTGAAATGCTTCATCCAGTTCTGATTCTTGATATACTCCTAACTTTCATATCTGTCATTCTTCTTTTTCATCTACCATCAGAGGAAGTTATTTTCTTCTACCATTACCTTGGGGTTATAGTGTTTTTCATTCTCCCGTGTCTTTATATTGCTATACGCATTGATATACACGGTTTGTAATTTATGTATTGTCATCGGACTTTATATCTTTCCTTATTTTTCAGAGTCCCTGCTTTTGTCTTTTTATAATCATTGACATCCACAGTTAATGCTCCCTCCTATTTGCTGCGATTTATACTCCAATTTCTATTTCAGAGCTTTGTCCCTTCGTTTCTTCTTCTTGCGATTAGACATCTCTTGTAATGGTCCAGAATTCGTAGGTATGGAGTTTTGGATGAACATAGTTAATGTTCTGAGAAGGTAATCGTAATGGCACGATCTTGATTTGTCAAATTACCAGAATATCCGGAAAAGACCGAATCATTAAGAAAATATTTTCTTGATATGTTTAGAGGTTAAATAGAATAAAAGAGTTATGTAACATGGGTCATGATGATGGTGTGATCTGTGAACATTTATCAAGTTCCATTAGAAACTCAGCATGACTTATTGTAATATAATCACGTTGATCAAGTGTCATTATATTATACTAACTCATGCTTCAATTCCCAACATTACTTCAAAACATTTATATTTTAAACTTGAAAGTTTCAGAATTTAGAAACTAAAATAGTTTCTGTTATGGTGTAACACAGATATCGTAAGGAGAAAATTGATTTCTGATAAGAATGATTATGGAATTATCTCCAGAAATATGGAGGATATTTATATTGAAAGATACGATGATATCTTAGAATTTCTAATATCAGAGGATGATGCGGAAAATCTATCTGTGAAGGTTTAGAATAAGAAGTAAGGTTCTTACTAATGGTTTCAGCAGTCACTGAATCATTTGGATTCTTTGAAGGCAGGTTCAGTCTTTGTGATTTATTCACAGCCACTTTCATACTTTACTCAATCCGTTTTTCAGTTCCAAACCTTCTCTTTTTCTCAGCTTTACCACCATACTATTCTTTATCATCAAACTTTTGACTGTTAAGGTCGTTTACAGTTTTTGCTGCTTCATCAACATTTTTTCAAAATTCGGAGAACTAGTTTCGTAGTTTGGGGTGTTTTTTGGAAACTTCACATTCGAAGTATGTAAGTCCAGGAGGTAGACGTTATATGAACACATATAACTGTTGGCGTAGACGTGCTACAAGATTTCAAAATACTGCTTGCTAATTCCCGATAGTTAGTATGGCAATTGCCGTTACAAGTTGTGGATGAGTACATGAGATGGTTTCAATGAGTATAAGGATTTTTCGGAAGGTCAAAGATCAATGAAGTTGTTGGTAAATTTACTGCTAATGTGGTGGAACATGAAAGATTCCCCGATAACAAAAATGTATATGCCAAAGTTACAAGTCTGAAAGGTCGTCGTTGACTGGTTGAACGGTTGATAATACTGGATACTTTGAAAAGAAATTGCAAGGTTATTTTCAGTAATAACAATGCTAAAGGATCTTTCACATTTTTGAAGTCAAAGTATAGCTTTGAAAGATGTAGAGATCTAAGAATGATGTCACCCGTTAAATCTTGACTTGGATTATGATCCATCAACATCAGAATATGTAATTGAATTTGTATGGAAACGATTGTATATCGCTGTGAGCATAGTTAATAATTTTTGAATCAAAGTTGAAGAATGTACAGTATAACATATTAATTGTGAACTTATATGTTTCCCGGGAATTACCTACCCGTTAAAGATTTCACAAGTAATATTTTGTACAAAAGAATTTTTATTATCGTCTTTATGAAAATATATGTATGTATATTTTCTTCAGATGTAATACAGATTTGATGAGTTAATATCATATTAAGCTAATTTGATTTTTGACTTGAATTAGAAATGAATAATCTCTAAAACATTAAAGATTTAATAATCTTTACGGAGTATTTCACTAATGTAATCAATACTCAGTCTTATTGATATTTTCTCAGTGAATCATGTTGGTGCTCATGAAACTCTTGCTAACTTCGCAAGGTACGAATGATGTTTTCTAGAAAGTTTCGAGTACATCGAAAATGAAAATGTAAAATCAACTATGTAATTGAATAATACACTTGGTTTATTATGAAATGGAATTCACTAAGTTGAAACAGAGATTGTAGTTAACAATGGTTAAGTTGTTAAGGAAGGATGTACATCATAGCATATTAGTAATATGAATTTAACCGAGTAGTATTTAACCTTTTTCAATTCATACTTAATAGCTTAGTACGAAAAGATTTATGATGGTTTTAAAATATATATAAGATATACATATAAATTCTTCAGAGGGAATGGGTTAATATTTCATAACTCATTGATACAAATATATGCGTTGTTGACTTGTAATAATATCCACGGTGCTTTCTTGAACCGGCAGAGCTTGTGATGTTAGAGGTGCTGATGATTCTAATGATGTTGACAGCACTAACTGTGCTGGTGAGGCTAAGGGTACTATTGATGCTGTTGGTAAAACAAGTCTAGTTTGTACCTTACGCATCATTCTTGTCAGGGTTTCTATTCTTCCTTCTATTTATCTGATTTACGGTTAGAATTGGGATAAATAATCTCTAAGATTTTAGAGATTACATAATCACCGTAGAATATTTCTTCGATGAAGTTATGAATCAGTACTTCATCATTTATTGTTGTTGGCACTCCTTGGTATCTACGGTGCGTATGATGTTGATGTCCGAAGTACAGTTTTTAGATGTGATATTGAGGTGTGGGATGCGGATGTGGTTGTTGGTGGTGGTAATGGTACTGTTGTTGTTGATAATGGTGGTACTGGTTATGCTGCTGGTGCTGCTACTGGTGTTTGTAACCTTCGCACCATATTCTCCAAAGCCACTACCCGAGCGCGAAGCTCGTTGACTTCTTCTATTATACCGGGATGATCGGTGGTTCGGACGAGCGGACGAATAAGATTTAGAATGTGAGATAATATATAATCATGATGAGATACTCTGGAAATGAGAGAGAAAATAGTATTACGAATAGGTTCGCCGGTAAGTGCTTCAGGTTCTTCGCCAAGAGGTGAATGTGGTGGATGGAAGGGATCACCTTCTTCTTGTCTCCAATGATTAAGTAGGCTACGAACCCATACCCAATTCATCCAGAATAGGTGATGGCTGATTGGTTGATCCATTCCGGTTACACTTTCTTCAGAGTTCAGGTGAATATCCATATCGGAATAGCTGTCGGAATTTAAGGAATTTAAATTGGATACGGGATCCATCTTGTATAATTAGATATATGATTTTTGATATGAAATAGATTATAGAATTTAGATTGGTACTCTTCAATACATAATTTACATATGTATATATAATACCAAAATTCCGTAAGTTACGGAGAAATTTTCGGAAGATGGCAGTCAAAGTTTATAGTAACAGATACGCTAAGATATGAATTTTGTCTATACACTATTCATGCAATCAATGCAGTAAAATGTGTCTAGACTTAAGAATGATAAGCATGTAATTTTCGACAAGAAATGATAAGCAAAACTTTTAACATGCAGACACGGTCGAAGTCCAGACTTACTAATGCATCTTAACAAATATCAGTTAGACACACTCATGCAAGACCTGGTTCGCTAGGACCAACGCTCTGATACCAACTGTGATGATCGCTCCAAATCCATATGGACGAACACGTCATTCATCGATTTCATTGCGAGGTATTTGACCTCTATATGATACATTTTGTAAACATTGCATTCTTTTGAAAAGGCACACCATAAATAAATATTTAAATCAAAGGTTTTCGACATGTGATGATTTTTACATATAGACAATCACCGTAAATAAGTTTACAATAGTACTTCCATTGACAATGCAGTCAAAATAAGATACATGGTGATGATTTGGTGAATGCAAAGTTTCCTTGATAAATATGCCATGTAAGACTCCATGCACATAGCTTGTCTAACACATAAGCAAACAGCGGAAGACTTCTAGGAAACCTGAGAATAAACATGCTAACAAGTGTCAACACAAAGGTTGGTGAGTTCATAGTTTTAATGTTTCGTATAATCTGTATATAAAGGTGGATCACAAGATTTCAGTTGTTTCATCCAGAAACGTTTATCAAAATATTCTACGAAATTGAGCACCCTGGTAACTAAACTTAACGTATATATAATTTGTACCCTTTGTATAATCATCTTAATAAATACACGCAAACCAACGTGTACGCTTCTCAAATAGCATACGTCCGTTAAAAGGCTAGTGCTCTAGCTCGGACGGGGATATCAAGCCCTATGGATCCATATACTACTACTCGCGCCCACCAGTTCTTATAACTGGCAGTTAACAGTTACCAAAGCTAAGGGATTTTCGGTTCAAACTCAGTGTAGAATTTAGTATGTACTTGTATCCATTGCGTTTAAAATAAAGTGCATGTATTCTCAGCCCAAAAATATATATTGCAAAAGCAATTAAAAAGAGATCAATGAAACTCACCTTATCAGCATATAAAGTCGTTCATCGTAATGTGATCGAAACTCAGAGTATCGAATAACCATAGATCTCAACGTATCAATATTGAGATTTAATATTGTAGAAAAGTACGTAGATGTAACGGAGATGATAAACACTAGGTTTGATTCACAAATATACCCCCGAACATTACCCATAACCTCCTTGGCAATAACCCATAATTTCCTTAACTCTAGCTTGCTCGTAAACTTGTTTTGAAATCGTTTGGACATAACCTCGTCGTAGTATTTTATGTATAATACTAATAATATTACTAATAAAAATAATAAGATTAATAATAATAATATTAATCTTAATAATAATAATTATAATATATATATATATATATATATATATATATATATATATATATATATATATATATATATATATATATATATATATATATATATATATATATATATATTTGAGAGACAGAGAGATTTTGAGAAAAAAAGTAAATATATTCGAACAAAACTTGCGAGCTTTATAGACCTGGCCTGATTTCCACTGCCATGCGATCGCATGGCTGGGCAGTGTAATTCCCATGCGATCGCATGGGAAACTTTTCCAGCTCACAATGTTTTGGCAACTAGCTCGTCGACATATTTTTATAATATATATAATATATAATTTAAATTAATTAATTATATATTATATTTTATTCTCGTGCATAGTTGATTTGTAATTTTTGTTTCGATAAGACGTACGTCGTCACTCGACTTATGTCCCGGTTCCGGTTTTTCGAATGTCCCTTCGTACGCTGAGAAAACTTGTACATTACATTTTGGGACATGTACCTTAGTCAAAATATAGCCTTAAATTATCCCTAAATTATATCACTCAAAATATAACTTATACATTTGAGTGTTTTGGTCATTTACATCTATAAATCATCGTCTCGCTATTTGTTAAAATACATTTTAAAATAGTGTTTACTGTAGCAAAGTCAATTTTTACTGTAGCAATTCACTGTAGCAAAGTCAATTTCACTGTAGCAAGTAGTGATTTTCGAAAACACTGTAGCATTTTGAGTACTGTAGCAATTTGAAAATACTGTAGCAAATTAGTGTTTTGCTGGTTCATCTTAAATGCTTTAGTTAACTTATCTAAATATCAATCGAATCAATAAACGAATGTTACTATCGTTTACTAAATAACTTGAAATTATATATATGTATATATCTTTTTAATATACATAAATCAGTTTTTAAATACACGTTGGAAGTTATTTATAAATAAATTTTAATAATAAATATTCCAACTTATCATATATATTCAAATAGATATTCAAACCAATAAGTTTAATGTACGGTCTCAAACAATTAATACATTGTTACCTTTTCAAATTATAGTATATATGTATCTATTTATATATAAATGTTCGCGAATCGTCGAAAACAACCGAAGGGTATTTAAATATATAAAAGTAGTTCAAAAATTTTGAGATTCAGTTTTACAGACTTTGCTTATCGTGTCGGAAATGTTAATCATACAAAGATTAAGTTTAAATTTGGTCAGAAATTTCCGGGTCATCACAGAACATCTCGTCTGTATAATAATAATAATCTCGAAGTACTAAAGCATCCGTACCCCGGATGGGACTTGTCGAGGTCCATAGATCTATCTTTAGGATTCGCGTCGATTAGGGGCCATACCCGTTTCCTAATCATTAGGCTACCAAGCTAAAACGGGGTGATATTCAATATTCATAATCCAGCCATAGAATGTAGTTTTTGATCACTTGTGTCTATTTCGAAAAACATTAGTAAAATCAGCGCATGTATTCTCAGTCCCAAAAATATATATAAAAAGGGAGTAATGAAACTCACAATACTGTATTTTGTAGTAAAAATACATATGACGAAACTGAACAATGCAAGGTTGACCTCGGATTCACGAACCTAGATCATTTGTATATTCATTATTACATATAATCGTAATCAAATGAATATGTATATAAATTTATTAATTACACTACTTTTATATTAATAACATATATTTTTAATTTGTGTATACATTCAGAATGATTAATATTTTTATAGTTATATTAATGTTTATGTATATATGTTTAGTGTTATATTAAAAATACATAAATTGTTATATATATGAATATTTCTAAAATGATTTATTAATATAGTTAATATATACTTATAATTCTAATAATAATATTTTTAAAACTTTTATTTTTTTATATTCCTAATACTTTTAATAATAATGATATTGATCATAATACTTTTTGTTTTAATGATAACTTTAAATAAATTGTTAGTAATGATAATAGGTTTTAATAATAATAGCACTGATAATGATAATCTTATTAATAATAATAATGATAGGATAAAATGATAGTTTTTATAAAAATAATATTTTTAACAATAATGGTAAATTTAATAAACATGAAGTTTTTTATAGAAATTTTACTAATCATAATACTAATAATACTAAAATTAATAAAAATGATACTATTAATTATAATTCTATTAATAATAATATTAATAATAGTTTTTAATAATAACTCTCATAATAATGATAATATCTATAGTTTTTTATTAAATGAATAATTTAATAATATTCGTAATGAAAATAATAATTTTTGATATTAATACTTAATACTTAATAATAGTAATTATAACAATCTTATTACTAACGGTAATACTAATAATAACTCTAAAATGATATTAATACTAATAATATACTTATGTTAATCATAAGAGTTCTAATATTTATAAAATGATAATAATAATATTCATAATCATTATAATGATAATAATACTTAAAATAATAAATTTAATAATAATAATAGTATTAATAATATTTATAATAATGCTACTTAATAATAATACTAGTAATGATAGTGATAATATTATTAGTAATAATAACAATTGTATTATGAATTTTGGTATATGTATTTATATTCAATTTTAATTACTAATAATACCAATAACAATAAGAATAATAATGATAATAATAATAATAACAATAATAATAATAATAATAAAAATTTTAGACATGGAAACTACCTCAATTAAGCTTTAAAAAAAAAACAATGTCTCCGCCTAGTCTCGAACCCGTGACCTCCCGCTACCACACCAACACCCTTAACCGTTGGGCTGTTTCCCTTTTTCTGTTTTATATCCTAATCCGAATATACATAACCCGTATAACACGATCCCTATCTTCTTCTTCTCCCTCAATTTCAATTTTCATTCGATTAATCTTCCTAATTCCTAATTCCTAATATCATTGTTTATTTGACGTAACACAGAAAAAAAAATATACATTCGCGATGTTAACTAACAGAAAAGAAAAAAAAACACAGTCTCGTCGCTGTTATGATAATAAAAATAATAAATTTGATTTCCAATTTGAGAACGTTTTGGACCTAGATTTCTACATGAAAGAGATTCAAAATCATTCATAGAAACTTTATGGAAAATCAATTTGACTTGAAACACAAAAACAAATCCGAATTTTGATGAAGAACAAACAGTTGACTTTTATTTTGTAAACTTTGACTCGAAAAATTTGGATTCGTTAGGATAAATTGGAAGTTAAAAACTTACAGATAGTTTACTTAGATCATTCCTAACCATCTTGCATTTAAAGATTTTGAAATGGAATTCAAATTCGAGGTTTTGATAAAATGGATTAAGAACAAGGGTATATCGAATTTATTTTCTGTATTTTTGGTTTCCTTCCTTTGCAAATTACAGAGTAATATATACAATGAACGATTCCTATTTTTATACGTGATTGAGAATGACTTGTAACAAAAATTCGACAATTACAAAAATTTCTTACAGTAGGGATAGAGATGGACAACTGAACCGTACGCTTTATTAAAGTTTATATAATATATTCATATAACTGTATTTCTATATATATATCTGTATATATATATATATATATATATATATATATATATATATATATATATATAAACCTGTAGTCATAAATATCTGTTTTAAGTTTTGTAATATTAATGATATAAATCTATTAATAATTTTAATAAGAATACTCATAATAATAGAAACATAATATTGATAATATTAATAATAATTTTATCAAAATGTTACTAATAAAAATAAAATACTAATAATGATATTATTACTAATAATAATACTAATCATAATAATATTAGTAATAATAATAATATAATAGTTTATATATATATATATATATATATATATATATATATATATATATATATTCATTTTCATATTAATAATTACTAATATAGATGTTAATATTGAAAGTAATAATAATATTACTATATCAACTATAATTTAGCTCATAATTAAACTTATTATATTAATATTACATTTTATTATTTATGTAATATGTACACTAACATATATTGAATATTTAATATTCAAACATTACAATATATAGAAATTTATATATATATATATATATATATATATATATATATATATATATTCATTTTAATAACAACTTATTTATTCTATATCTCATTTTATATTTTTAATTGTAATGGTTAAATTGTATTACTTCAACTCAGTGTATATATATATATATATACATACATACATACATACACATATATATACACAATTAATGGTTCGTGAATCGTCGGAGGTAGTTGAAGGGTAATTGCATATATAAACATATTTCCAAAATTTTCTAGACTCAACATTACATACTTTGCTTATCGTATCGAAATCATATAAAGATTAAGTTTAAATTTGGTTGGAAATTTCCGGGTCGTCACAATAATTTTGCGTAAGCTATTGTGATCAATGTATAATTAACTCTTATTATTATTATTATTACTAGTCCGGGTTCGGCCCGCGCGATGCGGCGGGGGCTTTCGGCCTGCTATTCATATTTAACGTAGCTTTATTTACAGAAGGGAAAACGGCACATGTGTTAAGCGCCGTTGTTGGTGTCTTCGTCTTTAGTGTTTTTTAAAATCTGTCCGGTTCGAACATAGTTAGTTTCATTTTGTTGATAAAATTATTTCGAGTCTAACGATGCAGGCGAAAAAATTTAACTCCCGGCGAGCAGGACGATACAGGCTGTCATTGTGTTTAGCATTTTTTAAAATGTGTCCGTTTCGAACGTACTTTTTATCGTTTTGTTCATAAAATTATTTCGAGTACGACGCTGTTGTCGAAAAAAATTTAATTCGCGACGAGCGGGAAGATACGGGATGTCGTTGTGTTTAGCGTTTTTTTAAAAGTGTCCGTTTCGAATGTAGTTAGTTTTGTTTTGTTCATAAAAATATTTCGAGTTTTCCGGAGTGCTTGGTGAAATTTAACTCGGAGCGAGGAGAATGATACGGGCAGTCGAAGTGTTCGGGTGGAGTTTTTATTTTAAGTGAAGAAATTTACGTTTTACCCCCTGGAGTGCAGGGTATTTTTTGTAAGTTGGTTATAGTTAGGGGTATTTTGAACTTTTTGGGTTGTTTTTTGGGTCAATGTCATTTTGACCTGTGTTTGTTCTTGGTTTTGTGTCAAACGACACAATTCTCCACGAGAATTAGTAATATAGGGGTAATTATTATTATTATTATTATTATTATTATTATTATTATTATTATTATTATTATATTATATATATATATATACTATAAGTGGTGTGGATCTTGGTCGTTTGCAGAGGGTTAAAACGACAACAGTACCCCCCTTTTTCACACTTGCATTTTTCATTCTTCTATCCTCAACTATAACCAACTTACAAAAACTATTCTGAATTTCAAGGGGATAAAACGTAAATTCTCTCAATTAAAATAAAAACTCCCTCCAAACACTTCGACAATCCATATCTTCCTGCTCGTTCCGAGTTAAATTTCACCGACCATACCGTTAAACTCGAAATATCTTTATGAACAAAACGAAACTAACTACATTCAAAACGGACACTTTTTAAAAAACTCTAAACACAACGACAGCCCGTATCTTCTCGCTCGCCGCGAGTTAAATTTTTCCGACATCAGCATCATACTCGAAATAATTTTATGAAAAAATCGATAAAAAGTACGTTCGAAACGGACACTTTTTAAAAAACGCTAAACACAATGACAGCCCGTATCTTCCTGCTTGCTGCGAGTTAAATTTTTTGGCCAGCAACGTTAAAGTCGAAATAATTTTATCAACAAAACGAAACTAACTACGTTCAAACATGACAGATTTTAAAAAACACTAAAGACGACGACACCGACAACGGCACTTAACACATTGGCCGTTTCCCTTCTGTAAATATATAAAGCTACATTAAATATGAATACGCAGGCTGAACGCCCCCGCCACATCGCGCGGGCCGGACCCGGACTAGTTATTATTATTATTAATATTATTATTATTATTATTATTATTATTATTATTATTATTATTATTATTATTATCATCATCATCATCATCATCATCATCATCATCATCATCATTAATTAAAACTGAAAATATGAAAATCAAATACTATATAAACATCACAATTAAATTAACAAGCGTTTGGTCACCCGCGTGTTGCTGCGGGCCTTTTTCGATTACGTGGAGTTACACTTGCATTTGCTGTATAATTTGCGTGCTCTGTGCAAGCTGCATCAATAAATTTACATAATACAGTTTAGGTTATGTACAAAAGAGGTGTTTTATGGTGGTTTTACCTTACAGCTATTACAACAAAAGGGTTGTGTGGTTTCATTTTAAGACCCTGCATTTTTGCCCAAAAGAGTATTATGCACAAAAGAGGTGGGTTGAGGTGTTTTTCTCCCGCAACTTTGTTTACAAAAGTGCCAGTCTTTTCCTTCTTCCAGGATCTATTCTGCATTGTAAAGAATTTCTATTAGCTAACTCTCTTACTGATTCATCCATTGAAATCGGACCCGAACTACCACTACCGGTGGTTCAGCAGACGTATTAACAATGCATTGTGTAGAATATTAAACATTGCATGTTTACACACTGCGTGAGACAACATATTAAACATTATATATTTACGTACTACGTGAGATAACATTAACGGGAACGTGTTTAAGCTTGTATTTGAGATACTATTGACTCTGAACAAACTTCATTGTCACATTGCCCTTCTAAATTTCACTGCCCTCCTCTATTATAGAAAAAATAACTATTAATGTATAAAATGTCCTTATTCGCTTTAATTTTTAACTACTTTTATTAACTCTATAATATTATTAATTTTGTAATCTAATTCAATACATCAAATTCTAGCAAATTTCATAAAGCGTTGAACAAAAAGTAGTAGTAGGACATGTCACGACAACAAAAAACTGTCCGTTATGACCCAACCCGTCACCAACCTGCCCATTTAACCACCTTTTGTTTAATTCAGTTTTTACCTGAAATGAGAAGCGGAGTTACCACGGAAAAAGACCATAGTTTTGCTCGGATTTATATTGGAATTAACCCATATTCTCCATGTCACGGTTTACGTAACACCTCTAAAACGTTAAGCGCACTATAGACATGGTTGCCTTCTTGATAATAATCTTTCCTGCAAATTTTATCCCATCATTGCTATGTAAGAATCAACTGTTTCATCAAAAGATAAAAGTTTATTTTGTCAAATAAGAAATTGGGATTAATAATACCTATTGGCAGTTTTGTCATGAGTCCACCATGACTCTATACAAAAGTTGATATAATTCGAGATTATAAATAAACAATTAAAGTGCTATTTATTACAATCAAATTTGCAAAAATCAATTATGAACATGGTTTAGTTTGTTTTAAGTGCTACTGCATCATCATATTTATAAAAGTCGTCAATACAATAAACACAAACAAATAAAAATTAATGATCATACTGAACTACATTGTAAAAAATAATCATAAAGCAACAATGACATGAGACACAACAATACATCAACATAGAGCAACAATGACATGAAACACATCAGTACATCAACATACTCCATATCTAATCTAATATGTGAAAAAAAAAATATTAAACACAACATAAAAGTGACTAAAGAAAAATTATACATGAGTATGAAATGATGGTATTGATTTGTAGCTCCTGAGACAATCATCATGAGAAACACAATACCTTCTTCTTACATATTTAAGCCGAATAGATTATATCGAGTTAATTACAACCACCCCCTTTATTTTTTTATAAAAATTTTGTTCTTATTCCATTATTAATTTATTTTTGCTTCTTCCAAAATTGTATTGATTAAATATGTAACAATTGTTCAAGAAGCAATTATAAGAAATGTTGAATTGAATACAACACAACAAAGATTCAACAGGTTGAAACAAACAAATGGTCGATTTGTTTTTGGAATTGAGTTAAAAAAAAAAAACTGAAACCCGTTCGTATTTGTAGCGGCAACAAAAAAATCAGTAACTATAAACAAAAAAATCAAATAAATTTGAAAATCAAATCGTACCCATCTACAGGATTATTGAAACCTGTAGATTACCTTAAAACTAAGATAATTCCAATTTAATAAAAAACACAAAAAACTCTAAAATCACAATAGAAACAGCATGAAATACCTCAGTCGCCGCGAAGTGTGAGGGGTGGTGGAAGGTTGTGACGGCGGCGAACGTTTGCAGAAATAGTCTGGCGATGGAGGATGGTGATGGAAGGTAAGCGACCGGCGGTAGCGATTATGTCCGACCATAGGCACCACACCCAAATAAATGACGATACATAGTGGATACAGAGATGGGGTATGTTGATGATTTTTGTGCTTGTGGAGAGTGGGAGAAAGTTCTGGATAGTTTGTATGGTGGTAAAATGACGAAATTAACCTTTTCTAATTAAATAATTAAGTGAATAGTAAAAAGCACTTTCTATTGAATATATTTATAATGGGGTCCCAGTAATAAAAAAAGAACAACATTGCAGCCAACATTTTTATAAAACAAGTAGGGTTGGCAAAATGACCCGTACCCGATGGGGAAACTCGAAACCCGTTATAATTGGGCCTGGTCTGACCCGAGTCCGCTGGGTCATGGGCCGGGTATGGGGATGGTTACAAAAAAAATTCCGGGTTTGGATTCGGGTATGGTTTTGGATACAAACCCGTTTACCCGACCCGTATAACCGACCCGCATACCCGTATACCCGGCCCGAGGAATTTTGATAATAATTTTTATGTAAAATTTTAGTATTAGTATTATATAGTTAATGTATGAAAGATTTCTCTTATTTATTTTGAAAACGAGTATAATTTTATTCAATATAATCATATACAACAAGTTTTCGAGATGTGATATTTTATATACTTTGTGTATTTGAGTATTTTAGAAACTTTTCAATCAACTTTTTGTATGCTATATTTTATAATACTTTAAACATGAAGTAGTTAAGTTAGTTTTCGATATTTTAATTTGGTAACTTATTGAAAAGGAAATACAGAATGACTAATCGGTTATACCCGTTTATCCGTGGGGAAACCCGAAACTCGATAGTATGTAAGTAAATGGGGAACCGACGGGTTTCGGGCCGGGTTTGGGGCGGGGTTTCCTAATCGGGTTCGGGATTACCTAAACCCGACCCGATGCCATCCCTAAAAACAAGTTTCACACAATTTGGTTATTGAGTCGACAGCAAGCATCGATTTATTGGCGACTTGACTGACTCTTAGAGTCTAAAGTAAATTTTAGGCATGATTTAAAACCCATGAAAATTTGATTTTAACATTTTCATGGCGTCTCAATTTTATTTTTAATTTAATTTTATTTTTTTTAAAATGTTTTCCTACTTATTGGCCGGAGGTCCACTCAGAAGCAATCTCTCTATCCGTCGAATAGAGATGGATGACTTTATATACTTTTGAGAGTGTTTTTACTCGAGGTGGAGAATGACTTGTCGTTATTCTCGAATAGGGGAAGGAATGTTGAAAGATGACTAGAATTCGATGCCTTTCATTGATTTGATCGTGTACATATATACACCAATACATATCTCTAAACATGGTAAGTCTATCAATCCAGCTAACTATATGCTAAGCCTTATAATCATATACAAAAATAGATACAATCAAATATACATAATATAATATACACGATATAAATATCTTTGCTAATACACCCTCTCAGTCGAAGCGGGAGGAGGCCGAATGCTTAGACTGTCTCGGAACTCATCAAACAGTACCCTCGGTAGCCCTTTTGTGAAGATATCCGCAAGTTGAAAACGTGTTGGAACATGAAGAACACGAACGTAACCACGAACTATTTTTTCATGAACAAAATGAATGTCTAGTTCAATGTGCTTTGTACGTTGATGTTGGACGAGATTTCCAGACAAATAAATGGCACTTACGTTATCACAAAATACTATGGTACCTTTCGGAATGGGACAATGTAGCTCGAGTAGTAAATTGCGTAGCCAGCAAGATTCGGAGACAACATTAGCGACTCCCCTATATTCAGCTTCCGCACTAGATCGTGACACTGTTGGTTGTCGTCTAGCAGACCATGAGAGAAGATTTGAGCCGAGAAAAACACAATATCCCGATGTAGAGCGTCTAGTGTCGGGACAACCACCCCAGTCGGCGTCGGTATAAGCGACCAAGGAATTGACGTTTGATTTCGTAAGATGTAATCCATGAGAAATAGTCCCCTTAATATAGCGAATGATTCGTTTGAGTGCGAGCATGTGGCTGTCTGTTGGTGCGTGCATATGCAAGCAAACCTGTTGCACGGCATAGGAAATATCGGGACGTGTGAAGGTGAGGTATTGTAGTGCTCCGGCTAAACTGCGAAAGAGAGTGGGATTCGGGTATGGAGATCCATTAGAGGAGCTTAACTTCCCATTTTTGTCAACAGGCGTGTTAGCGGAGTTCGAATGAGTTACGCCTGCTCGGTCAATAATCTCTTCAGCATATGATTTTTGGTTTAAAAACAAACCTGTTTTAGTTCTTTGTACGTCGATTCCTAAAAAAGAACTAAGTGGCCCCAAGTTTTTCATGGAGAACTCGCGGGCAAGCAGCTGCATTAGGTTAGAGAGAAGCTTGCTGTTAGACGTAACAAGGACAATGTCATCGACGTATAGGAGTATGCAAGCCACGTCACTACAATTCTTGTAGATGAATAACGAATGATCACAACGACTATGACTAAAACCAATAGTGTAAACGAACTCAACGAATCATTGGTACCAAGCACGTGGTGCTTGTTTGAGACCATAGAGTGAGCGTTTTAATAAACATACATGATTGGGACGTGCATGATCCCGAAAACCAAATGGTTGATGCATAAAGACTGTCTCGTGTAACTTACCATGTAAAAAGGCGTTCTTTACGTCTAGTTGATGAATATCCCACGACTTTGACAATGTGATAGTTAAAACAGCCCGTATGGTTGCCGGTTTTACTACCGGGCTAAACGTGTCTAGACAATCAACGCCCACTTGTTGTGAGCGACCATCACCAACTAACCTAGCTTTGTAGCGTTCAAAAGTACCATCCGCTTTTATTTTATGTCTAAATACCCACATACTCTGAATGATGTGCATGTCAGGTTTCCTAGGTACTAAAGTCCAGGTCTTATTGTCCATCAAAGCACGAAACTCATCGGTCATGGCTTGTTTCCAATTTGGATCGGACATAGCTTGGTGTGGAGATTTTGGAAGCGGAGATAGAGAGGTAGTTGTGGAGAGATTAAATTGAACTTTAGGTTTGGTGATACCGGTCATGGAACGTGTTACAATTGTTCGAGTAGGCTGAGAAGAGGGCGCAGAGTTGGAAGTGGTAGAGGGGTTGGAATTCGTAGTATTAGAGGAATGAGATTGAGCAGTAGGAGAAGGGTCAATAGATATGTCATTGTCTAACGAATTTCTATCACTAGGAGAAGATGAGGAATGAGATTGAACAGTAGATGGACTAGGTGTGGAATTATTTGAAGAAGACATAGGTGATGTTGGACTAGGAGATCGATTACATGATGGGTTAGAAGGAGAGATTTGTAAAGGTGTATTTGGAGATGGGCCTGTGATGTTGGTATTTGAACTTGGGCCATTATCAGAATTTGGAAACATGAAGAATGGATGAAGAGTGTCTTGTAGAAAATTGTAAGTTTTTGAATCAGTTGAGTGAGTTTTGGAAAATGGGAATTCGCGTTCATTGAATATGACGTGTCGTGAAATTATGAAGCGTTTAGTTGATAGATCGTAGCAAAGATACCCTCGGTGATTCGGTGGATATCCTAAGAAAACACATGGAGTGGAGCGAGGTTGTAATTTGTTTATTGCGGTGGATGGAAATAATGGATAACATAAGCACCCGAAAGTACGGAGATGTGTATATGATGGGAGATGATTAAAGAGTACTTGAGTGGGACTTTGGAAGTTAAGAAGTTTTGTTGGAAGAATGTTGAGGATGTATGTTGCGGTTGCGAGAGCGTGTTGCCAAAAATTTGTGGGAATCGATGCATGGTCATGATAGTGCGAATAATATTATTGATGGCTCGTATTTTACGTTCGGATTTTCCACTTTGAGAAGAGGTGTGTGGACACGAGAAACGAAATGTCATGCCATTCGTTTGACAATATTGGTGGAATTTTTGATTATTGTACTCGGTTCCGTTGTCACATTGAACAGACTTTATAGGTTTACCAAATTGTGTTTTAACAAAGGTGCTAAATTGCATAAAAGCATTATAAACCTCAGATTTCGCACCAAGTGGAAAAGTCCACAAAAAATTGGAGTAATCATCTAGAAACAACACGTAATATTTGTGACCGGAGGTACTTGCAATCGGTGATGTCCACACATCACTATGAATTATATCAAATGGCATAACAGTAGAGGAACATGAATCATAAAACGGTAATTTTATTTGTTTCCCAAGCACACGAGATTGACAAAAAGAAGATAAATAAGGTTTATTATAAGAAATAAATTGTTTATTGCTAAGAGACCCTAGTATATTAGGCCCCGGGTGACCAAGTCGTTGATGCCAAATATCACTAGAAGTTGCAAGACAAGTAGTTGCTTGGGAAAGTTCCTGGAGGATAGATGGTGTAATAGGGTATAAATCGCCCGTGCTGTTACATCGTAGGATCTTGGTGCCCTTCGGATATTCCTTCACAGTAAAACCAAGTGGATCAAATTCAAGAGATATATTATTGTCACAAGATAAACGACGTACGGAAATAAGATTTTTAATAAGATGAGGAGCATGGAGAATATTATTAAGCTTAAGGGGTCAGGAGGCGGTTGGTAATGAGGAGTGTCCAAATCCAAGTATTGGTATGCTTTGACCATTTTCGACAATAATTTGTTTAGGTAACTTTAATGGAAAATAAGATAGGATTTTACCTTGGTTACCTGCCATGTGGGATGTTGCGCCAGAATCCATATACCATGTACTGTCGAGAGGATTGAGAGTCATAGTGTGCATAGCGTGCTCAATGTCAGTAGGGAAATAATTAGATCCATCAGTGGTTGAATTATTGTGGGCCTGCTGCGGTCGTGGTCCAAGAATACCGGACTGAGCATTTGAAGTTTTGGGGCGATTCCAGCCCATTGTGGGGTATGGGCAAGGGGGCCAGGCCCATGGCGGATATGCAGCCCAATAAGGGAACTGATTTGTTTGGTTAGAACTACTGCCTCTGTCACGTCCCCTATTGTTAGGGTTACGGCCACGATAGCTATTATTACGACCACCGGAGCGACCACGATTGGAAGTGGTGTTGTAACTGCGAAATTGCCCTGATGAATGACGAGTATCCGGTGTGGGAACTGCAGATGTGTGGAGCGCTGTATCATTCGAAATTGTAGGTGAAGAAGAGGCTACTTGATTTTTTATTTGGGTCTCCGCAAGAATCAATCTGGATCTTGCTTAGAAGAAAGAAGGTAGGCGATCATTCTGTGTTATTTGGGAACCAACAACACGATATGTTTCGATTAAACCGGAGACGAGTTGGAGAACCAATCGGTCATCACTGACCTCATCATCAACATTAGCTAGTTGATCAGCCAAAACTTTGATTTCTTGGCAATAATTAGAAACATAGGAGAATTGATCAAGTTTTACGTTGGCCAGTTGTTGACGTAGGTACACGGCACGAGAGTTCTTGTTATCGTGAAAGATGTTTCGAAGTCTTTCCCACGCTTGAGCAGCAGTTGATTTAGTTTTTAAGGTGATAGTGAGTAGTTCAGTTGAAATGGTTCCATAGATCCATTGCAAAACAACCGCATCAATACGGTTCCAGGTAGCATCTTTGGGTTTTGGGGCCGTGGCAATAGTGTCAGAAGAAGATGAGTCTTCAGATTCGGTCGATGATATGATGTGATCTAACACATCATAGGCAGTACAGTGAATGCGAAAGAGTTCCGCCCATGAATTGTATTGTCTATTCTTCATCTCAAGAACAATAGGGATTGCATTCTTGATGTTTGTGACTGTTAAAGCTGGATGATATTTTGGTGTGTCGGCCATTGAAAAGGAGAAGAAAAAGATGATGAATATCGACAGAAAGAAAGGTTTAGGGATTGGTAGGCCTCATACCATGAAAGATGACTAGAATTCGATGCCTTTCATTGATTTGATCGCGTACATATATACACCAATACATATCTCTAAACTTGGTAAGTCTATCAATCCAGCTAACTATATGCTAAGCCTTATAATCATATACAAAAATAGATACAATCAAATATACATAATATAATATACACGATATGCATATCTTTGCTAATAATTGTCTATATCTCACCTCCCTCATACACCACTTATGTAGTATTGAGTTTTGTTGTTGTTGTTTCACACAATTTGGTAGCTATTAAAAAGAACCAATTACAATTCACGTTTGTTTCTCTCATGTCTATTTCATTTTGTAAAAATTTAGTGGCTAATAAAACATTTGACTAAAAAAAATAAAAATAAACTTCTTAAAAATATCTTTTTTTCTTCTTCTTAGCCAGAAACATCACCCTTTAAAGTTAAAATTCCATTTTTAACCATTTGATGCTCACTCTTTAAACTCCACAATCAATAAAAAAGGCTAGATACACACAGAACAGATCGCCATCAATTATGCTATTTGATGACAATGAAAACACCGAATTATAGATAATAGCGATGGCGGATAAATGCCATCAGTGTCAACAATTGCGAAGGGCAATGACGAGAAATAAGGGGGTGTTTAATCTTCGATGGTACTACTAACATCGTCGCGATTTGGGTTTTCTCCTAACGTGTGGGGGTGCCATATGATCGCGATTGTGGTTAAGTCTCATCTGAGTATGCCGATATCACCGTTCGAAATAAAAGGTTCCATAATTCAATCTTTCAGTTCTCTGTATAGATAATGATAATGTGGTGTAGGGGGATTGAATATCTATTTCTAATCATGATATCATCTAGATACGTTAATTGTTTAAAAATTCCATAAAAGTACGTATCTATAGAAATGTTCAAATATGCTGAATCAAAATGGGCCATTCACCAAGATTAGTGCACATGGCTAGGAGGCAGTAAAAGGACCATGTTGCGCACTACTTGACAACACATGATTACACTAGACTGGATCACAATTTTGGTCAATAATTTCATCATTTTGTGGTTTTTTCTTAGTTGGATGTTTGTGGATCTGATCTTAATACATGAGCCATACATTCATATGTGTGCCTTTATATATATACTCCCTCCGTCTCATTCCAATAGTCCACAGACAAAAAACACGCAGTTTTAGAAAATTCCACTAACTTCATTTCTCCACCAATGAAATATCTTCTCTCTCCAGATACACCAATGAAATATCTTCTTTCCTTTCAATTTATGGAAGTAGACTATCAGAATGGGACAGCCCAAAATGGAATACTGCCCTATTGAAATGAGACGGAAGTAGTATATATATATATATATATATATATATATATATATATAGGGCAAAGATCAAGCGCTAAGTGGGTTAATTGGGGATAAGGGGATAAGCAGTCATCTAACCATTCAATCCGTTCTCATCGACCTCTTCTCTATCTTATCCGGTGATCCGGCGATGTATTCTGTCAACATCAACAGGGGTATTTTGGTCTATTACATATTACATGATTCATCTATTGCTCGTCACTTCCATGGCCAATCCAACCTAAATCAGTTACATGTTTTATTTCAACTTCACTTCATACAACCAATTAACCCCTTCATCATACGTTTAGAGACACGTTCATACTCATATAGGTTAATCGATTCAGATTAGAGAAGCGTTCATACTCATTCAGGTTAATCGATTCATTCTGTTTAATTCAATATCAATTTCTATGTTAGTTGCTTTCTTATGGCTGTAATTATGATTCAATTTCATTAATTCTATTTTCAGTAGTTCGTAGTTGAGATTATCATCTGATTTTAGTAATTCTGATTCTTTTATTTTGATTGCAGATACGTTTTCAATTGTTCATAGTCTGAAATCCATCTTCTAAAACCAGAGAATCACCATGTTTTGGTGATTGAAGATGACTAGTTACTATTTGATAGAACCAGCTTCTTCTAGCAAAATGGTATATTCAATTCAGTTTTAGTTTATCAAGTTGAGAAAATTGAAGCTAATCTATAAGCAATTGAGTTTGAAGATTGAATATGATTAATTTATTATTTTAAATTGACTACTGATACATGGAACATTACACTACATTTTAGTTGCACAACACATGTTTGATTAAAATTCTCAGTCATTGAACCTCTATTTTAGTATTATTGCTCAGGCAGCACCTATTTCATACCCCTGTCTCTCTTACACACACATAGACACTTGAAAGTCATATGAGTAGGATGATAAATGAGTCAAGTTGAGCTTAGCAAAGCTTAAATTTTTGTTGAATGCATTTAGCTTAAGCTCAAGATTGATTCATTAGCCAATTGAGCATGGTGCAAGTCTGAGATTGACTATAGAAGATTCATGTAAACTCAAAAGTGTTTATATGAAACTATGCTTAGTTAAGCAAGTTCTATATAGTAATTTAGTATGATTTGGACAAGTTTGAATTGATTTGATCTTTTATTTATTTGAAAACTGTGTTTAGTTAAGCTAGCTCTATATGCAACTGATTTACGTGTGTAAGAATAAGTGGTTACATGTAAGATACGACTCAATATGTTTGATAAGAATGTGCTTTTACAACGTTACCTTGATTCGGTACACGTTTTCAGCTTAGACCTGATAGAAGCTCAATTGCGACTATCTTGATTTTATTTAGTTTGCAGCGTTGTGTGGACAGGTTTAAATAAAGTGTTTTTAGTGAAACAATTGGTCATTACGATACATTGTATTGTCATTGTATAGTCTATTTACTACCGTTAGTTTAAGATAATCTTGTCTATAATTCTAATCAATTATATACATATATATGGATCAGTTGATCAACCATTTTAACCCGCCCAATTTTCCTCATGAGGGCTATGAAATTATGACGGAATGCTTATATTTAAATGATTGTTATGAGGTAACTATTTTAATTTGTCTTTTGAGTGCAAATTTCTTGATTTTGTTGTTGACATCATGTGTAATGTTTTTATTACAGAGTATATAGATTAAATGATAGATTATGATGTTGTGTATATTTCCCTTCTGTTTTATTCCTCTCCCCTTACTTCTAGTGTATATAGTCTGTTTTTTATTCATGATTAAGTTAATATGTGTTTGTTTCATAGTAAGGGGATAGGTATGTAAAGTGAGATACTGAGATGACAAATATATGATAAGATGGATCAACCCATGTATTGTTCTTTCAAATTTGTTGTTGTGCATTAAAGTCGTTTGTTATATTTCTCTATTTAAATTAATGTTTTCTACTAATATATGTTAGAATTTTTAGATTCAGTTAGATGGTTAAAGGTTGAAGACAGAAATGCAGAGCTTATTGCTTGCATTCAGCGGACCTCCTTTAGCTCGATAACGCCAAAGATTTTCTTAGATGCTCTTACATTGAGGTTTTGTGGTATATATCAAAAGGAATAGCCCTGATCATCTTCTTATGAAGAAAAAGGAAATGTTTTCGCCGATTATGTTCAACGACTTATTATGAAGTGCTTTTCATGTCAGGTGCATGTTCTTTAGACATAGAGTTTTGATTTTTTTTCGATGATGATATGTTGTTATGTGATGTTATTAACCATGCCTCATTGACATATGAAATAGAGCTGTGTCTTTAGATAGGATATGTATTTTTTTTTTTAGGAAAATGTAGAAAATAGGAGATAAGAGAGTGAAAAATCAGTGGGTCAAACGGGTTGAGGTCAAAAGAAGTCATTATTGTTACAACGTGGGGAACGAATGCTTGAGTGTGAACAAATAGCTGACTCTTGCAAGTTTGTGGCCAGCGATCACCCTCTAAGCTATACGCTTGATAACGAACTAAAGGGCTCGAAGCTATAGAAGCTCTACAAATAGCAGTTCTTACGAATTTATGGCACAGTTCTTTAAGCTGGGTAAAGTAAACAGTAAACAGCAAAGACCTCCACTTTTTTTTTCTCTTCATTCGAACTATTGACTTTCGCAGTGTTGTAACAGAAACACGAATGATATACTATATTATATTCTAATAATATTATTATATATATATATTTTAAATGCAGTAGAGTAGACTCATAGTGACGAAGTTGCTTTGACTACAGAACCATGCCTGTCTGTTGGAGCGAATTGGATGATCGGGCCGAGGGCAGCCGAAACAGTTTGTTTCAAGTTAACATGAATCTTTCTGTGTTAAAACTTGTTTTTCTTTTAATACACTAGTGTACCAATATGATTATATCAGTTGTGAATGACAAATACATTTTTTCACCTCCGAACTCATATGAAGAACATATTCTGTATAAATGGGCTGATTCATATTACATATTGTCTTTAATGAGTTAAATGGGTCTAACGATTATCATTGCCAAAATAACATTCAAGATGCATTTCTAATCTTATAAGAATTTGATTACCTTACGGTGACAGCTACAGTACGAGTCCATATAGTTGGTGGCAGCTGCAGTACGAGGCCATATAGTTGGTGGCAACTGAATTTGATTACCTTTTTTCATTTGAAATATTATCATACATCAAATGAATGTTAATACGCTCACAAGATATGTTATTATATATTTTTATTAGCTTTAATACTAAACTATTTGAACTTAATAGTCAGGTTTTTGCTCAATATCTTAATTTTGTTTGTAGGTAGCAAAGAGTCTGAGTATTCATATTTCAAAGTATTTGTACGAAATTGGTTACTTTGTTGGTGCAAAATGGTTCAAGTATTGATATTATACCAACTCGTCCAATCGAATTATTTAACCCAAATAGTCAGGTTTGTTTTATTCAACCAGTTTGACACATTACTCCCCTTTCTAATCGAAACCCAAATTGGCACATTTATTTAAATGGGTCCTAACATGTATCAAGGGAAGTACGAGGCCATATCATTGCTTGAACAACACACAAGATGGTGGCAGCTGCAGTACGAGGCCATATAGTTGCCTGAATATTTGAAGTATCAACAGTCTCACTCCACATACAAACTTCGCCAACCACAAAAGCAACAGTTTTCTCTTCTAGTGATTCATCATCAGTTTCATTTTGATGGCCTTTTTATCTATCATCCAATTGATTCCAAGATCCATAGGTTGGTAACATCCTTAACACTGCAAATGAAGAGGGTTAGATTTGCTGACAAGAGGAGAATTGTGAAGGCCAAGTAATACCGAGTAGGTTGAAGGAGCAAAGAGAAAAGTGAAGTGGTGAGAAATGTTATTATAATAAACATTAATTGTATCTAATTTTTGTTGTTTTGTCACTTAAAATGTTATTATATGTTAACATACATCTCTTGAATGTTAACGTGCTGAAAAATATTTATTATACATATGGTAAATGTTAACATACATCTCGTGAATGTTAATCTTTATTGTACATCTGGTGAATGCTAACATAAATATGATGATTTTTTTATATTTATTACTTAATATATTATCATACAATGTTAACGTGTTCATAATTTATTATTGTACATCTCATGAATGTTAATATTATTGTACATCTAGTGAATGTTAACATTCATTTAGTAATGGTTAACATAACATTTGATGAATGTTAACATACAACTGATGGATGTTAACATACAACTTATGGATGTTTTATATTTATTACTTAATATATTAACATACATGAATGTTAACATGTTAACATACATCTAATGAATTTTAACGTGTTAACATGTATCTGGTGAATGTTAACGTGTTAACATACATGAATGTTAACGTGTTAACATGCATATGATGAATGTTAACGTGTTAACATGCATCTGATTAATGTTAAAGTGCTGAGAAATTATTATTGTACATCTAATTATTTTCTAAGGAATGTTAAATGGTTGAGAAATTATTATCGTACATCTGATTTCTTTCAAAGTTGTACACGTTCCAGATTACAAAAACCTTAAACTGATATACTGTAAGCCTGTTGTATTTAACCATCAAATAATCAAATATAAGTAACCTACAATTGAAGAGAATTACTTTGGCTGTGAGGGAATGTGGCCAGCTGAGTCTGGTCATACAAAGAGGCATGCATATAATTCATCATTTATATTTAACATGTCTAGAAATCACAAACTATAACAAAGCCATGGATATACACTCACAAACTGTAACAAAAGGCAACTGTTTTTCAACAATACAATTGTATAAGATTTAACTTATGTATCGTACATAATAAGATTTTACATCAGATTCGTCTATCATTCTGTTGCAGCGCCTTGTAGGATCAAGGGGTTCTATAGAGAAGGATAAAAATTAGTGTTCACTTGCTTCCACCTCAACTTCATAATTTTGGATTAAATTTGATTCATCTACGTTCTTATACTAACATATTTGGCTGCAACTTCTTGCCCGTTGATCGAGTCATTTGGTTCACTTCCAGCCATGAAACTGACATTAGAGATACTCGGTACATGTTAAAACTACAATGTTTTAATAATTAATCATTATTAAGAGGTAGAATAAAATAATAAAATAATCTAGCAACTATATTCATCATTTGAAATGCTAATATTCATTACACTTAACTAATATTCATCATCTGAAATTGAAACTATCGAGCAACAATTTTGAATATAAAAAAGTCTTCACAAAATTTCAGATGCACCTTAAGAAAAAAAAACTGTTAAACATACAAGACTAGAAAGAAACCATACCAATTTCAAAAACAAGTAGCCATTTCAAATTTGTACTCTTCAACGCTAGCTTTAAGTGAACGCCCTTCATGTTGATCCTAAATGACAAAATTATAATCACTAAAATTAAGTTGTACACACCATAAATCTTTTAAATCATTATTTCACGCATTAAGCTTTGAAAAATTAAGTATCTCAAATTTTAACTTTAGTTAGATAGAGTACATCAAAGATAAATAAGGGTTTGAAGTTTATGAATCCTTAAAATCATGAGAATAAAGATACTTACAAAGCTATGTATTTACAAAAAAAAATGATTACAAGTATTTTTCTTGTAAAAGATTTTTTTTCTGAAAACTAAGCAAGTAAAATCATATGTACAAGTTTTGACTTTTTAAGTTAGCTAGAAAAAAAAGTACTTAATGGTTCCAATCAAATTAAAACAATGGACTAACAGAATTAGCAAAAACATCAAACATCATAGTACCAAATATTAGTAAAAAGGAAAAAAAAAATGATGTTAAAATTGTACTCCATATCTTTTTCTGAGAACTCCAAAATCAATTCACAAGACTCAATAAAACTTACCAGCAGAAATACCAGAGCAATCAGCATAAGATGGTCTAATAAAAATATACCGTCTGCCTCGTGTAACCTCTTAACAACTCCTGTATGTAATAACTCATGTATGATTTGGCTTCAACCTGTCTAGAATGCGAGTATATGCAGATAACTAGAAAAGTCATATTGATGTAGCTAACTTGCTATCAAAGACCTCCATAAGATGGTCTAATTGGTAGTTATCATATAATGTTTATGATAAGGCTAAAAAGGAACATATATTTCATAGCAATATCCCTCCTAAATAATAGGTTTTCATTTGTAATTGTATTATATTTTCATTGTATTTGTTTAAATAAATAAGTGCGAAGACAAAAGGCGAAAACGAAGATTTGAAGACACAAACGTCCAAAAAACTTAAATGTACAAGATACAATTCAAAAGGTTCAATTTATTGATGAGAAACGTCTAAAAATGACAAAAGTACAAGTTGTGGAACGCAAAGTACAAGATATTAAATTGAACGCAAGGACGTCCGAAAATCCGGAACCAGGACATGAGTCAACTATCAACGCCCGACGCAACGGACTAAAAATTACAAGTCTACTATGCACAAGAATATAATATAATATATAAATAATTATATTAATTATTTATATTTTATATTTATATATATAAAACGTCGGCAAAGAAGATCCAAAGGGGTGTGAGCTGTATTCCATATCCCCGCGACTCGCGGAGTTCTCAGGCACAAAGTGCCGCGACTCGCGGAGCACAGAAATTTCAGAATCCCTATAAAAGGTCGCGAATTCTGCCGAGTTTAATAACATAATAATAATAATACTCCCTAGTATAATATAAATAAATATATATAATATATATATATACATAATATAGATTAGTGTTATATTAGATTAGTTTGGGTTATGTAAAGGTTATTTTACGGGTTTTTGAAGTCGAAATTCTGTCCGTGTAACACTACGCGATAAATACTCAATGTAAGTTATGTTCTCCTTTTTAAATTAATGTCTCGTAATTTAGTTATTATTATGCTTATTTGAGCCGAAGTAATCATGATGTTGGGCTAATTACTAAAATTGGGTAATTGGACTTTGTACCATAATTGGGGTTTGGACAAAAGAATGACACTTGTGGAAATTAGACTATGAGCTATTAATGGGCTTTATATTTGTTTAACTAAATGATAGTTTGTTAATGTTAATATAAAGATTTACAATTGGGCGTCCCTATAAATTACCATATACACTCGATCGGACACGATGGGCGGGGTATTTATATGCACGAATAATCGTTCATTTAACCGGACACGGGAATGGATTAATAGAAACTAGAATAATTAAAACAGGGGTGAAATTATGTACAAAGGACACTTGGTATAATTGATAACAAAATATTAAAACCTTGGGTTACACTCAGTCGACACCCTGGTGTAATTATTAAACAAAGTATTAAAATCTTGTTACAGTTTAAATCCCCAATTAGTTGGAATATTTAACTTCGGGTATAAGGATAATTTGACGAGGGCACTCGCATTTTATATTTATGACCGATGGACTGTTATGGACAAAAAACCAGACGGACATATTAAATAATCCAGGACAAAGGACAATTAACCCATGGGCATAAAACTAAAATCAACACGTCAACCATCATGGTTACGGAAGTTTAAATAAGCATAATATATTTTATTTCATATTTCCTCGTACTTTTATTTATTGTCATTTTAATTATGGTTATTTATTTTATTGTTATTTAAATATCATCATTTACTATACGCTTCGCTTAAAATATAAATCGACAAACCGGTCATTAAACGGTAAACCCCCTTTTATATATTATTATATATAATTATATATATTTTGTACAAATATAGTTGTTTAAAAATATAGTGTGCAATAAGCCCGCTCCCTGTGGAACGAACCGGACTTACTAAAAACTATACTACTCTACGATTAGGTACACTGCCTATAGTGTTGTAGCAAGGTTTAGGTATATCCATTTTGTAAATAAATAATTAAAACTTGTGTAATTTGTAACGTATTTCGTAGTAAAATATAGTACTATCACGTACCCCTCCGCTACCACATCAAGTTTTTGGCGCCGCTGCCGGGGACTCGGCAAAACGCTATATTTTTAATTTATTTTTGTATAAATATATTTTTATATATTTTTAGAAAAACAATAAAAAAAAAAAACACGTTTTTCAATCTCCGCGACTTGCGGAGGTTTTCTGGTACGGATCACCGCGACTCGCGGAGCCGCCCTGGCAGACCTGACCACGGAACCCTAATCGCATTTAATACGGAGTATATTAATTATTATTATTTTTAAAACCCTAATTAGTTTAATTAATTTAATATTTAGTTTTAATTTTAATTAATTAGTAATAATTAATTTTAATTAGTTTTATTTATATATAAAAATTAATACTATTATAAAATAAATATAAAAATAAGTAATTTTATCACTTTTTGTAATTTGTATCCTTTTATTTAGTGTAATCGTAATATTTTGTATATTTTTCATTCGCAATTAGTTTTAAAATTAGTTTTTCCGTAGTTATTTTATATGTATAGATTCTTAGGCTTTGCCGTAAAATCCCTTAAGTGCTTTTTCTTTAGATTAAAATTTAGGCGCTTTAGAATTTTGCGACGCCGTTTTTCGCTTTAGTTTTAAATAGATTTTAGTGCCTTTAAGTAATTGACGTTTTCTGAATAAAATTGCATTTACCTTTAGACCTTTAGGCGCAACTTTTTAGATATAATTTTTAGACTTTTAAGTTACGACGCGCTATTTTCTTATTTTTATTTTTCGACGTTTTTCGACACGCATTCTTTTTCTTTCTTATTTCTCGACGCTTTAGTTTTTAGGACTTAGAAATTTTCTCTATTTCTTATCTAATATCTCAAACGGAAAGAAAAATTATTTAAGTGGTTAAATTAATGGACGTTGACAATTTTCTGCTTCGTAGTAATAGTTGGATTTGTTAGTGGCTGAGTTGTGAGCTTCCGATTTAAAGGGTTCTGGCTCCCTGCTGCATCTTTTGGCTATTCGAAATGTGGACAAAAGCAGAAAAGTCTATTAATTGGACAACTTATATAAGTTTTTCTATTTTTATAACTAATAGGATAATTAGTAAATGCACCACATTGTAGCTAAAATTTGGCCATCGCAATAAAATGGAAAATTTTGAAAACAAGGCTATGGAAACTCTTTTTGATATCCGAAATCAATTAAATCAATACTCTCAAACGAGTGTTGATAAAAATTCATTCGGTCAATCTTGGATCACGAACGACGAAACAATAACTGGTTGTGAAATTTGTGGAGATTATCACTCAACATGGGAATGTTACTATTACGTTCCTATGGAAAATTACGCACCCACGGAACCTGAATGGAACGATTACGAAGAATACAATTCAAATTGGGATTATTCCCAAGAATATATCCAAACTCAACAACCAGAAGACGAGGAAAATTATGTGCCTGAAAATTCTTTAGATTATATGAAAATCAAACTCGAAGAACTCAATGCTCAAAATGAACAAATGAGAGAGTTTGTAAACCGGCAAGCTGAAACTCTATCAGACTACACACCTGTTGATCTGAGGAGTATTGTACAATAAAATCTCATATCATCGAATTTTGATGAATTCAAGAGCTCCGAAATCACCAACTATCCCGATGATACTTTTTATTCAGTCTTACCAATTTCACAACATATTGACACATTAGCCTCTACCGACGAAATCATCAATCCATCAATGGATGATGAAGAAGAAGTAAGGGTGACAAATTGGTACTCTTGAGAAAACGATAACGTTGAAAATTTTACCCCCAAGGCCAAACCAAACTTCACCATTCCACAACCTTCCAACCCAATATTCTCAATAGACGAGTCATCCACCGGAAATGAACTACAAGCTGTAATAGATAATGACACCTCAAATTTCACCCAATTGGGTAATAGAGGTGAAAATTTTGATCCTGAGAATAAAAGGAAGGAAATATTAGGAATTGTCCACCCTATAGAAATAAGTATGTCGGTGTATATCGATCCATTTGACCAAGAACTAAAAAAGAGACATATCCATTTACTAAAAGCTACACTTAAAAAAGAATTAAGTAGTGACGATCGGGAGAGTCTAAACTTTAAACCCATTGATATATTATACACCACCCGAGATGTAAATAACTGGCTCACTATTCTAATTCTTGGAACTTATTCTACTGACTTCACATGTCGTCAGCTAAGTGTGGGGAAGTTTAACCCCACTTAACGTTAAATTAGGGGTTCGGGTTAGTGCATAACTCGTTAATAAACATGCATAATAAATTAGGACAAAAGACGTATTTTTAAAGATTAGCAAACAGTTCAGAAAAGCAACCGTTTTTGAAGAAAAATATGTGTGATAAAACATGAAGGAATGAACGATGAGGCGCGCCATCTATCATTCGACGAGTTTTGTAATTAAAAACTGGGTATTTTTAATTACTTTTCTACACTAATCACCCTCATGAATTTATAATTATAGTCTGATTTCATGCAAATGAGGGCATTGCATGATCTCAAGTGTGGGGAAGGGTTATAAATTCTTTCGGGTTTACACTTGGTTTAATTGCCAAATTTTGTGAAAATTTGAAAATTTTTCAACTAAATGAAGTCAAAATCATGTTTATACATATTTATGAACGATGAAAACTAGGTGTTAATACCGAAATTATCATTACCTCGGAAAGGACATAAATTGAGAAACACCCTAAAACGATTGAATTCATTTAAAATAGAATAAAGGAGAATAAAAAGGCAAAGAAAGAAACTAAGTGTGGGGAGAATGTACCAAGTTATTCAATTAAAAACTATCTATCACATGTTTATGTAAAGTTTATTGCAAGTGCTTTTGTTTTGGACTAAATTAACTGTTTTACCCGATTTACTGTAATGAAAGATGGATCTACACGATGAATCAATTCCATCATTTAAAGGAAGTAAAGTCTTCCGAAAAAAGAAACGTGCTTCTTGATTTAGGTCATGAAGTTGTCGTCCAGACCAGCTGTAGGTTGACGAAAAATCTAGAAAAGTCAACTCTAAAATCAGCAGGAAATCCACGGACCTCAACATCAAACAGGGTCGCCATGTGGTCAGATTTATCCTAACCATGAGAAGGATTTATCTCGTACAATGGGGGGGCACCGTGCAAATTAGCTTGATAAGACTAATGAATCAGATCCCCAGAAAGGATAATCTCCTTAAAGATCAAAAATCAGCTTTTAAGACTGATATTACTCAATCCTAGAGATTGACCTTAAAGATTGAGAATTACAAACTCATGGAATTCAATGATATCTAAACTCGAGCTTGAACGAGAAAATATTTTGATCAAAAATAAAACCGATTTGTTTTCTGAAAACCCATTTTCAATGCGTTCATTACCATTGAACGTAAAATCCTAGGAATTCACCTGGAATTCATTAGATCACCTGAACCAAATCGGGTGTCAACCGTAAGAACGGTGGTTGCATAGCATGGTCAGAGACAGGACCTTGTGCCAGACCGAAAAATCATAGGATGATCTTTACTATTGCTCCTACAAAGGATAGTACTAGCATCCGACACGTTTTAAGACCATAATCATATGCATGTCATTAGACGTTGCCTTAACAGTTTCTTGTTCATCGCTTTCCTTTACAACCGGACGGTAGTTTACCGAAAGGTAATATACGGAGCAAGTAAACTGGACGTGTTGCTTTCCTAATACAAGGTTAGCAAGTGGGTGACACAAAACCATAAGTTTTGAGCTAAAATTTTCAAATCTGAAACCCACAAAACCCACAAAAATATTTTGCAAACACCGGTGAAGGGTTATTCCGGAAAACTTATCTAGGGTAAAAGCTAGATTGAATTTTCAAAAGATCAAATGTTTTCATAAAGATCCAATTTCCTTAAGGATCTACATTTTCATAGTCATGTGGGACTGTAAACCGCCTTTCAAATGTGCACTTTGCTTTGGAAACCGAAAGTAAATCGGCTATTTGATTGCAAGTGTCGTTGACCTAAACCCGAGGCAACTGTGGATGACACACCCACCTTTAACCATGGTTCTATCATTACTATCATTGTTTATACCACCATATCAAAATCACTGATGTACAAAGTGTGATGAATAAAAAAGTGATTCATGTATGTTTTTATTTCAAGTTCTGTATTGCTTGAGGACAAGCAACGCTCAAGTGTGGGGATATTTGATAAGGCTAAAAAGGAACATATATTTCATAGCAATATCCCTCCTAAATAATAGGTTTTCATTTGTAATTGTATTATATTTTCATTGTATTTGTTTAAATAAATAAGTGCGAAGACAAAAGGCGAAAACGAAGATTTGAAGACACAAACATCCAAAAAACTTAAATGTACAAGATACAATTCAAAAGGTTCAATTTATTGATGAGAAACGTCTAAAAATGAGAAAAGTACAAGTTGTGGAACGCAAAGTACAAGATATTAAATTGAACGCAAGGACGTTCGAAAATCCGGAACCAGGACATGAGTCAACTATCAACGCCCGACGCAACGGACTAAAAATTACAAGTCTACTATGCACAAGAATATAATATAATATATAAATAATTATATTAATTATTTATATTTTATATTTATATATATAAAACGTCGGCAAAGAAGATCCAAAGGGGTGTGAGCTGTATTCCATATCCCCGCGACTCGCGGAGTTCTCAGGCACAAAGTGCCGTGACTTGCGGAGCACAGAAATTTCAGAATCCCTATAAAAGGTCGCGAATTCTGCCGAGTTTAATAACATAATAATAATAATACTCCCTAGTATAATATAAATAAATATATATAATATATATATATATATATATATATATATATATATATATATATATATATATAAAATATAGATTAGTGTTATATTAGATTAGTTTGGGTTATGTAAAGGTTATTTTACGGGTTTTTGAAGTCGAAATTCTGTCCGTGTAACACTACGCGATAAATACTCAATGTAAGTTATGTTCTCCTTTTTAAATTAATGTCTCGTAACTAATTTATTATTATGCTTATTTGAGCCGAAGTAATCATGATGTTGGGCTAATTACTAAAATTGGGTAATTGGACTTTGTACCATAATTGGGGTTTGGACAAAAGAATGACACTTGTGGAAATTAGACTATGAGCTATTAATGGGCTTTATATTAGTTTAACTAAATGATAGTTTGTTAATGTTAATATAAAGATTTACAATTGGACGTCCCTATAAATTACCATATACACTCGATCGGACACGATGGGCGGGGTATTTATATGCACGAATAATCGTTCATTTAACCGGACACGGGAATGGATTAATAGCCACTAGAATAATTAAAACAGGGGTGAAATTATGTACAAAGGACACTTGGTATAATTGATAACAAAATATTAAAACCTTGGGTTACACTCAGTCGACACCCTGGTGTAATTATTAAACAAAGTATTAAAATCTTGTTACAGTTTAAATCCCCAATTAGTTGGAATATTTAACTTCGGGTATAAGGATAATTTGACGAGGGCACTCGCATTTTATATTTATGACCGATGGACTGTTATGGACAAAAAACCAGACGGACATATTAAATAATCCAGGACAAAGGACAATTAACCCATGGGCATAAAACTAAAATCAACACGTCAACCATCATGGTTACGGAAGTTTAAATAAGCATAATATATTTTATTTCATATTTCCTCGTACTTTTATTTATTGTCATTTTAATTATGGTTATTTATTTTATTGTTATTTAAATATCATCATTTACTATACGCTTCGCTTAAAATATAAATCGACAAACCGGTCATTAAACGGTAAACCCCCTTTTATATATTATTATATATAATTATATATATTTTGTACAAATATAGTTGTTTAAAAATATAGTGTGCAATAAGCCCGCTCCCTGTGGAACGAACCGGACTTACTAAAAACTATACTACTCTACGATTAGGTACACTGCCTATAGTGTTGTAGCAAGGTTTAGGTATATCCATTTTGTAAATAAATAATTAAAACTTGTGTAATTTGTAACGTATTTCATAGTAAAATATAGTACTATCACGTACCCCTCCGCTACCACATCAGTTTAAAATTTGAAAAACCAATATGAGAAAACGGTGCTGACTTGTGACATCATTGGCCAAATTTATAGAATGAACAGACTGTATATATTCAAAGGTTTGGACAATAATATGAACAAACTGACACTAGACAATAGATATAATTCATGAACAGATAATTGGCATTAAGATTTCAGTACCTGAATACTATAACATGGTTTTGACATACCCATTATGAAAACATATTGGGATGTATATCAATTGTAATGAAGAGTCAGTTAACGGTGTATTACAAATGATCAGCATAATCAAAATGTTCATAATTGAACTAACATGTTCAATTCTTTCTGAATGTTCTATTGTTACATCTAAAATTTTGATATTCACTTCCTTTGCTTCTTCATCAGGACAAATTGCCTAGTATAATTTTCTCTATAAAGGAACTACCATTAATTGTGAACTGTGACCTATAACCTAATAAAATTTTAGCAACAAATTTAGTGATGTATGTAAGAATCCTTGAGGAACTGTAACAACTCTATACAATTATCGAACCTATGTTTCACATTAACAGTAAAATATATTACCAAATCTGTAACACTGAGGACCAACTAGATGTATATGAACATGATATATACGCAAATACATAAATAAAAGAAAATTGAATGAATTAGTACCTCCCTGAAGTGCCAATTATGGAGTATTTATTACTCAACGGAAGCAGGTCGCAATATTTTAATGAGCTTGTGTCGACGCTGCAACTTTTGTAAATGAGCGAACCCTAAATTTTGAAACCCTAATATTGAAATCGAATTGACGACAAATCAGGTTAAATTGTGCAAAATACATATGAAAACGTCGAACATCAACCCTATATTCATAGTTATTAGGAATCCACATGTGATTTTAGTGTAGATCTGGAAAAATTTAGGATGAATGTGTGAAGAACATAAACCCCACAGTAATTAATACTCCGTAATTGCTCTTTTTTCATTGACGCCTTTTAATGAGAATTGTCAATTTACTATATTGACCTTCCGCGTGTTTTTTGAATTTAATCAGATCTGTGGTCAGGATCTGCTTATCTACTTATCCCCATTTTACTCCTTATCCCTTGATCTTTCATATATATATATATATATATATATATATATATATATATATATATATATATATATATATATATATATATATATACACACACACACACACATGGAGTATAAGGAAAAATATTACTCCAGGAATGTTTGCACTTCGATTTGATTTAACGAATAAAAAGGGTTATCCGTGTGTTGCAGCGGAGAAGTTGTTACATAAACTTTGTACTGTGTAACACAGGTCATTATTTTGTAAGATATAATTTGAAATTTGATTACAACATACATCACTACAAAAAAATGTGTAGTTTTAAACGTTTTTTACTTTACTTTCTGACGTTCAAAAATGCGTAGTATAAAATTCTTGACCCTTCACTCTAGCGTGGTAAATATGGGCGTCAGAAATTACTATACTAACTATTCTTGAAGCTTCAATCTAGCGCGGTAAATATGAGCGTCAGAAATTACTATACTAACTATTAGACAAAAATGATAAATAGTAACTACGGGCGTTTTCGTCTTTTCACCTTTTTTTAACCTAAATTTCATTTCACTTACAAAGCCCCCCCCCCCCTCCCCTCCATTTTTCCAATAAATCAAATCGACCCCTCAAACAGGGGGGTTAAGTGTCAAATAACCATTTTCATAAAAAAATCTTAAATAAACTCCACCCAAAATATTCAACGGGTCATATCCTCTCGCTCGCAACGAGTTAAATTTTTCCGGCACCATCGTTAAACTCGAAATAATTTTAGGAATACAATGTCACTAACTATACGCAAAACGGACACTTTTTAAAAAACGCTAAATATTTGGGGTACTTTTCACACACGTTGATTTTGCTTTAAATTTTTAAAAGTCGACAATTCCATAGCGAAATGCGGAGATGCACATATATTGTTAATTTAAAATAACATTTAAATCTTTCACATGTTATACCTTTTAGTTCGACTCGAGTTGCACTTCAACGACATCATCGTTAGCCACAAAATAATTTTACAAACTAAAAGTAATAAAATACATTGAAAACCGATGTAGTGACCCGAACTTTTCCATGATTATCCCATGATTATATATTAAATGAAATTGATATTTGCATGATTAAATATTTCCAACATGTTAAGCAATCAAACTTGTTAAGACTTGATTATTTGAAATGAGCTTTATATAGACAATTGACCACCCAAGTTGACCGACGATTCACGAACGTTAAAACTTGTAAAAACTATATGATGATATATATATATGGATATGTATATAGCTAACATGATATTATGAAAAGTATGTATCTCACTAGGTATATTAACAATGAGCTATATACATAAAATGAGACTATTAAATTATGAAACTTGAAACGATTATCGTTGTAACGACATTTTAATGTATATATATCATATTAAGATATATTCATTATTGGTGATTTGTGTCACCAATATGATTTAAGTGTAATGGGATTAATTTGTTAACCAAAATAACCTTGATAAATATCGAACAAGTTTGGGAAAGTGTGGAGTGCACACTTGTTTGAACTTATCTTAATTATGACGAGGGTTCGGGGGTAGCGCCCCCGATAGCGGGGTCCAAGGGGTGGCAACCCCTGGCATGACTAATCGTTAACTTAAAGCTTAAATGAGATCGTTAACTTAAAGCTTTCAAAAACAACACTTACATGTAATGACTAACGTTGACTTAACGACTCAGTTAAAATGAATATACATGTAGTGTATTAAGATGTATTAGTACACTTTTGAAAAACTTCAAGGCACATATCAAAGTACTTCTACTTAGCAAAAATGCTTACAATTATATTTCCATTCATTTTCATCAACAATTATACTCGTAGTCATTCCGTATTCGTACCCGTATTATACATAGCTTCTAGACGTACTTACTATGGGTATATACCAATAGGAACAAGCATGAGATTCCACTCTTGGTTATGTCATGCATGACTAATCAAATTTAACTTCTACCATGAACTAGTCAACTAACTAGAACTCCTTTTAACCCCACTCACCACTCACCATTCACCACTCACCAATCAATCCATTTCACTTCCAATTCTCTTTCTAATTCTCTCTAAACACACATACACACACACACTCTTAGGAACGAAATTTTCAGTAAACTAATCATCATCTTCATCAAAAATTACTTCAAGAATCAAGCTATAATCATCATAGGAAGAACACTTCAAGAACACTTCGAAAATCCTTTCAAGTTTGCTAGCTTACTTTCAATCTTGCAAATCCATTCCAAGTAATCATCTAAGATCAAAAAACCTTTGTTAATTACAGTAGGTTATCTTTCTTATTCAAGGTAATATTCATATCCAAACTTTGATTCAATTTCTATAACTATAACAATCTTATTTAGAGTAGAAATCTTACTTGAACTTGTTTTCATGTCATGATTCTACTTCAAGAACTTTCAAGCCATCCAAGAATCCTTTGAAGCTAGATCAATTTTTGTCACTTCCAGTAGGTTTACCTACTAAACTTAAGGTAGTAATGATGTTCATAACATCATTCAATATATATATATATATATATATATATATATATATATATATATATATATCTTATTCGAAGATTTGAACATGTAATCACTAGAACATAGTTTAGTTAATTCTAAACTTGTTCGCAAGCAAAGTTAATCATTCTAAATTGACTTTTAAAATCAACTAAACACATGTTCTATATCTATATGATATGCTTACTTAATAATTTAAAACTTGGAAACACAAAGAACACCGTAAAACCAGACATACGCCGTCATAGTAAAACCGGTGGCTGTTTTGGGTTAGATAATTAAAAACTATGATAAACTTTGATTTAAAAGTTATTCTTCTGGAAAAATGATTTTTATTATGAACATAAAACTATATCCAACAAATCATGGTTAAACTCAAAGTGGAAGTATGTTTTCCAAAACAGTCATCAAGACGTTGTTCTTTCGACTGAAATGACTACATCTTACAATATTGACTTGTAACCTATTTCCGACTATAAACTTATACTTTTTCTGTTTAGTTTCATAAATGTTAGTTCATAATGAAACCATAGAAACTTGAATCACTCAAAACGGATTTAAAACGAAGAAGTTATGGGTAAAACAAGATTGGATAATTTTGCTTGTTGTAGCTACATGAAATTTGTAACAAATCTATACAAATCATAACTTAACTAACTTATATTGTATTATACATGTATTCTAACATATATTATGTAATCTTGGGATACCATCGACACGTATACAATGTTTTGACATATCATATCTGTAGTGACCCGAACTTTTCCATGTTTATATATATTAATTGAGATTGATATTTACATGATTAAATGTTTCCAACATGTTAAGCAATCAAACTTGTTAAGACTTGATTAATTGAAATATGTTTCATATAGACAATTGACCACCCAAGTTGACCGGTGATTCACGAACGTTAAAACTTGTAAAAACTATACGATGACATATATATGGTTATATATATAGTTAACATGTTTTTATTATAAGTATGTATCTCATTAAGTATTTTAACAATGAGTTATATACATAAAAATGAGACTATTAATTTAAGAAACTCGAAAACGATATATATAACGATTATCGTTATAACAACGTCTTACTAGGTACATATGAATCATATTAAGATATTGATACACTTGATTAATTATGTTAAATTATAAGTAAATATATTATTAAGTGTATTAACAATGAAATACATATGTAAAAATAAGGCTACTAACTTAATGATTTCGAAACGAGACATATATGTAACGATTATCGTTGTAACGACATTTAACTGTATATACATCATACTAAGATATATTATATATCATAATATCATAATAATATAATAATTTAACATCTCATTTGTTATAATAAACAATGGGTTAACAACATTCAACAAGATCGTTAACCTAAAGGTTTCAAAACAACATTTACATGTAACGACTAACGATGACTTAACGACTCAGTTAAAATGTATATACATGTAGTGTTTTAATATGTATTCATACACTTTTGAAAGACTTCAAGACACTTATCAAAATACTTCTACTTAACAAAAATGCTTACAATTACATCCTCGTTCAGTTTCATCAACAATTCTACACGTATGCACCCGTATTCGTACTCGTACAATACACAGCTTTTAGATGTATGTACTATTGGTATATACACTCCAATGATCAGATCTTAGCAGCCCATGTGAGTCACCTAACACATGTGGGAACCATCATTTGGCAACTAGCATGAAATATCTCATAAAATTACAAAAATATGAGTAATCATTCATGACTTATTTACATGAAAACAAAATTACATATCCTTTATATCTAATCCATACACCAACGACCAAAAACACCTACAAACACTTTCATTCTTCAATTTTCTTCATCTAATTGATCTCTCTCAAGTTCTATCTTCAAGTTCTAAGTGTTCTTCATAAATTTCAAAAGTTCTAGTTTCATAAAATCAAGAATACTTTCAAGTTTGCTAGCTCACTTCCAATCTTGTAAGGTGATCATCCAACCTCAAGAAATCTTTGTTTCTTACAGTAGGTTATCATTCTAATACAAGGTAATAATCATATTCAAACTTTGGTTCAATTTCTATAACTATAACAATCTTATTTCAAGTGATGATCTTACTTGAACTTGTTATCGTGTCATGATTCTGCTTCAAGAACTTCGAGCCATCCAAGGATCCGTTGAAGCTAGATCCATTTTTCTCTTTTCCAGTAGGTTTATCCAAGGAACTTAAGGTAGTAATGATGTTCATAACATCATTCGATTCATACATATAAAGCTATCTTATTCGAAGGTTTAAACTTGTAATCACTAGAACATAGTTTAGTTAATTCTAAACTTGTTCGCAAACAAAAGTTAATCCTTCTAACTTGAATTTTAAAATCAACTAAACACATGTTCTATATCTATATGATATGCTAACTTAATGATTTAAAACCTGGAAACACGAAAAACACCGTAAAACCGGATTTACGCCGTCGTAGTAACACCTCTGGCTGTTCTGGGTTAGTTAATTAAAAACTATGATAAACTTTGATTTAAAAGTTGTTATTCTGAGAAAATGATTTTTATTATGAACATGAAACTATATCCAAAAATTATGGTTAAACTCAAAGTGGAAGTATGTTTTCTAAAATGGTCATCTAGACGTCGTTCTTTCGACTGAAATGACTACCTTTACAAAAACGACTTGTAACTTATTTTTCTGACTATAAACCTATACTTTTTCTGTTTAGATTCATAAAATAGAGTTCAATATGAAACCATAGCAATTTGATTCACTCAAAACGGATTTAAAATGAAGAAGTTATGGGTAAAACAAGATTGGATAATTTTTCTCATTTTAGCTACGTGAAAATTGGTAACAAATCTATTCCAACCAAAACTTAATCAACTTGTATTGTATATTATGTAATCTTGAGATACCATAGACACGTATACAATGTTTCGACCTATCATGTCGACACATCTATATATATTTCGGAACAACCATAGACACTCTATATGTGAATGTTGGAGTTAGCTATACAGGGTTGAGGTTGATTCCAAAATATATATAGTTTGAGTTGTGATCAATACTGAGATACGTATACACTGGGTCGTGGATTGATTCAAGATAATATTTATCGATTTATTTCTGTACATCTAACTGTGGACAACTAGTTGTAGGTTACTAACGAGGACAGCTGACTTAATAAACTTAAAACATCAAAATATATTAAAAGTGTTGTAAATATATTTTGAACATACTTTGATATATATGTATATATTGTTATAGGTTCGTGAATCAACCAGTGGCCAAGTCTTACTTCCCGACGAAGTAAAAATCTGTGAAAGTGAGTTATAGTCCCACTTTTAAAATCTAATATTTTTGGGATGAGAATACATGCAGGTTTTATAAATGATTTACAAAATAGACACAAGTACGTGAAACTACATTCTATGGTTGAATTATCGAAATCGAATATGCCCCTTTTTATTAAGTCTGGTAATCTAAGAATTAGGGAACAGACACCCTAATTGACGCGAATCCTAAAGATAGATCTATTGGGCCTAACAAACCCCATCCAAAGTACCGGATGCTTTAGTACTTCGAAATTTATATCATATCCGAAGGGTGTCCCGGAATGATGGGGATATTCTTATATATGCATCTTGTTAATGTCGATTACCAGGTTTTCACCATATGAATGATTTTTATCTCTATGTATGGGATGTGTATTGAAATATGAAATCTTGTGGTCTATTATTATGATTTGATATATATAGGTTAAACCTATAACTCACCAACATTTTTATTGACGTTTTAAGCATGTTTATTCTCAGGTGATTATTAAGAGCTTCCGCTGTCGCATACTTAAATAAGGACGAGATTTGGAGTCCATACTTGTATGATATTGTGTAAAAACTGCATTCAAGAAACTTATTTTGTTGTAACATATTTGTATTGTAAACCATTATGTAATGGTCGTGTGTAAACAGGATATTTTAGATTATCATTATTTGATAATCTACGTAAAGCTTTTTAAAACCTTTATCTATGAAATAAAGGTTATGGTTTGTTTTAAAAATGAATGCAGTCTTTGAAAAACGTCTCATATAGAGGTCAAAACCTCGCAACGAAATCAATTAATATGGAACGTTTTTAATCAATAAGAACGGGACATTTCAGTTGGTATCCGAGCGTTGGTCTTAGAGAACCAGAATTTTGCATTAGTGTGTCTTATCGAGTTTGTTATGATGCATTAGTGAGTCTGGACTTCGACCGTGTTTACTTGAAAAATGATTGCTTAACAAATTTTGTTGGAAACTATATATTTTTAACATGTGAATATTATGTGATATATTAATCTCTTAACGTGTTTGATATTATGTGATAGATGTCTACCTCTAGAACAAGTCCCATTGACTCACCTAATAATAATGAAGAGTCAAATGTAAATTGGAATGATTCGTGGACTGATTCACAAGTTCCCGAAGAGGAACCGGAAGAAGAGTCAGAACCGGAAGAAGAGTCAGAACCGGAAGAAGAATCGGAATCGGAAGAAGAATCGGAACCAGATGAAGAAATAGAACCGGTGGGGGAAATAATAAAACGGTTAAGTAAAAGAAAATCCTCAACCAACCGACCAAGGTTAATTATGGTCAATGGTGTTTTCGCCAAGGAAGCAAAATATTGGGAGGATTACCAATTCTCCGATGAATCGGATTCCGACGAGAATTCCGATGATGTTATAGAAATTACCCCAACTGAATTTAAAAAGGCAAAAGAAAATAATAAGGGAAAGGGCATAAAAATAGAGAAATCTAATTCCAACCCCGATGAACTTTATATGTATCGTCAACCCCCGAAGTCCTTAAGTTGTAACAATGACCCGGGAACCTCTAAACCACCAGGTTTTTCTAAACCAATGTGGACAACGACGGCTCGTATTAGGGGAACATCATATATCCCTAGAAACTTGGCAAAACGAACCAAAACCGAAGAAGAAGAAACGAGCGAGTCGGAATAAGATAGTTGTATTCGTGTGGTGTAATATATGTAATATAGTGTTCTTATGCTTTATGATATATGTAAAAATTGCTTGTATTAATAAGTATTTTTTTATGAATCTAACTCTTGTCTATTTTACAGTTTAAAAACACAAAATGGATAGACAACCCAATATTTTAAGAGACCTACCCGGAGACATGATTGATGAAATCTTGTCTAGAGTCGGCCAGAATTCTTTGGCACAACTATTTAAGGCGAGATCAGTTTGTAAGACATTCGAAGAACGTTCCAAGAATGTCTTGGTTTATAAGAGACTTTCCTTTGAAAGATGGGGGATATCACATTGGGAAACCCATAAGTTACGATGTGTTTACTTTGACGCATATATTGCAGGGAACCCAAATGCTATTTTACGCAACGGGTTAAGAAATTATTTTGACTCAATATATCCGAATATTGGACTTCGTGATTTAGAAAAAAGCGGCTAACATGCAACATAAAGAAGCATGTTATGCTTACGGATTAGTAATGTTCGCTTCTCACCAAAGTGAGAACAAGAACATCGGGCTACAACTATTAAACAAAACGTTTCCACAAGTGACGGAGTCGGTAATTGGGGTAAGAAATGAAGTTTTTAGATTGTTACGGGACTGTTGGACATTACGTAACCCTCGTCCCTTTGACGACGTTACAACACGCTGTCTTATCAACTGCCATAACGGTTATGTTGCACAAGACCAAGGATGGGAAGTAGTCCTAGTAAAACCAGAATGCATGACTTGTTTCTGGACGTATGAATTACGTGTCTTTATTGCCTTTGCTGAACGACTTGTGTACTAGCTAGAATTATCTTCACAACTATCTTGTATCAAAGTTATTGTGTGCTATATTTCATGCTTTATGTAAAATAAGCGGTATTGTAAGTTTGTAAAATATTGTATAAAAGTTTGAACGCGAAATATTATTATAATCAGTTTTTCATATAGAATTGTAGTAGTTGAATTGTATATTAGCTACTAAGTATGAACTTAACGGGTAGGTACTACCCGAATTTAAACTTATAAAACGCTAATATGAAGAAAAAGCTTTTATAAATGAGTTCATATTATGCTACGAAATACTATTAACTACTCTTAATATTCTGTATGATTAACTTGTTCCATTTAACTATTTTGAAGGAATTGGCACCGACTACTCGACACACCGTGAATATGAATGAAGAGGAATTCCGTACTTTTCTAGCTTCAAACATAGTCGCAGTACAGGCTGCGCTACATACCAACAATAACCTTGGATCTAGCAGTACAGGAAATCGTGTAGGATGCACCTACAAAGAATTCACTGCCTGCAAACCTTTGGAATTTGATGGAATCGAAGGACCGATCGGATTGAAACGGTGGACCGAGAAGGTCGAATCGGTGTTTGCCATAAGTAAGTGTACTGAAGAGGACAAAGTAAAGTACGCTACGCATACCTTCACAGGTTCTGCGTTAACATGGTGGAATACCTATCTAGAGCAAGTGGGACAAGACGATGCGTACGCACTACCGTGGTCAGCATTCAAGCACTTGATGAACGAGAAGTACCGTCCCAGAACCGAGGTCAATAAGCTCAAGACAGAACTTAGAGGGTTACGAACCCAAGGATTTGATATTACCACGTACGAAAGACGATTCACAGAATTGTGCCTATTGTGTCCGGGAGCATTCGAAGATGAGGAAGAGAAGATCGACGCGTTTGTGAAAGGATTACCGGAAAGAATCCAAGAAGATATAAGTTCACACGAGCCCGCCTCCATACAACAGGCATGTAGAATGGCTCACAAACTAGTGAACCAGATTGAAGAAAGAATTAAAGAACAGACTGCTGAAGAGGCCAATGTGAAGCAAGTCAAAAGAAAGTGGGAGGAAAACGGTGATAAGAATCACCAATACAACAACAACAGCAATTACAACAATAATCGCAACAATTATCCCAACAATCGCAACATCAATCGCAACTACAACAAACGGCCCAACAACAACAACAACAACAACAGCAACTACAACAATCATCCCAACAACAATAATAACCGCAACAACAACAACAATCAGAAGCAGCTATGCCAAAGGTGTGAAAAGAATCACTCGGGGTTCTGCACCAAATTTTGCAACAAGTGTAAAAGAAATGGTCATAGCGCGGCGAAGTGTGAGGTCTACGGACCAGGGGTTAATAGAACGAAAGGAACAAATGGTGTCAGAACGAGTAATGGCGGAGCAAGTAGTGTCGGAGCAAGTTATGCCAATGTAGTTTGTTATAAATGTGGAAAACCAGGCCACATTATTAGAAATTGCCCGAACCAGGAGAACACGAATGGACAAGGCCGTGGAAGAGTTTTCAATATTAATGCGGTAGAGGCACAGGAAGACCCGGAGCTTGTTACGGGTACGTTTCTTATTGACAATAAATCTGCTTACGTTTTATTTGATTCGGGTGCGGATAGAAGCTATATGAGTAGAGATTTTTGTGCTAAATTAAGTTGTCCATTGACGCCTTTGGATAGTAAATTTTTACTCGAATTAGCAAATGGTAAATTAATTTCAGCAGATAATATATGTCGGAATCGAGAAATTAAACTGGTTAGCGAAACATTTAAGATTGATTTGATACCAGTAGAGTTAGGGAGTTTTGATGTGATAATCGGTATGGACTGGTTGAAAGAAGTGAAAGCGGAGATCGTTTGTTATAAAAATGCAATTCGCATTATACGAGAAAAAGGAAAACCCTTAATGGTGTACGGAGAAAAGGGCAACACGAAGCTACATCTTATTAGTAATTTGAAGGCACAAAAACTAATCAGAAAAGGTTGCTATGCTGTTCTAGCACACGTCGAGAAAGTACAAACTGAAGAAAAGAGCATCAATGATGTTCCCATTGCAAAAGAATTCCCGATGTATTTCCGAAAGAATTACCGGGATTACCCCCACATCGATCCGTTGAATTTCAAATAGATCTTGTACCAGGAGCTGCACCAATAGCTCGTGCTCCTTACAGACTCGCACCCAGCGAGATGAAAGAACTGCAAAGCCAATTACAAGAACTTTTAGAGCGTGGTTTCATTCGACCAAGCACATCACCGTGGGGAGCTCCTGTTTTGTTTGTCAAGAAGAAAGATGGTACATTCAGGTTGTGTATCGACTACCGAGAGTTGAACAAACTTACCATCAAGAACCGCTACCCACTACCGAGAATCGACGACTTATTTGATCAACTACAAGGCTCGTCTGTTTATTCAAAGATTGACTTACGTTCCGGGTATCATCAAATGCGGGTGAAAGAAGATGATATTCCAAAGACTGCTTTCAGAACACGTTACGGTCATTACGAGTTTATGGTCATGCCATTTGGTTTAACTAATGCACCAGCTGTGTTCATGGACCTTATGAACCGAGTGTGTGGACCATACCTTGACAAGTTTGTCATTGTTTTCATTGATGACATACTTATTTACTCAAAGAATGACCAAGAACACGGTGAACATTTGAGAAAGGTGTTAGAAGTATTGAGGAAGGAAGAATTGTACGCTAATTTTTCAAAGTGTGCATTTTGGTTGGAAGAAGTTCAATTCCTCGGTCACATAGTGAACAAAGAAGGTATTAAGGTGGATCCGGCAAAGATAGAAACTGTTGAAAAGTGGGAAACCCCGAAAACTCCGAAACACATACGCCAGTTTTTAGGACTAGCTGGTTACTACAGAAGGTTCATCCAAGACTTTTCCAGAATAGCAAAACCCTTGACTGCATTAACGCATAAAGGGAAGAAATTTGAATGGAATGATGAACAAGAGAAAGCGTTTCAGTTATTGAAGAAAAAGCTAACTACGGCACCTATATTGTCATTGCCTGAAGGGAATGATGATTTTGTGATTTATTGTGATGCATCAAAGCAAGGTCTCGGTTGTGTATTAATGCAACGAACGAAGGTGATTGCTTATGCGTCTAGACAATTGAAGATTCACGAACAAAATTATACGACGCATGATTTGGAATTAGGCGCGGTTGTTTTTGCATTAAAGACTTGGAGGCACTACTTATATGGGGTCAAAAGTATTATATATACCGACCACAAAAGTCTTCAACACATATTTAATCAGAAACAACTGAATATGAGGCAGCGTAGGTGGATTGAATTATTGAATGATTACGACTTTGAGATTCGTTACCACCCGGGGAAGGCAAATGTGGTAGCCGATGCCTTGAGCAGGAAGGACAGAGAACCCATTCGAGTAAAATCTATGAATATAATGATTCATAATAACATTACTACTCAAATAAAGGAGGCGCAACAAGGAGTTTTAAAAGAGGGAAATTTAAAGGATGAAATACCCAAAGGATCGGAGAAGCATCTTAATATTCGGGAAGACGGAACCCGGTATAGGGCTGAAAGGATTTGGGTACCAAAATTTGGAGATATGAGAGAAATGGTACTTAGAGAAGCTCATAAAACCAGATACTCAATACATCCTGGAACGGGGAAGATGTACAAGGATCTCAAGAAACATTTTTGGTAGCCGGGTATGAAAGCCGATGTTGCTAAATACGTAGGAGAATGTTTGACGTGTTCTAAGGTCAAAGCTGAGCATCAGAAACCATCAGGTAAACTTCAACAACCCGAAATCCCAGAATGGAAATGGGAAAACATTACCATGGATTTCATCACTAAATTGCTAAGGACTGCAAGTGGTTTTGATACTATTTGGGTAATAGTTGATCGTCTCACCAAATCAGCACACTTCCTGCCAATAAGAGAAGATGACAAGATGGAGAAGTTAGCACGACTGTATTTGAAGGAAGTCATATCCAGACATGGAATACCAATCTCTATTATCTCTGATAGGGATGGCAGATTTATTTCAAGATTCTGGCAGACATTACAGCAAGCATTAGGAACTCGTCTAGACATGAGTACTGCCTATCATCCACAAACTGATGGGCAGAACGAAAGGACGATACAAACGCTTGAAGACATGCTACGAGCATGTGTTATTGATTTCGGAAACAGTTGGGATCGACATCTACCGTTAGCAGAATTTTCCTACAACAACAGCTACCATTCAAGCATTGAGATGGCACCGTTTGAAGCACTTTATGGTAGAAAGTGCAGGTCTCCGATTTATTGGAGTGAAGTGGGGGATAGACAGATTACGGGTCCGGAGATTATACAAGAAACTACCGAGAAGATCATCCAAATTCAACAACGGTTGAAAACCGCCCAAAGTCGACAAAAGAGCTACGCTGACATTAAAAGAAAAGATATAGAATTTGAAATTGGAGAGATGGTCATGCTTAAAGTTGCACCTTGGAAAGGCGTTGTTCGATTTGGTAAACGAGGGAAATTAAATCCAAGGTATATTGGACCATTCAAGATTATTGATCGTGTCGGACCAGTAGCTTACCGACTAGAGTTACCTCAACAACTCGCGGCTGTACATAACACTTTCCACGTCTCGAATTTAAAGAAATGTTTTGCTAAAGAAGATCTCACTATTCCGTTAGATGAAATCCAAATCAACGAAAAACTTCAATTCATCGAAGAACCCGTCGAAATAATGGATCGTGAGGTTAAAAGACTTAAGCAAAACAAGATACCAATTGTTAAGGTTCGATGGAATGCTCGTAGAGGACCCGAGTTCACCTGGGAGCGTGAAGATCAGATGAAGAAGAAATACCCGCATCTATTTCCAGAAGATTCGTCAACACCTTCAACAGCTTAAAATTTCGGGACGAAATTTATTTAACGGGTAGGTACTGTAGTGACCCGAACTTTTCCATGTTTATATATATTAATTGAGATTGATATTTACATGATTAAATGTTTCCAACATGTTAAGCAATCAAACTTGTTAAGACTTGATTAATTGAAATATGTTTCATATAGACAATTGACCACCCAAGTTGACCGGTGATTCACGAACGTTAAAACTTGTAAAAACTATACGATGACATATATATGGTTATATATATAGTTAACATGTTTTTATTATAAGTATGTATCTCATTAGGTATTTTAACAATGAGTTATATACATAAAAATGAGACTATTAATTTAAGAAACTCGAAAACGATATATATAACGATTATCGTTATAACAACGTCTTACTAGGTACATATGAATCATATTAAGATATTGATACACTTGATTAATTATGTTAAATGATAAGTAAATATATTATTAAGTGTATTAACAATGAAATACATATGTAAAAATAAGGCTACTAACTTAATGATTTCGAAACGAGACATATATGTAACGATTATCGTTGTAACGACATTTAACTGTATATACATCATACTAAGATATATTATATATCATAATATCATAATAATATAATAATTTAACATCTCATTTGTTATAATAAACAATGGGTTAACAACATTCAACAAGATCGTTAACCTAAAGGTTTCAAAACAACATTTACATGTAACGACTAACGATGACTTAACGACTCAGTTAAAATGTATATACATGTAGTGTTTTAATATGTATTCATACACTTTTGAAAGACTTCAAGACACTTATCAAAATACTTCTACTTAACAAAAATGCTTACAATTACATCCTCGTTCAGTTTCATCAACAATTCTACACGTATGCACCCGTATTCGTACTCGTACAATACACAGCTTTTAGATGTATGTACTATTGGTATATACACTCCAATGATCAGCTCTTAGCAGCCCATGTGAGTCACCTAACACATGTGGGAACCATCATTTGGCAACTAGCATGAAATATCTCATAAAATTACAAAAATATGAGTAATCATTCATGACTTATTTACATGAAAACAAAATTACATATCCTTTATATCTAATCCATACACCAACGACCAAAAACACCTACAAACACTTTCATTCTTCAATTTTCTTCATCTAATTGATCTCTCTCAAGTTCTATCTTCAAGTTCTAAGTGTTCTTCATAAATTTCAAAAGTTCTAGTTTCATAAAATCAAGAATACTTTCAAGTTTGCTAGCTCACTTCCAATCTTGTAAGGTGATCATCCAACCTCAAGAAATCTTTGTTTCTTACAGTAGGTTATCATTCTAATACAAGGTAATAATCATATTCAAACTTTGGTTCAATTTCTATAACTATAACAATCTTATTTCAAGTGATGATCTTACTTGAACTTGTTTTCGTATCATGATTCTGCTTCAAGAACTTCGAGCCATCCAAGGATCCGTTGAAGCTAGATCCATTTTTCTCTTTTCCAGTAGGTTTATCCAAGGAACTTAAGGTAGTAATGATGTTCATAACATCATTCGATTCATACATATAAAGCTATCTTATTCGAAGGTTTAAACTTGTAATCACTAGAACATAGTTTAGTTAATTCTAAACTTGTTCGCAAACAAAAGTTAATCCTTCTAACTTGAATTTTAAAATCAACTAAACACATGTTCTATATCTATATGATATGCTAACTTAATGATTTAAAACCTGGAAACACGAAAAACACCGTAAAACCGGATTTACGCCGTCGTAGTAACACCGCGGGCTGTTCTGGGTTAGTTAATTAAAAACTATGATAAACTTTGATTTAAAAGTTGTTATTCTGAGAAAATGATTTTTATTATGAACATGAAACTATATCCAAAAATTATGGTTAAACTCAAAGTGGAAGTATGTTTTCTAAAATGGTCATCTAGACGTCGTTCTTTCGACTGAAATGACTACCTTTACAAAAACAACTTGTAACTTATTTTTCCGACTATAAACCTATACTTTTTCTGTTTAGATTCATAAAATAGAGTTCAATATGAAACCATAGCAATTTGATTCACTCAAAACGGATTTAAAATGAAGAAGTTATGGGTAAAACAAGATTGGATAATTTTTCTCATTTTAGCTACGTGAAAATTGGTAACAAATCTATTCCAACCAAAACTTAATCAACTTGTATTGTATATTATGTAATCTTGAGATACCATAGACACGTATACAATGTTTCGACCTATCATGTCGACACATCTATATATATTTCGGAACAACCATAGACACTCTATATGTGAATGTTGGAGTTAGCTATACAGGGTTGAGGTTGATTCCAAAATATATATAGTTTGAGTTGTGATCAATACTGAGATACGTATACACTGGGTCGTGGATTGATTCAAGATAATATTTATCGATTTATTTCTGTACATCTAACTGTGGACAACTAGTTGTAGGTTACTAACGAGGACAGCTGACTTAATAAACTTAAAACATCAAAATATATTAAAAGTGTTGTAAATATATTTTGAACATACTTTGATATATATGTATATATTGTTATAGGTTCGTGAATCAACCAGTGGCCAAGTCTTACTTCCCGACGAAGTAAAAATCTGTGAAAGTGAGTTATAGTCCCACTTTTAAAATCTAATATTTTTGGGATGAGAATACATGCAGGTTTTATAAATGATTTACAAAATAGACACAAGTACGTGAAACTACATTCTATGGTTGAATTATCGAAATCGAATATGCCCCTTTTTATTAAGTCTGGTAATCTAAGAATTAGGGAACAGACACCCTAATTGACGCGAATCCTAAAGATAGATCTATTGGGCCTAACAAACCCCATCCAAAGTACCGGATGCTTTAGTACTTCGAAATTTATATCATATCCGAAGGGTGTCCCGGAATGATGGGGATATTCTTATATATGCATCTTGTTAATGTCGATTACCAGGTTTTCACCATATGAATGATTTTTATCTCTATGTATGGGATGTGTATTGAAATATGAAATCTTGTGGTCTATTATTATGATTTAATATATATAGGTTAAACCTATAACTCACCAACATTTTTGTTGACGTTTTAAGCATGTTTATTCTCAGGTGATTATTAAGAGCTTCCGCTTTCGCATACTTAAATAAGGACGAGATTTGGAGTCCATACTTGTATGATATTGTGTAAAAACTGCATTCAAGAAACTTATTTTGTTGTAACATATTTGTATTGTAAACCATTATGTAATGGTCGTGTGTAAACAGGATATTTTAGATTATCATTATTTGATAATCTACGTAAAGCTTTTTAAAACCTTTATCTATGAAATAAAGGTTATGGTTTGTTTTAAAAATGAATGCAGTCTTTGAAAAACGTCTCATATAGAGGTCAAAACCTCGCAACGAAATCAATTAATATGGAACATTTTTAATCAATAAGAACGGGACATTTCAATATCGACCCATCTATATATATTATTTGGGAACAACTATAGGCACTCTATATGCAGTAATGCTTGAGTTAGCTATACAGGGTTGAGGTTGATTCCAAAATAATATATATACTTTGAGTTGTGATCTAGCCTGAGACTTGTATACACTGGGTCGTGGGTTGATTCGAGATAATATATATTGATTTATTTCTGTACATCTAACTTTGGACAACTAGTTGTATATTACTAACGTTAGACTGCTAACTTAACAAACTTAAATCATTAAAACATAATAAAATATATTGTAAATATATTTCGATCATACTTTAATATATATGTATATATTTGTTATAGGTTCGTGAATCGACCCGTGGCCAAGTCTTATTTCCGAAGAAGGAAAAATCTGTGAAAGTGAGTTATAGTCCCACTTTTAAAATCTAATATTTTTGGGATGAGAATACATGCAGTTTTATAAATGTTTTACAAAATAGACACAAGTACTTGAAACTATATTCTATGATTGAATCATTATACCGGATATCACCCTTTCAGCTTGGTAGCCTAAGAATTTGGAAACAGACCCCCAAATTGACGCGAATCCTGAAGATAGATCTATGGGCCTAACGAACCCCATCCATGTTATGGATGCTTTAGTACTTCGATTTTATATACAGATGAGTGTACCTGTATATTGAGGATATGCTAGATGCATTTGTTAATGTCGGTTACCAGGTATTCATCATATGAATAATTTTTATGCAGATTGCATGTTGTTTATGAGAAATGGAAATATGAAATCTTGTGGTCTATTATTACAAATTGATAAATATATAGGTTAAACCTATAACTCACCAACATTTTTGTTGATGTTTAAAGCATGTTTATTCTCAGGTGATTATTAAGAGCTTCCGCTGTTGCATGCTAATTTATGGACAAGATTTGGAGTCAGCATGCTTGTATAATATTGTTTAAAAATTGCATTCGAAGACATATATTGATGTGTAATATTATTGTAAACCATTATGTAATGGTTGTGTGAAAATGCTATATTTTAGATTATCATTATTCGATAATCATTGTAATATTCTAAAGGTTATGGTTTGTTTTGAAATCGAATGCAGTCTTTGAAAAACGTCTCATATAGAGGTCAAACATCGCAACGAAATCAATTAATATGGAATGTTTATAATCTATATGAACGGGACATTTCAGTTGGTATTAGAGCGTTGGTCTTAGAGAACCAGAAAATTGCATTAGTGTGTCTTATCGAGTTGGTTAGGATGCATTAGTGAGTCTGGACTTCGACCGTGTTTTCTTTAAAAACGATTGCTTAACATTTTTTTGTTGGAAACTATATATGGTTAACATGTAAATATTATGTGATATATTAATCTCTTAACGTGTTTGATATTGTGTGATATATGTCTACCTCTAGTATAAATCCCATCGACTCACCTAATAATAATGAAGAGTCGAATATATATTGGGAAGACTCACAAATTCCCGAAGAGGAACCGGAAGAAGAGGAACCGGAAGAAGAGGAACCGGAAGAAGAGGATGTTCCGGAGGAGGAAATATTAGAAACCACTGAAAAATAGACAAATAAAAGAAAACCCTCAACCAATGGACCAAAATTAATAATGTTCAATGGTGTTTCCGCCGAGGAAGCAAAATATTGGGAAGATTACCAATTTTCTGATGAATCGGATCCCGATGAGGATTCCAATGATGTTATAGAAATTACCCCGACCCAATTTGAAAAGGCAAAAGAAAATAATAAGGGAAAAGGCATCAAAATAGAGAAACCTAATTCCAACCCCGATGACCTCTATGCTAACATGAAATGTCCCGATGGGAAATACCGTCAACACCCGTATTTCTTAAGTTTTAGGTATACCCCGGGAACATCTAAGCCACCAGGTTTTTCTAGACCATTTGTGAAAAGAACGGCTCGTATTAGGGGAGCACCATATATCCCTAGAAAATTAGCGAAACAAACCAAGTCCGAAGAAGAAGAAACAAGTGAGTCGGAATAAAGAGTTGTAATCATGCGATGTAATATATGTAATATAGTGTGCTGGTGCTTTTATGATATATGTAAAACTTTCTTGTATTGTTTGTTAAGTATCTTTTATGAATCTAACCCTCGTCTATTTTTACACTATAAAAACACAAAATGGATGTTAAGGATAGACAACCGAAAATTTTAGAAGACCTACCCGGGGACACGATTGATGAAATCTTGTCTAAAGTCGGTCAGAATTCGACGGCACAATTATTTACGGCAAAATTAGTTTGTAGAACATTTGAAGGACGTTCCAGGCATGCCTTAGTTTATAAAAGGCTTTCTTTTGAAAGATGGGCTATATCACATTGGGGAGACCTTAAGTTACGCCGTGTTTTCTTTAAAGCGTTAAATGCGGGGAACCAAAGTGCAATTTTACGCTACGGGTTAAGAACCTATTTTGACTCAACATATCCCAACATAGGACTTCGTGCTTTAGAAAGAGCTTCTAACATGTAACATAAAGAAGCATGTTATGCTTACGGGTTAGTGATGTTCGCTTCTCACCAAAGTGATGTTCGCTTCCCACAAGTGATGGATTCGGTAGTTGGGATGAGAAACAAGGTATTTAGATTATTACGGGGCTATTGGGCATTACGTAATCCCCGTCCTTTTGAAAACATTACTACTTGCTGTCTTGTCAATGGCCACAATGGTTACGTTCCACAAGAACAAGGATGGGAGATTGTATTAATAAAACCAGAATGCATGATTTGTTTCTGGACGTATGAATTACGTGTCTTTATTGCCTTTGCTGAACGACTTGCGTATTAACTAGTATTATCTTCAAAACTGTCTTATATCAAAGTTATTGTGTGCTATATTTCATGATATATGTAAAATAGCGGTATTGTAAGTTTGTAAAATTTTGTATAAAAGTTTGAACGCGAAATATTATTATCAGTTTATCATATAGAATTGTAGTAGTTGAATTGTATAGTAGCTACTAATTATGAACTTAACGGGTAGGTACTACCCGAATTAAAACTATAAAACGCTAATATGAAGAAAAAGCTTTTATAAATAAGTTCATATTATGCTACGAAATACTATTGACTACTCTTGATTTCTGTATGATTAACTCAATTCTTTTGGCTATTTTTGAAGGAAATGGCACCGACGACTCGTCAGAACTTGAACATGAGTGAGGAAGACTTCCGTGTTTTCCTTGCTGCGAACATAGCCGTAGTGCAGGCCGCAATGCAAAATAACAACAATAACTCTGGTTCTAGCATGGAACTAATTCCACAAGAAATCGTGTAGGATGCTCCTACAAAGAATTCACTGCCTGTAAACCTTTGGAATTCGATAGAACCGAGGGTCCAATCGGATTAAAACGGTGGACTGAAAAGGTTGAATCGGTGTTTTCCATAAGTAAATGTACTGAAGAAGACAAAGTAAAGTACGCTACGCATACCTTCACAGGTACTGCTTTAACATGGTGGAACACCTATCTCGAGCAGGTGGGACAAGATGCTTCTTACGCATTACCGTGGTCATCATTCAAGCACTTGATGAACGGAGCAGTACCATCCCAGAAACGAGATCAATAAGCTCAAGGCAGAGCTTAGAGGATTACGAACGCAAGGTTTCGACATTACCATGTACGAACGGCGATTCACAGAGTTGTGCCTATTGTGTCCAGGAACGTTCAAAGATGAAGAAGAGAAAATCGACGCATTTGTAAAAGGGTTACCGAAAAGGATTCAAGAAGATGTGAGTTCACACAAGTCCGCCTCTATACAAAAGGCAAGTCGAATGACTTACAAACTCATAAATCAGATTGAGGGAAGGATTAAAGAACAGGCAGCCGAAGAAGCCAACACGAAACAAGTCAAGAGAAAGTGGGAGGAAAACAATGACAAGGGTCACCAATACAACAACAACAATTACAACCACAATCGCAACAACTATCCTAACAACCACAACATCAATCACAACAACAACCGTCCCAGCAACAACAACAACCGTTCCAACAACAACAACAATCGTCCTAACAACAACAATAATGACAACATGAGGCAGAAAACTAGGTGCTTAAGGTGTGAGAAATACCATCAGGATAATTACTATAGAGAGTTATGCACAAAATGCAAAAGAACGGGTCACAGTGCTGCAAAGTGTGGAATCTATGGACCGAAGATTAACAGGATTAAAGGAACAAATAATGTCGGAACATTTAATGCTGCCATTACTTGTTTTGGGTGCGGAAAAATGGGACATTACAAAACCGCATGCCCGGACGAAGTAAATAATAATGGCCAAAACTGTGGAATAGTCTTCAACATTAATGCGGTTGAAGCGCAGGAAGACCCGGAGCTTGTTACGGGTACGTTTCTTATTGACGATAAACCTGCTTATGTTTTATTTGATTCGGGTGCTGATAGAAGCTATATGAGTAGAGATTTTTGTGCTAAATTAAGTTGCCCATTAACGCCATTGGAGAATAAATTTTTACTAGAATTAGCAAACGGTAAATTAATTACAGCAGATAAAATATGTCAGAATCAAGAAATTGAACTGGTTAGCGAAAAGTTTAAGATTGATTTGATACCAGTAGAGTTAGGAAGTTTTGATGTGATAATCGGCATGGACTGGTTGAAAGAGGTGAAAGCAGAGATCGTCTGTTACAAAAATGCAATTCGTATTGTACAAGAAAAAGGAAACCCTTAATGGTGTACGGAGAAAAGAGCAACGCGAAGCTAAATCTTATTAGTAATTTGAAGGCACAAAAACTAATAAGAAAAGGTTACTATGACGTTCTAGCACATGTCGAGAAAGTACAAACTGAAGAAAAGAACATCAATGATGTTCCCATCTCAAAAGAATTTCCTGATGTATTTTCGAAAGAATTACCGGGACTACCTCCACACCGATCTGTTGAATTTCAAATAGATCTTGTACCAGGAGCTGCACCAATAGCTCGTACTCCATACAGACTCGCACCCAGTGAAATGAAGGAACTCCAAAGTCAATTACAAGAACTTTTAGAGTGTGGTTTCATTCGACCAAGCACATCACCATGGAGAGCTCCTGTTTTGTTTGTCAAAAAGAAGGATGGTACATTCAGGTTATGTATCGACTACCGAGAGCTGAACAAACTTACCATCAAGAACCGTTATCCACTACCAAGAATCGACGATTTATTTGATCAACTACAGGGTTCGTCGGTTTATTCGAAGATTGATTTACGTTCCGGGTATCATCAAATGCGGGTAAAGGAGGATGATATTCCGAAGACTGCTTTTAGAACTCGTTACGGTCATTATGAGTTTATGGTTATGCCGTTTGGATTGACTAACGCACCAGCTGTGTTCATGGACCTCATGAACCGAGTGTGTGGACCATATCTTGACAAGTTTGTCATTGTTTTCATTGATGACATACTTATTTACTCAAAGAATGATCAAGAGCAGGAAGAACATTTGAGAAAAGTGCTAGAATTGTTGAGGAAGGAAAAATTGTACGCTAAATTTTCAAAGTGTGCATTTTGGTTGAAAGAAGTTCAATTCCTCGGTCATATAGTGAGCAAAGAAGGTATTCAAGTTGATTCGGCAAAGATTGAAACCGTTGAGAAGTGGGAAACACCGAAAACTCCTACGCAGATACGCCAATTTTTAGGATTGGCTGGTTACTACAGAAGATTCATCCAAGATTTTTCTAAAATAGCAAAACCCTTGACTGCATTAACGCATAAAGGGAAGAAATTTGAATGGAAGAATGAGCAGGAGAAAGCATTTCAATTGCTAAAGAAAAAGTTAACTACGGCACCTATATTGTCACTGCCTGAAGGGAATGATGATTTTGTGATATATTGTGACGCCTCAAAGCAAGGCATCGGTTGTGAATTAATGCAACGAACGAAGGTAATTGCTTATGCGTCTAGATAATTGAAGACTCACGAGCAAAATTATACGACACACGATTTGGAATTAGGCGCTGTTGTTTTTGCTTTAAAGACTTGGAGGAACTACTTATATGGGGTCAAAAGTATTATATATACCGACCACAAAAGTCTTCAACACATATTTAATCAGAAACAACTGAACATGAGGCAGCGTAAGTGGATTGATTTATTGAATGATTACGATTTCGAGATTCGTTACCACCCGGGGAAGGCGAATGTGGTAGCTGACGCTTTGAGTAGAAAGGACAGAGAACCTATACGGGTAAAAGCTATGAATATAATTATTCGTACTAATCTTACTACTCAAATAAAAGTGGCGCAACAGGGAGTTGTAAAAGAAGGGAATTTGAAGAATGAAATACCCAAAGGATCGGAGAAACACCTTATTATTCGAGAAGACGGAACCCGGTATAGAGATGAAAGAATTTGGGTACCAAAGTTTGGAGATGTGAGAGAAATGGTACTTGGGGAAGCACATAAAACCAGATACTCAATACATCCCGGAGCTGGAAAGTTGTACAAGGACCTCAAGAAATATTTTTGGTGGCCGGGTATGAAAGCCGATATTACGAGATATGTAGGAGAATGTTTAATGTGTTCTAAGGTCAAAGCTGAACATCAGAAACCATCAGGTCTACTTTAACAACCTGAAATCCCGGAATGGAAATGGGAAAACATTACCATGGATTTCATTACCAAATTGCCAAAGACTGTAAGTGGTTATGATACTATTTGGGTAATAGTCGATCGTCTCTCCAAATCAGCACACTTTTTGCCAATGAGAGAAGATGATAAGATGGAAAAGTTGGCACGTTTGTACTTGAAGGAAGTCGTCTCCAGACATGGGATACCAGTCTCTATTATCTCTGATAGAGATGGCAGATTTGTTTCAAGATTCTGGCAGACGTTGCAACAAGCATTGGGGACTCGTCTAGACATGAGTACGGCCTATCATCCACAAACTGATGGGCAAAGTGAAAGAACAATACAGACACTTGAAGACATGCTACGAGCATGTGTTATTGATTTTGGAAACAGTTGGGATCGACATCTACCGTTAGCAGAGTTTTCCTACAACAACAGTTACCATTCGAGTATTGAGATGTCGCCGTTTGAAGCACTTTATGGTAGAAAGTGCAGGTCTTCAATTTGTTGGAATGAAGTGGGGGATAGACAGATTACAGGTCCAGAGATAATCCAAGAAACTACGGAGAAAATCATTCAAATTCAACAATGGTTGAAAACCGCTCAAAATTGACAAAAGAGCTACGCGGACATTAAAAGAAAAGATATAGAATTTAAAATTGGAGAGATGGTCATGCTTAAGGTTTCACCTTGGAAAGGTGTTGTTCGATTTGGTAAACGGGGGAAACTAAATCCAAGGTACATTGGACCATTCAAGATAATAGATCGTGTCAGATCAGTAGCCTACCGACTCGAATTACCTCAACAACTCGCCAACGTACATAACACTTTCCACATTTCGAATCTAAAGAAATGTTTTGCTAAAGAAGATCTCACTTTTCCATTAGACGAAATCCAAATCAATGAAAAACTTCAATTCATCGAAGAACCCGTCGAAATAATGGATCGTGAGGTTAAAAGACTTAAGCAAAATAAAATACCAATTGTTAAGGTTCAATGGAATGCTCGTAGAGGACCCGAGTTCACCTGGGAACGTGAAGATCAGATGAAGAAGAAATACTCGCACATATTTCCAGAAGATACATCAACACCTTCAACAGCTTAAAATTTCGGGACGAAATTTATTTAACGGGTAGGTACTGTAGTGACCCGAACTTTTCCATGATTATCCCATGATTATATATTAAATGAAATTGATATATAAATGATTAAATGTTTCCAACATGTTAAGCAATCAAACTTGTTAAGACTTGATTATTTGAAATGAGCTTTATATAGACAATCGACCACCCAAGTTGACCGGCGATTCACGAACGTTAAAACTTGTAAAAACTATATGATGATATATATATGGATATGTATATAGCTAACATGATATTATGAAAAGTATGTATCTCACTAGGTATATTAACAATGAGTTATATACATAAAATGAGACTATTAAATTATGAAACCCGAAACGATATATGTAACGATTATCGTTGTAATGACATTTTAATGTATATATATATCATTTTAAGATATATTCATTATTGGTGATTTGTGTCACCAATATGATTTAAGTGTAATGGGATTAATTTGTTAACCAAAATAACCTTGATAAATATCGAACAAGTTTGGGAAAGTGTGGAGTGCACACTTGTTTGAACTTATCTTAATTATGACGAGGGTTCGGGGGCAGCGCCCCCGATAGCGGGGTCCAAGGGGTGGCAACCCCTGGCATGACTAATCGTTAACTTAAAGCTTAAATGAGATCGTTAACTTAAAGCTTTCAAAAACAACACTTACATGTAATGACTAACGTTGACTTAACGACTCAGTTAAAATGAATATACATGTAGTGTATTAAGATGTATTAGTACACTTTTGAAAGACTTCAAGGTACATATCAAAGTACTTCTACTTAGAAAAAAATGCTTACAATTACATTTCCATTCATTTTCATCAACAATTCTACTCGTAGTCATTCCGTATTCGTACCCGTATTATACACAGCTTCTAGACGTACTTACTATGGGTATATACCAATAGGAACTAGCATGGGATTCCACTCTTGATTATGTCATTCATGACTAATCAAATTTAACTTCTACCATGAACTAGTCAACTAACTAGAACTCCTTTTAACCCCACTCACCACTCACCACTCACCAATCAATCCATTTCACTTCCAATTCTCTTTCTAATTCTCTCTAAACACACACACACATACACACACACACACACACACTCTTAGGAACGAAATTTCCAGTAAACTAATCATCATCTTCATTAAAAATTACTTCAAGAATTAAGCTATAATCATCATAGGAAGAACACTTCAAGAACACTTCAAAAATCCTTTCAAGTTTGCTAGTTTACTTTCAATCTTGCAAATCCATTTCAAGTAATCATCTAAGATCAAGAAACCTTTGTTAATTATAGTAGGTTATCTTTCTTATTCAAGGTAATATTCATATCCAAACTTTGATTCAATTTCTATAACTATAACAATCTTATTTCGAGTAGAAATCTTACTTGAACTTGTTTTCATGTCATGATTCTACTTCAAGAACTTTCAAGCCATCCAAGAATCCTTTTGTGATGACCCGGAAATTTCCAACCAAATTTAAACTTGAATCTTATATGGTTTCGACACGATAAGCAAAGTCTGTAATGTTGAAGTCTCAAAATCTTTGAACTATGTTCATGTATACATTTGACCTTTGACTAATCCCGACGATTCACGAATAATTATTTGTAAATAAATATGTATATATACATAAATGTAATATATATAATAATTTGATATTATAAATTATAATTTAAACATTTAAAAATTAAATATGTAAAATAAGATAAAAAATCATTATGTTGTACTTAAAATGAATTCATATATATATATATATGTATGATTTCTATAGATAATTATTATAATATGTATATATGTAAGAATTTAGTACTCATTGTAAGCTACTATATATATAATTATTATTTCCAGTATTATTAGTAAAATAAATATTAAAATCAAGATTATAAATATTATTGTTATAAATTTTATAGATATAGATATTATTATTACCAAAAATATTATTATTTTTATAAATGGTCATTATTATTATATTAAGAATATTAATATGATAGTTATTGATTAATAAGGTTAATTACATTATACAGATGATATACATTACATATCAGATATATGAATAAAATAAGGATACAGTATATTAATGTATATAAACGGTTTATACTTAAATAATTATAAATCGCGTATTCAGTTGAAGATTGGTTCCTGTGTACAATTGCTGCTAATACAAATCAAATGTAATGCAAACCAAAAGCTGTTAGCCATCTTAATCGATTAGGATATTTTTTCTTCTCAATTTTTGTTTTTTTCTGTTAGAAAGTCAATCATATATCAGATACATTCAATTATATCACCTGCTAAACACTTTATGTTATTTTATTTTATTTTTTTTGTACGATTTATGATCTTGTTGATTTCACCTTGCTACAAAACAAATTGCAAACGAATCAAATACTGTGCTAATATCTAGATTACTTCCTATATTATACCTAATCTATTGCTGCAAATTCGTTAAGAGAACATAAATCATAAGAACCAAGAACACCACCCTTGACAAAACCACTTTCACCCTCATCACTTTCATTCATCAATCGACAACCATCTGACTTCACTTGTTGATTCTGTATTTCTGTTCTGGTACACTTCGAGCAACAACAACCATGAAACCACTACAATCACGAACTACCTTGCAAATCACGAGCAAACATCATCGTTAATTTCTCTCTCTTTTTCTTTCTGCAGCCCAAAACCTTTGATTCATCTTCTTTCTGTTTTAATGCAATACGCGTATTATTGTAGTTGTCCCACTGTCATCGCTGCTGTCCTCTTTTCTGTTACAGTCAACAAACAAGACCATCCTTTTCTCTCTCTAGGTCTCTCACACACTTGTTTTCTATCTTAATTCGAACGAACCCACGATCATCACGAAGATCATCATTGAAACCACCTTCACCATTATTATATTTCTTCTTTTTCTTTTCTATCCTTTCTTTTGATTTCGGTTGTAATCGGACAGCTACTGCAGCAGAAGCTGTTAATCGTGTTGTGCTGTAAACCGCTAGCCAACAATTACCAAACATAATATACTCCTTCCATGCTGTTCCCTTTTGTTTCGTGAACCACACACATATACACCATAAATAAATGTTACCTCACTGTATTGCCCTTGTGTCATCAGATAACTAGAACCCTGCAAGTAATTCGATTTCTCCTAATCCCTCTTTAAGAGGGATACGTTCAACAGGCCAAGGATAAATAATCCAATGATGTGGACTTGAAAGCATATAAAACTCAATGAATAATGATGATGATTAGTGGAGGATCGAGCTGTATATGTTCCATTTTTTTTAAACCCCACATGTTTATAAAATAAGAATGAGAGGATTAGTTAGAATAACTTTTCTTGGTCCACCATTATTTTTTTTCTCTTTATTGATCTGTGATTTTTGGAGAGTGGGTTGAGGTTGTTAGACTACTATGATTAAGTTTGGACGTGAGATGATGATTATGATAGATGTGCGTTGATGTTGATGTAGTTATTTAAGTGCAAACGCTTTCTTTTGTGTTGTTGTTCGGATCACTAGCAAACGAATGAATACAGCCGTGAAAACCAAAAAGAAATTTAACGGGTTTAGTAATTGATGTTGGGCCGAATAAGGCCTGGGCCGAATTAAATTGGTAAAGTCTGGAGAATAAGGAATTACGGGTTATATTGGGTTGGTTACGTACATAAAACAGAAAGACACATTAGCTCCACTGGTTGGTGTGTTTGTATGTGAGCGAGAGGTCACGGGTTCGAGTCCGGGCAATGATATTCTATTCTTTTTGAAGCCTATTTTATGTGAGGTAGTAATTTTGTTATCTTATTATTATTATTATTATTATTATTATTATTATTATTATTATTATTATTATTATTATTATTATTATTATTATTATTATTATTATTATTATTATTATTATTATTATTGTTATTATTATTATTATTAAATTTAAATACTAACATTAATATTAACATAATGAAATGTTATTATTATTATTATTGTTACTATTATTAATACCACAAATAAACTGACTAATGTTACTACCAAAATTATTATTATATATCATTATGAAATTTAACTATTAGTATTACTATCATTAATTAGTATTATCATAATTATTATTTTAACAAATAAAAGATATCTATAAAAAAATAGATAGTTATTATATATATATTATAAGTATACCTAAATTCTATTTTAATATAAAAATAACCTGCATAGATATATACAAAATTTGAAATAATAAATACGTTAATGTTTTTAAATAAGAAATATATTATAAAATTAATATATATATATATATATATATATATATATATATATATATATATATATATATATATATATATATATATATATATATATATATATATATATATATATATATATATATAAACTAAGTTGAATACGATTATATGTTTATTATATGTGTTAATATGTATAAATGATATAGGTTCGTGAATCCGAGGCCAACCCTATACTTGTTCAATGTCGTTATATGTATTTTTACTACAAAATACAGTATGGTGAGTTTCATTTACTCCCTTTTTACTCATTACATTTTTGGGCTGAGAATACATGCGCTGCTTTATAACTGTTTTATGAAATGGATACAAATACTAAAACTGATTTTTGCGTGAGTTTCATTTGCTCCCTTTTACTCTTTACGTTTTTGGGACTGAGAATACATGCGCTGCTTTTATAACTGTTTTACGAAATAGACACAAGTAATTGAAACTACATTATATGGTTGAATGATCGAAATCGAATATGCCCCTTTTTAGTCTGGTAATCTAAGAATTAGGGAACAGACACCCTAATTGACGTGAATCCTAAAGATAGATCTATCGGGCCCAACAAGCCCCATCCAAAGTACCGGATGCTTTAGTACTTCAAAATTTATATCATGTCCGAAGGAGGATCCCGGAATGATGGGGATATTCTTATATGCATATTGTGAATGTCGGTTACCAGGTGTTCAATCCATATGAATGATATTTTTGTCTCTATGCATGGGACGTATGTTTATGAGAAATGGAAATATGAAATCTTGTGGTCTATTAAAATTATGAAATGATTATTTATGTTAAACTAATGAACTCACCAACCTTTTGGTTGACATTTTAAAGTATGTTTATTCTCAGGTATGAAAGAAATCTTTCGCTGTGCATTTGCTCATTTTAAAGATATTACTTGGAGTCATTCATGGCATATTTCAAAAGACGTTGCATTCGAGTCGTGAGTTCATCAAGATTATTATTAAGTCAATTATAGTTAGATATATTATGAAATGGTATGCATGCCGTCAATTTTCGTTGTAATGAAAGATTGTCTTCTCAAAAACGAATGCAATGTTTGTAAAATGTATCATATAGAGGTCAGGTACCTCGCGATGTAATCAACTGTTGTGAATCGTTTATAATTGATATGGACTTCATCCGGATGGATTAGGACGGGTCTTTACACCTTTGAAGCTAGATCAATTTTTGTCACTTTCAGTAGGTTTACCAACTAAACTTAAGGTAGTAATGATGTTCAGAACATCATTCGATTCATATATATATATATATATATATATATATATATATATATATATATATATATATATATATATATATATATATATATATATATATATATATATATATATATATATATATATATATATATATATATATATATATATATATATATATATATATATATATATATATATATATATATATATAACTATCTTATTCGAAGATTTGAACATGTAATCACTAGAACATAGTTTAGTTAAAATATAAACTTGTTCGCAAACAAAGTTAATCCTTCTAAATTGACTTTTAAAATCAAATAAACACATGTTCTATATCTATATGATATGCTAACTTAATAATTTAAAACCTGGAAACACGAAAAACACCGTAAAACCAGACATACGCCGTCATAGTAAAACCGGGGGCTGTTTTGGGTTAGATAATTAAAAACTATGATAAAATTTGATTTAAAAGTTGTCCTTCTGGGAAAATGATTTTTATTATGAACATGAAACTATATCCAAAAATCATGGTTAAACTCAAAGTGGAAGTATGTTTTCCAAAACAGTCATCAAGACGTCATTTTTTCGACTGAAATGACTACCTCTTACAATATTGACTTGTAACCTATATTTTCGACTATAAACTTATACTTTTTCTGTTTAGTTTCATAAATTTCAGTTCATTATGAAACCATAGCAACTTGAATCACTCAAAACGGATTTAAAACGAAGAAGTTATGGGTAAAACAAGATTGGATAATTTTGCTTGTTGTAGCTACGTGAAATTTGTAACAAATCTATACAAATCATAACTTAACTAACTTATATTGTATTATACATGTATTCTAACATATATTATGTAATCTTGGGATACCATAGACACGTATATAATGTTTTGACATATCATATCGACATATATATATATATATATATATATATATATATATATATATATATATATATATATATATATATATATATATATATATATATATATATATATATATATATATATATATATATATATATTATTTGGAAACAACCATAGACACTCTATATGCAGTAATGCTTGAGTTAGCTATATACAGAGTTGAGGTTGATTCCAAAATAATATATATACTTTGAGTTGTGATCTAGCCTGAGACTTGTATACACTGGGTCGTGGATTGATTCGAGATAATATATATTGATTTATTTCTGTACATCTAACTGTGGACAACTAGTTGTAGATTACTAACGTTGGACTGCTAACTTAACAAACTTAAATCATTAAAACATAATAAAACATATTGTAAATATATTTCGATCATACTTTAATATATATGTATATATTTGTTATAGGTTCGTGAATCGACCCGTGACCAAGTCTTATTTCCGACGAAGGAAAAATCTGTGAAAGTGAGTTATAGTCCCACTTTTAAAATCTAATATTTTTGGGATGAGAATACATGCATTTTTATAAATGTTTTACAAAATAGACACAAGTACTTGAAACTATATTCTATGATTGAATCATTATACCGGATATCACCCTTTCAGCTTGGTAGCATAAGAATTTGGGAACAGACCCCCAAATTGACGCGAATCCTGAAGATAGATCTATGGGCCTAACGAACCTCATCTATGTTATGGATGCTTTAGTACTTCGATTTTATATACAGGTGAGTGTACCTGTATATTGGGGATATTCTATATGCATTTGTTAATGTCGGTTACCAGGTGTTCATCATATGAATAATTTTTATGTAGATTGCATGTTGTTTATGAGAAATGGAAATATGAAATCTTGTGGTCTATTATTACGAATTGATAAATATATAGGTTAAACCTATAACTCACCAACATTTTTGTTGACGTTTAAAGCATGTTTATTCTCAGGTGATTATTAAGAGCTTCCGCTGTTGCATGCTAATTTATGGACAAGAGTTTGAGTCAGCATGCTTGTATAATATTGTTTAAAAACTGCATTCGAAGACATATATTGTTGTGTAATATTATTGTAAACTATTATATAATGGTTGCGTGAAAATGCTACATTTTAGATTATCATTATTTGATAATCGTCGTAATATTTTAAAGGTTATGGTTTGTTTTAAAATCGAATGCAGTCTTTGAAAAACGTCTCATATAGAGGTCAAAACCTCGCAACGAAATCAATTAATATGGAACGTTTATAATCTATATGAACGGGACATTTCAACCGAACCCTGGCGCGAAGCGAAAACTAGTTTTAATCAATTTCTAACACCTACAAGCGCCAAAAATTATTAAGCTTTCCACAGTTGAAATCGTCAAAAAAAAAAAATTTACTCGTTGACATTGAAAAGCGTTAAAAACCATATCACTTTCTTATTACAGTTAAAAGCGTCACAAATGGATTATTTTTTGACATAAAAAAATGTCAAAAAAACATTACCTTTCACATTTGATAGAAGATTTTTCTTACTCTAAAAGCGTCAAGAGCCGACTCACAAAAACGTTTACATATTTTCTTGTAACAATCAAATTTTATTTTTATATTTCATATTAAAATATATTTTATATCATATATTTTAATTTTAGATTAAATTTATTTTATATTTTATTGGGTACACTAAGGAGCCATACTGACCAACACTTTCATTCCCTCAAGGTCCTTAGAGCTATTGCCTCCAACTTCCTTATGTTCTGATTATGTATGCAACTACCTACATCAGACAATTACTCAATAATTAACAGCTAAAGCCAAGAAGTTTATTCTTTTTTCTATACTATGTAGTTGAATCATGATTAATTCAAGTATTCAACATGCCGAGAAGTGGATCAAGAGTAACAAACATATATAGATACGGATAAGCGTACATAACATGTGTAACAAAGTCCATAGCTTCCTAACATCCGAGTAGAAAAAGTTGATACATCCTTCTATGAGTAGATACATAACCTGTTAAGTGTAGTAACAGGCTTATGTTTCCATATATATTTGATGACGGTGACAATTGACAATGATAAAATATGAACTTTGTTACATACATAATAGCAGTAGGATGATGACCGTAATATACTACCATCGTAAAGAGATAGAATGGAAGCATCATATATGTACCTCAAACCAAAATGCATGATTATTAGAGCCACAAGTATCTGTGGGTGCTGATTCAGGAAGTTCAAGTCATAACCTGTATGAAGATGATTACTAGTTGTGGTCATAACCTGCATTTCATAAACGAGACACCAGAAGGCTAGTTTATATTATGTCATTTACGAACTAATTTATAGTATCTATTTGCCGGCTTATTATACTTCCCGTTGTCCACGAATTCTATGCAACACAATCGCACAAGATGATTACTAGTTGTGGTCGCGGTGCTAGTGCCGTGATATGATGTGCGTGCAGATGACTTCATATCGGAAAAGGGACCTTGCTAAGTATTGTAGGGTACCTGATAAGGATGGCTTTGTCCACATAGACCATTATCTTATGGATCTTGCAGTCTTAGCCTTGATCCTGAAACCTGTATATCAAAATAACTGATACCTTTAACTCTGTATTTTCAGAGAGTGACTTGTGAGTAATCTGTAACACCGGCCATTTTTTTTATAACACATCGGAAGACTTTACTAATAATCCCAATATAAGTCACGTCATTACATTAATTCGTGTAATTAAGTTTAAGTTTACACAACGGGTGTTACATTATTACAAAACATTATTTAAACAAAAGTCCACATCAGAGTAGGGTTGTCAAACATGTCTTCTACATCAGCACCCATCCCGACTAGTAGTATCTAAACCTGCAAGGGGAAAAATGTGGGGGATTAGCGCACCGCTAAGTGAACGGAATCTATCTATCAGATATAGCTTAAGCCACACACAAGCTATACACTAACAACAACACATGCTAACTACCAACTAGCATATAGTAAGACAATACGAGGATCGGTGGCTTGTACGAGCACACGACTCTCATCTGATTGGGTCTGAGTCTACCGATAATCCCTGCTACTCAATTCACAGTATAGTTATCCAGATGCAGGGGATGCATCGTTCACACTATACTCCACAATCAGTAGCCTATGGACCCAACCTCCCCTAGGCACGGTTGACCTCATACGGACTCTAACCTCTCCTAGGTACGGTCTCGAGTCCCCAGTCTCCCTAGGCCCGAGTGGTACCATTCACACAGTGTACACATAATTTACACACAACATCAGACATACTATATTATTCTAACATGGCAATCCCTACAGTATGCATGGTAAAAGAGTCAACCACAGTAGCAAGTTATGGTACTTAAACTCTATCCGGAAATAGACTCACTTACCAATTACCAGCAACTGCTCAGTTATTATTTCTGAGCTTCCTCCGTGTTCTTATCTCCTGAGAACAACAAAAAATCAAGTTAGAATAGTGTTTCCATCAAAATTAGACACACTGACAGCACATTTCAGCAAATTAGTAAAAAAATGTTCGCTAAACATTCATGCTTAACACTTATGCATTTTCAAAATTCACTGCCTAAGACCATTGGCCGACCGACCAAGACAATCGGCCGACTGTCTTCACACCATCGGCCGAGGGTCTCTTCTACCGACCGAACGACTAAAGAAATTTCACAACTGAAGGACTCCCACCATCGGTCGATGGTCAACGACCATCGGCCGGTTGTCAGTCACCATCGGTCGATGGTCAAAGACCATCGGCCGTAGGTAGTTCATCAGCTACATCAGCAGCAAAGTGACGGGTTTCAACCCAAAATCACCAAATCTCGACTTTGGTCACATTTTTAACCTCAAAACTGAACACATCTTGTACACAAAACATTTAGAAACATAAATCCACAACCTTTATGCACAAACAACAACAAATTGAACCAATTTTGACATCAAAACCCACTTTCATAAAACTTAACTAAAACACCCATTTTGACATTGATTTGATCACGAAATCAAACAAACTTTACCTTGTTAGAATCACAACAACACAACAAATGATTTGACACCAAAATCAAGCTTCAATTCGAGATCAAATGATTTAGGGTTGAGATAAAGATGGTGAAGTTAAGTATAGTGAGAGAGAGTGAAAGGAAATTCAGGAAACTTCAAGAAAGGAGCTGGTCACCAGCTTATATTTATGTTAAAACACAATACCCCATCACACACGGGTATTTACCAGTTATCTGATATCTTTCGCACAAGATTAGGTAACCCAAACGAGGTCCAAATAAAATAAACAAACCTGTTCTGGGACCCTTGTCACAAACTGGTCACAACACAAATATAATAAAACACTAATAAAATAATTAAAATAAAAGCACTTAAAACTAAGCACAAACCCTAAGGGCAAAATAGGCAACTTACAACTAGCCCGGGTTTCAGTCTGTTACATAATCAAGATTCTGACCAACAAAAATGGGAAAAGATTATCGTTTTGGCTAATGTACCATTGAATAAGATAAGTTTCATATGATTACTTGGACCCTTATGCTCCCTGATATTGCTCATCCACGCTATGTTTCTCATGCAATATCTACCTCGTTTCACTAGGTTTTCGTTTTCAAAGTGCTCGAAAAGCTATGATCTTGGGTTTTATCGTGTTCTGAGTGCTATTGCAGTTCTAAGTGTAAATTTGGTGTAAAATCGACCAAAGTGTGCAAATGTATCAAGAAAACTGCAAAGTGCTCAACCTGGCAACAAGAACGACGTTCCATCATTGAGGAACGCCGTTCCATCTTCAAGAACGACGTTCCAAAGCCAAGAACGACGTTCTACTTGGGAAATTTACAAAGGAAATGGTAAAAGAAAAAGATGGCATTTAGAGCATGATTCAAGAACGACGTTCCTAATTAAGAACGACGTTCCAACATCCAGAACGGCGATCTACATCTAGAGTCAAGGAACGACGTTCCTGAGAGAGGAACGACGTTCTCTGGGCAGATTTTTTGGAAGTATAGATAGAATGTGAAAAGGGGTTTTTCATATCATCATCACATTCAATAGAATAGTAGTTCGTGGTGGCTGATCAAATTTAGGGTTTCATAGCTATTTTATTGAGTTTTCCATCAAGTTTTCATCATCCATTCCATTCTACATCAACGATTTGAAGATTGGATGAAGATCTAGGGTTTGTTCTTCATCATCTTCATCTAGTCACTTTTGTAATTTCTTAATTTTGGTACAATCTACTCTTGTTTATTGCTTAATGATGTTTATATTTAATATTATAGCTTGTACTGATCTTGTTCTAGCCATGATTGGCAAGAATTTATTATGTGCACTTGTTTATGACGCTTGATAGCTAAGGATTGTTCATATCTATATTAATGATTGTGTTTGGATGATTATTTGAGTTGATGATTGTGGTTTGTTATTAGGCTTAGTCAATAGATCCTTCATTATGCTTGTTTTGGACTTGACTTTGATTATATGAGTTGTGTAGCATTCAAATGGATTTGATTAGTGAAGCAACTTGTACTTCAACACTTAGGTGATCTAGACAATTAAATTGGGGCTTTCAAGGGATTGGGGTCTTAGTTTGGATTGGTTTACAATTGGTCCTTAGTCAACATAGCGAGGTTGGTTTTCTTAAGGGATTTTGATCACCAAAGGGTTTTAGGGGACTTTAACCTAGGCTAAGTACTAATGACAATTGCATGATTCAACTAGATTCAATTAATGCAAGCTTATGGGAATTTGTAAGTGTTGATTGATCATTGTAACATCTAGTAGGGATACTAGTCCAAGGTTTGACGCAGTGCGATGCATGATGACGCAATACGACCCAATACGATACATGAAGAAGTAATACGAGGCATGACGACGTAATACAAAGCGTGACGACTCAATACGATGCATGATGATGAAATACGATACTTGACGATGCAATACGATGCATGGCGACGCAATACGAGGCATGAAGACACACTACGACACATGACCACATAATAAGAATGCAATACAGCGCGTAATGACGAAATACCATGCCTGACGACGTCATACAATATGTGACGACACATTACTATGTGAAGCTATCTATTATAGCATCATTATCTTCAGCAATCGGATTAATCATCACTCATTTAAGCATTGAAGTCAGCTTGTGTACCACCACTACTCGCTACACAGGGTTTAAGTTAAGCACGTAATAGTCACATGACTGAAACTTAACAGACTGTAAATTATCGTTAGTTTAAGAGATGACTTTGGCACTAAAACGTGAATATAGTGACTAATCGTGGAGCAAATAATTGGCAGTGACTATTTTTTAAGTAAAAATATTAGATACAAGTACTATTTTAGCAATTTTATCTTATGAAAAAGATGATATTTCTTTTATTAAAAAAATTGTAGTATGTGCATTTCAATCTCATTAGTGTTCACATACTTTTTGCACGCAATTTTTGAAAATCTAATTAACTTCATTTTTCATTAATCAGAAATTTTATCTCCAGAACAAATTTTTCTTATTAGTTAAAATAGAAAGTAAACATTTTAAAATGGAACATTACAAAATTAAATATAAATAGTATAGTAGAGTATACAGTGTGGTTTTTATCTTAATTTTCTGGTTCATTTGTCCATAGAAGTAAAAGTAAAAATTACTATATTAATGTCTTCTATATTTCTATTCCGTCACCTTCCTCATCATCGCAAGTAACTTCTTCGTTCAATCGATCTTGGTTCTCAATATTATGTACCTAAATAATTTACAAAATAGGGCTTCTATACACTGATGTAGCTATATGTTAGATACTGTACATTTTTTATTTGTTTTAATACATATCTGTTTATCATCAGTTTTTTTGTTTTGTTTGATCAAATCAGGTTAGAATTATTACTGATAACTAACTTGGGGTCTTTGTAGCTAAACTTTGATAGGTAATTAGTTGTAATTATTTCCAGACGTCGTATTCGCATGGACCGGCCAAGAAAAACAGTCCAGATTTTAAACATGTCCCGGGAACAATCCAGTTATCTGTTGTCACACGTGACATACATGAACCACATACATGTTATCAACGAAGGTGTGTTCGTACAACACTTAATGTTACCAATTTAACCCTTAAACCCAGTTCCAAATTGCAAAAATGTCCTAGTATAATCTTATTCCTGATTCTTAGATTTTCATTGTCTATACACACACACACACAATAGCAAACAAGTAAGCTTGTTGGGCTAATTATAGCTATTTTCAAAAACAATGCTTCATCACCATATCTTAACACTTATTCTAATCCTCATTGTAACATTACTATTAATTGCTTTCAAAAGGCTTTTGTTTACTTCAAAAGCCAACCAAAACAAACCACCATCTCCACGAAAGCTTCCTATTATTGGAAACCTACATCAAATAGGCTTAAACCCGCACCGGTCTCTTCAAACGTTGACCCAAAAACACGGGCCGCTTGCTCTCATTCAACTAGGCAGTGTACCGGTTCTAGTGGCCTCCTCGGCTGAAGCGGCCCGTCAAATCCTGAAAACCAATGATGTAATATTTGCTAGCAGACCGAAATTGAGGATCACTGACGCACTAACTTATGGATCGAAGGACATAGCCTTTTCACCACATGGGGAATATTGGAGGCAGGTGAGGAGCATTGCAGTAGTCCATCTTTTAAGCAGTAAACGAGTTCAATCATTTCTGTTGGAAGTTAAACTTGATTTTGGGCTATGTGTTTTGGATATGGGCTTGCAAGTATACAAATATATGGATCAAGATTGTAGTCCAATATCTAGAAACTTCTTGTAATATCTAGTAGTGAAAGTGAGTAGAAACATCTTGTAAAATATCTAAGATAATATTTAGGAAATATCTAGATAATACTTAGAAAATATCTAGATATTAGTAGATGATGGAGAGTTCTAGACTACTCCATTGAGTAGTATAAATAGAGGGTTTCACCCCTCATTTGTAATCAAGCAACAAAGCAATTCAATAAGCAATAAAAGAAGAGTTTTCAAGATCAATCAAACTTCTAAATTATCAATCCTCTCTTCCACAAATAATATACATAACCTCCTATTTCTAACAAATTGGTATCAAGAGCTTGGTTCGACAAGATGATGACCAACAATGTCATCACATTTCCTCGCCTCACAAAGGATAATTATGATCGATGGAGCATCCAAATGAAGACCTTCCTAGGTGGACAAGACCTTTGGGAGATTGTGGAGGAAGGCTATGAGGAACCTATAGAAAAAGGTTCTCTCAGCAAGGAGAAAAAGCTATTGAAGACCAACGATCAAAAGGCTCTTTCCATCATACAACAAAGTGTAGATGATGGAGCTTTTGAGAAAATTGCAAGTGCAACCACTGCCAAGAAAGCATGGGAGATCTTAGAGAATTCTCACAAGGGAGTTGATAAGGTGAAAAAGGTTCGACTACAAACACTACGAGGTGAGTTCGAATCCTTAAATAAGAAAGATTCTGAATCAATTTCCGATTATTTTACAAGAGTCTTGGCGGTTGTCAATCAATTAAAGAGGAATGGTGAAACTTTAAGTGATGTAAGAGTCATTGAGAAAATTCTTAGATCATTAGATTCAAAATTCGACTATATAGTCGTAGCCATTGAAGAATCTAAAGATCTAGAATCAATGACTATCGATGAACTCATGGGTTCACTACAAGCCCATGAAGAGAGGTTTAATAAGAAAAGTAAAGAGCCTTTGGAGCAAGCTTTACAAGCAAAACTCTCTTTCAAGGAAGAAAACGGTGAAAAGACTCATCAAACGAGTCAACGAGGTCGTGGTCAAGTACGTGGTCGAGGACGAGGGCAAGGATATATCAAACGTGGAGGTTATAGTTCTTACAAAAATGAAGAAAGAAGTCAAAATTTTCACCCGAAAAGAGGTCGCGGGAGAGGCTACACAAGTAGAAGGCCAAGGTATGACAGCACTCAAACCAAATGCTATAATTGTCAAAAATTTGGCCACTATGCTTTAGAATGCGAGAAGTCAAACAATTACGTGCAAGAAAGAGTAAATTTTGCACAAGAAGATAACGAAGCCGTGGAAAACACTTTGTTACTAGCATGCAAAGGTGAAGACAACGGAGAATCGAATTTGTGGTATCTTGACACGGGTGCAAGCAACCATATGTGCGGTGACAAAAGCATGTTTGTAGAGTTAGACGAGGTAATAAGTGGAAATATCACCTTCGGAGATTCTTCTAAAGTCCCTGTTAAAGGCAAAGGTAAGATCCTCATCCGCTTGAAAAATGGAAGGCATCAATTTATCTCTAATGTGTATTATGTGCCCAATATGAAGACGAATATACTGAGTATCGGACAACTCTTAGAGAAAGGCTATGATATTCACATGATAAATCGTACCCTTTCTTTAAGAGACCAAAAAGGAGGTTTGATTGCTAAAGTGCCAATGTCAACGAATAGGATGTTTCTGCTAAATATTCAACATGACATTCCAAGATGTTTAAAAGCATGTTTTAAAGATAATTCTTGGCTTTGGCACATGAGATACGGGCACTTAAATTTTGGAGGCTTAAAATTATTATCAAGTAAAGGAATGGTGAAGGGTTTGCCTCCAATTAATCATCCGGATCAAATATGTGAGGGATGCCTTCTAGGAAAGCACTTCCGAAACAGTTTTCCAACAGAAGCTTCTAGTAGAGCGAAGAAACCTCTAGAACTTATTTACACGGATGTGTGTGGACCCATAAGCCCACCGTCTTTTGGTAAAAATAGATATTTTCTTCTATTCATTGATGATTTTAGTCGAAAGACATGGGTCTATTTTCTAAAAGAGAAGTCGGAAGCTTTTGGAATGTTCAAGAAGTTTAAAGCGTTTGTGGAAAATCAAAGTGGTCTCACCATAAAGGCGATGAGATCCGATCGTGGAGGAGAATTCACATCCAAGGAATTCAAGGAATTTTGCGACAACAATGGGTTACGACGTCCTCTAACTCTTCCTTATTCACCTCAACAAAATGGTGTTGCGGAAAGAAAAAATAGGACCATTCTTGATATGGCCCGGAGTATGTTAAAGAGCAAAAGGATGCCTAAGGAGTTTTGGGCTGAGGCAGTGGACTGTGCGATCTATCTAGCAAATCGCTCGCCCACTAGAAGCGTCAAGAACAGAACGCCCATTGACGCTTGGAGTGGGAGGAAGCCCGGCATCTCACACCTTCGAGTGTTCGGAAGTGTGGCATATGCTCATGTGCCAGATCAGAAGAGGACGAAGCTCGAGGATAAAAGTGAGAAACTCATATTCGCGGGTTATGACTCAAGTTCGAAGGGTTACAAGCTATACAATCCCAAGAATGGTAAAGTAATCTCAAGGCGAGACGTGGTGTTCGATGAAGAAGCAACATGGGATTGGAATGTTCCCGAAGAGGAGAACTACGACTTTCTCCCTTATCCATTCGAGAGTACTGCAAAGAACGAAGAATATCTAGAAGTTCAAGAACCTTCTAGTACACCATATCCACACTCTCCACATACTCCAACCACTACACCTAATGAAGTGACACCAACATCAGGAGGAGAATCAAGTAGGCTACAACATCACACAAGGAGCATTGAGGAGTTGTACGAGGTAACACAGCCTATGGAGGATCTATCATTGTTCTGCCTTCTTGCCGATTGTGTGCCAATAAGTTATGAAGACGCAACAAAAAGCCAAAAGTGGAAATGTGCTATGGACGAAGAGATTCAAGCAATCGAGAAGAATAATACGTGGGATCTTGCCACACTACCAAAGGGACATAAGGCTATTGGTGTAAAATGGGTGTACAAGGCCAAGAAGAATTCCAAAGGTGAAGTTGAAAGATATAAGGCAAGGTTGGTGGTGAAGGGATATAGTCAACGAGCCGGCATAGACTATGACGAGGTATTTGCTCCCGTCGCTCGTCTAGAAACTATAAGATTGATAATCTCACTTGCGGCTCAACATAATTGGAAGATTTATCAAATGGATGTCAAATCCGCGTTCCTTAATGGCCACTTAGAAGAAGAAGTCTATATAGAACAACCTTTGGGATACATCGTGAAAGGCCAAGAGAATAAGGTGCTAAAATTGAAAAAGGCCTTATACGGGTTGAAGCAAGCGCCTCGGGCATGGAATAGCAGGATAGACAAGTATTTCCAGCAGAATGACTTTACGAAATGCCCCCATGAGCATGCCCTCTACACCAAAGTTAGCAATGATGGAGATGTTATGATTGTGTGCCTATACGTGGATGACTTGATATTCACCGGTAGTAATCCCAAAATGTTTGAGGAGTTCAAGAAAGCAATGGTTCGGGAGTTCGAGATGACCGACATTGGACTTATGGCTTACTATCTTGGGATCGAGGTAAAACAAAAGAAAGAAGGAATATTCATATCCCAAGAAGGTTATGCGAATGAGGTGCTCAAGAAGTTTAAGATGAATGACTGCAAGTCAATGAGCACACCGGTGGATCGCAATCTCAAATTGTCAAAAGATGATGAAGGATACTTGGTGGACCCAACACAATACAAGAGTTTGGTTGGAAGTCTGAGGTACCTAACCTGCACGAGGCCAGATATTCTCTACGGAGTTGGACTAGTAAGTCGATACATGGAAGCACCTACAATAAATCACTTGAAGGCGGCCAAGAGGATACTCCGCTACATCAAAGGTACGATTGACTATGGCCTGTTTTATTCACCTTCTGATCACTTCAAGCTAGTTGGATACAGTGATAGTGATTGGGCTGGAGACATAGATGATCGTAAGAGTACGAGTGGTTTCGTGTTCTATATGGGAGATACGGCGTTCACATGGAGCTCGAAGAAGCAACCCATTGTGACTCTGTCAACGTGTGAAGCCGAGTTTGTAGCAGCAACATCGTGCACCTGTCATGCAATATGGCTCAGGAAGTTACTAAATGAGCTTAAGTTTTTTCAAAAGGAAGCTACGGAGATATATGTGGATAACAAGTCTGCGATTGCTCTAGCAAAGAATCCAGTCTTCCATGATCGAAGCAAGCACATCGATACGAAATACCATTACATCAGGGAGTGTGTTACAAATAAAGAGGTGCAGATAAAGTACGCGAAGTCACTTGACCAAGTTGCTGATATTTTCACAAAGCCTCTAAAACATGAGACGTTTCAGAGATTACGGAATATGCTCGGAGTGACGAAATCAAGTTTAAGGGGGGCTGTTGGAAGTTAAACTTGATTTTGGGCTATGTGTTTTGGATATGGGCTTGCAAGTATACAAATATATGGATCAAGATTGTAGTCCAATATCTAGAAACTTCTTGTAATATCTAGTAGTGAAAGTGAGTAGAAACATCTTGTAAAATATCTAAGATAATATTTAGGAAATATCTAGATAATACTTAGAAAATATCTAGATATTAGTAGATGATGGAGAGTTCTAGACTACTCCATTGAGTAGTATAAATAGAGGGTTTCACCCCTCATTTGTAATCAAGCAACAAAGCAATTCAATAAGCAATAAAAGAAGAGTTTTCAAGATCAATCAAACTTCTAAATTATCAATCCTCTCTTTTATAAATAATATACACATAACCTCCTATTTCTAACAATTTCGACAAGTGAGGGAAGATGAGACTCGTGTTATGATTGATACGATTGGTACAAGTTGTGGTTGTTTAATTGATTTAGGTGAGTTGATAACTAAACTATCAAATAACATAGTTTGTAGGGTGACCTTAGGGAGGACATATCAAGGGATGAAATTTAAAGATTTGTTAATAAGGTTTACGTACTTGCTTGGTGCCTTCTCTATTGGGAATTATATTCCTTGGTTGTCGTGGGTGGATCGGTTGAGCGGTTTAGAAGCGAAAACCGAAAAAGTTGCTCAAGAATTTGATGAGTTTCTCGAAGGTGTTCTAGAAGAGCATGATATAAATAACAAAAACACGGTGCATAACGATGTTGATGTTGGAGAGGATGAAAGCCAAGATTTAGTTGATATATTACTTGATCTACAAAGAGAAAACAAAACCAATTTTATAATTCACAGAGATGTCGTTAAAGCTGCCATCATTGTAAGACCGCTCCCTCTTTATCTTGCTTAGTCGTAAAAGATAGGCTACACAACACCTATTAAATCACCAATATGCCCACGACGGGGCTTGAACCCCCAACCTCTTTGATTGAAAGGCTCTTCGAATACCACTAGACAATAAGCCCTTGGGTCCCGAGTCAATTATGAACCATTTTATTTATTTATTTTGAACATCAAACACACCAACCCTTTTTCCACGACGGGACTCGAATTCGAAACCTCATAAGTTCTCTTCATACCGCTAGGCCAGAAGCCCTTTGGTATTTTTGAACCATTTACGATCAAATAGGATTGTAAATTCATACAAAATCTTAAGTTAAATACAATTAACTTTAAGCGTAATGGATCAAATTAGTCAAATGTCAAAAATGTCCTAACATGTTGCGTTGTTTACTAGTTACAAGCACCAATATAATTAGAAAATGATGTTATGTTTTTATAGTAAAAAATTATGGTTTAAAATATTCCCCGCTTATTATAGGATCTTTAATTAGAAAAGAATGTTTTGTTTTTTTATAGTAAACAAGTATGGTTTAATATATCCCTCTGATTGTAGGATCTATTTGCTGCTGGAACTGATACCACGTCAACAGCCATTGAGTGGGCAGTTTGTGAGCTCATAAGAAACCCTAGAATTATGAAAAAGCTGAAGCAAGAGGTCCAAGAAATAGCTCATGGAAAACCAATTATTAATGAAGATGATTTAGAGAAAATGAAATACTTACAAGCTGTCCTCAAAGAGGCAATGCGGTTGCATACTCCACTTCCACTACTCATTTCACGAGAATCAACAAAAAACGTCAAAATAATGGGATACGACGTAGCAGCGGGAACGCAAGTGATTGTTAACGCTTGGGCAATAGGAAGGGATCCTTCAGTATGGGAGGACGCAGAGACATTTAAGCCAGAGAGGTTTTTAAACAGTTCCATTGACTATAACGGGCAAAACTTTGAGTATCTTCCGTTTGGTGCAGGAAGAAGAGGTTGTCCTGGTATTCAATTTGCTACTGTTATTACCGAGCTCGCTTTGGCAAACTTGGTCTACCGGTATGACTTGGCGTTGCCGGATGGTATGAGAGGGGACGAACTAGACATGAGTGAGATCACTGGCCTTACACTACATAGGAAGTCCCCTTTACTAATTGTGGCAACTCCTAATAGCTAAATGATGATGAGTCGTATCTATCAGCCATAAACTTTGGGTTTGGTTTAGGGGTGCAGTTGTCTCAAACTTCTCTGTTGAGTTATTGCATCTGGAAGTCAAGTTAGAGCTTTTATGAAGTATGAGTTCAAAAATACGAGCGTCTAATAAAGGACCTTTGGGCATAGCGAAATATATTTGGTTCTAAGAATCGTCCATCAACCAATAGGTTGTGGTTTCTAAGTTGTTCTTATAATAATAATAATAAATAATAAATGGATAAATGGATATGTATATTTGACACCATATATTTTCACATTGTATATTAATAAGGGCAAATTTTATTAAAAGATAACTTTTTTTTTTATTTCAATTTCTCCATATGGTTACTTATTTTCATTTTGAACAATTTAAATGATTATTTTCCCAAATTTTAATTAAAAAGAGGAATATTGTTATATTTAAGTTAGAACTATATTCACATTTGATAAAATAAACTATACATTACCATTTGACTAATTATTCAAATTAAATAAGTTTGTAAATTATATGAAAGCATGGAACTTACTTGCATATTTTCAATTATAAGTATGAATAGTAGATCTCAAAACCGCCACTATAATCGCAAACATGATTTTACCAATGTAAGTACTCATCGCCGGATTTTGTCGCAAAGAAATGCATATTCAAGTATGAAATGTGAATCGAAAAATGGAGTATCGTTAACTTTAACGGGATTATAACTTAAAAGTAGCGATACTCTTTTTTTTAATTAATATTTATTAAAACAATATTTTAAATAGTTCAAATAAAAATAGATTACTTTGTATGAAAAATTGAATCAAAAAGGTTATCTTTTAATGTGATTTGCCTTTTTAATAATAAAATACAAGTTGTTAAGCATTACAACAACTAATGTTAGTTCCGACAAAAATGACCACGATAAATCTATCACGACCCTTAAAACTTGATTATAATCAACATGTCAACATGATTCGAAAAACTTCAACACGACTCGCATCTAAAGTTCTAATTCGACCACCCTTAAAAATTACTAACAATCCTAGACTTACATCTAAAGCTTCAACTTTGTCACCCCTAAAAACTACAACGATCCTGAAATCTTCAACCAAATCAATCACGGCCAATGAAGATCATAACCCTAAATCTTCCACCCAAAGTACCATAAGTTCAACATGGTAATGAAAACCTACAACGACGAAACATAAAATGGTAGATTCCAACAATCAAAGAGTTAACTCATCATCTAAACCTAATATAAACATTATCACGTAAGTAAAAAATAATGTAAATATATTTAGATTGTTAAAATTAAATTATATATATATATATATATATATATATATATATATATATATATATATATATATATATATATATATATATATATATATATATATATATATATATATATATATATATATATTATTTAAATCAGGAGGAAGGTACTTTTTTTGGGAAGTAATTTTTTTCTTTTTTTGATTTTTTTACAAACATCATGATCACGTGAAAAATGAACATTTAAAAAAGACATTTTGTGATAAATGTTATTATTTTGACCAGAAAAAGCTCGACGAAATAACATTCATTGATAAATATTCCTGATAACATTCATCTTGATTAGGGATGGCAAAAAGACCCGTACCCAATGGATAATCCCGAATCCCGACATGTTTGGGTCGGGTTCGGGTTCGGGTCCGGGTATTTGGGTCTTGGGCCGGGTATGGAGAGTTTTTTTTTTCCGGGTTCGGGTATGGGGGTGGCATAAATACAAACTCGCATACCTGACCCGTATACACGGTCCATATACCCGTATATCCGACCCGAAGAGGAATTCAACTTCATTAATAACAATAAAAAAAATTAATAATAATAATATAAGCTACAATGTGGTATTGTACTGTTGTTCGATATTTATTTAGAATTTGTCCTTATTTAATATCATTATTGAAAAATAAATTGAAATAGGTGAATGGGGAATGAGAATAACTAACAAAAGAAATATTCAATACCTGCGAGAAAACCCGATAACCCGAGATTTAGTAAGAAAATGAGAATCCCCGTTTACCCGTGGGGAAACCCGATTACCCCGACGGTTAGTAAGTAATGGGGGACCCGACGGGTATAGGTTCGGGTTTGGGATAGGGTTTTCTAATCGAGTTCGGGCCTGGGATTACCTAGACCCGGCACAAACCCGAACGATGTCATCCCTAATCGTGATGCATGTTATTTTTCGAGCATTTTTTTAGGGTTAATAAATTAGGGTTTAGGGTTTAGATTTAGGGTTTAGATTGAGTTTTTCACACGAACTGTTTAGAGTTTATTAGTGAATAAACTCAAAAAACTAAACCCTAAATCCTAAATCAGGCTAAATTTTGAAAAAACTTCACAGAAGATAAAAAAAACGCTCGCAGAATAACAAGCATCACGATGAATGTTATCAGGAACATTTATCGATGGATGTTATTTCTTCGAGCGTTTTCTGTTCAAAATAATAACAATTATCACAAAGTATCTGTTTTAAATATTTATATTTTTACCTAATTTAAATGCTTGTGAATGTTTTGTAGAAAAAATGAAAAAAATTAAAATTTACTTCCCCTTAATCTAAAAAATTGCTTCCCCCTTATTAGCCATGTGTGTGTGTGTGTGTGTGTGAGAGAGAGAGAGAGAATAGATATAAGCTACAACTCAACTGTAAGCTTCATGATATTTCAATTATGATGATGTTTGAACTGGTGATGGAGTTAACGGTGTTAAGGCCTTAGTGGTTACTCAACATAGTGGTTATTCAACAGGTAGTATCCAACTGCAGCAATCAAACGTAGTTTGATCAACGTAAAACTTGTGGATTTAGGTTTGAGTGCTAAATTTGAGAAAAAAAGTGATTGATCCATTGTTTAAATTCTGACATTCGTGCAAACTTGATCGGAATTTGTATTCTCGAGGGTGTTAGACAATGGGTGGACTAATTAATTTACTCAATTAAATTGAGTAATTGTTATCTAAGAATGTAGGAGAGAGAAAGTAGATCTCTCATTGATGAAGATGATGAATAGAGCGAAAGTAGATCTCTCTTATGCTTCATGTAGTGAGTGAGTGTGTGTGTGTGTGTGTGTGTGTGTATGTGTGTGTGAAAGGATTGTGAACCTTCTTTGAGTAGTAGGATGTCATATTTTATAGGCAAATGTGGTAGTACAAAGTGTACTACGATTGTAGTATAAGTAGTTGATGTGACAAGTGCTCACGGTAAAGGGCTTACATACTAAACAGCCTTACTATTGTGTAAGTGTTTCTGTCATGTATCCTACTTCAATCCTAGATGGCCTGATTGTAGACAGCTCATCCTAGTTGGCCTGACCTTTGTCAGCTCGCTTGTTTCATTCTCATTTCAGCCTGCTGACTACTTGTCTGTTCTCTTCCAGCCTGCTCACTTCAGCCTGCTGGTTACTTGTCTGTCTCTTCTAGCATGCTCACTTCAGCCCCCTCACTACTTGTCCATCTCTTTTAGCCTGCTCACTTTAGCCTGTTGACTACTTCTCCGTTCTCTTCTAGCCTGCTCACTTCAGCCCGCTCACTTCCGCTTGCTGACTACTTGTCTATCTCTTCCAGCCTTCTCACTTCTAACCTTCCAAGAATAGCTTAAAAAGGCATTATTCTTATTAGAATAAGAGTTATTGGATGCAGATCCAATATGCGTATCATCATAGTTAGCATATTCGTTAGAGATTTATTTCTTTACCAGACGCTAAATACAGGAATCGAACCAAACGAAACCATTCATATCTTTATATTATAATTTATAAATAAAAATAAAAACCACAAATGTGGTTTAGATATCACCCAAGTTGTGATGTGGTCAAACGGTTGGTGGCCTGCCTTCTTTAGGGGAGGTCAGGAGTTCGACCCCCGTTGGCTACATACTAAAAACACCTTTTCATCCCTGCCATGAAGTATCCACCCATGACACCTTTCTCATATCATTTGGTGGGTAAAGGGGAGTGGTTTTACTTGGTCGGGCAGCGATGGGGGCGGGGTTTGAAATGTCCCGTTCATATCGATTTTAAACGTTTCATATTAATTGATCTCTTTGCGAGGTTTTGACCTCTATATGAGACGTTTTTCAAAGACTGCATTCGTTTTTAAAATAAACCATAACCTTTATTTTATCGACAAGGTTAAAAAGACACCACCTAGATTATCAAGAAATGATAATCTAAAAATATCACACTTAAACACTACCAATACATATTGGTTTACAATATTAATATGTTACAACAAAGTAAATCTCAAATGCAATTTTAAACAATATTATACAATCATGCTGACACCGAATCTTTTCCATATTTTAGCATGCAACAGCGGAAGCTCTTAATAATCACCTGAGAATAAACATGCTTTAAACGTCAAAAAAAATGTTGGTGAGTTATAGGTTTAACCTATATATTTATCAAATCGTAATAATAGAGCACAAGATTTTATATTTCAATATACATCCCATACATAGAGATAAAAATCATTCATATGGTGAACACCTGGTAACCGACATTAACAAGATGCATATAAGAATATCCCCTATCATTCCGGGAAATCCTTCGGACATGATAAAAACGAATTCGAAGTACTAAAGCATCCGGTACTTTGGATGGGGTTCGTTAGGCCCAATAGATCTATCTTTAGGATTCGCGTCCATTAGTAGATCGGTTTACTAATTCTTAGGCTACCAAGCAAAAGGGGCATATTCGGCTTCGATCATTCACCCATATAATGTAATTTCAATTACTTGTGTCTATTTCGTAAAACATTTATAAACTGCATGTATTCTCATCCCAAAAATATTAGATTTTAAAAGTGGGACTATAACTCACTTTCACATATTTTTACTTCGTCGGGAAGTAAGACTTGGCCACTGGACGATTCACGAACCTATAACAAATATGTACATATATATCAAAGTATGTTCAAAATATATTTACAATATTTTTATTACGTTTTAATGATTTGAGTTTATTAAGTCAGCTTTCCTCGTTAGTAACCCACAACTAGTTGTCCACAGTTAGATGTACAGAAATAAATCGATATATATATATATATATATATATATATATATATATATATATATATATATATATATATATATATATATATATATATATATATATATATATATATATATATATATATTATCTTGAATTAATCCACGACCCAGTGTATACACATCTCAGGCTAGATCACAACTCAAAGTATATATATTTTTGGAATCAACCTCAACCATGTATAGCTAACTCAAACATTACTGCATATAGAGTGTCTATGGTTGTTCCAAATAATATATATAGATGGGTCGATATGATATGTCAAAACATTTGTATACGTGTCTATGGTATCCCAAGATTACATAATATATTAGAATATATGTATTATACAATATAAGTTAGCTAGGATATGATTAATATAGATTTGTTACCAATTTTCACGTAGCTACAACATGCAAAATTATCCAATCTTGTTTTACCCATAACTTGTTCGTTTTAAATCCGTTTTGAGTGATTCAAGTTGCTATGGTTTCATATTGAACTTAAGTTTATGAATTTAAACAGAAAAAGTATAAGTTTATAGTCAGAAATACAGATTACAAGTCATTTTTGTAAAGGCAGTCATTTCAGTCGAAAGAACGACGTCTAGATGACCATTTTGGAAAACATACTTCCACTTTGAGTTTAACCATGATTTTTGGATATAGTTTCATGTTCATAATAAAAATCATTTTCCCAGAAGAACAACTTTTAAATCAACGTTATCATAGTTTTTAATTAACTAACCCAAAACAGCCCGCGGTGTTACTACGACGACGTATATCCGGTTTTACGGTGTTTTTCGTGTTTTCAGGTTTTAAATCATTAAGTTAGCAAATCATATAGATATAGAACATGTGTTTAGTTGATTTTAAAAGTCAAGTTAGAAGGATTAACTTTTGTTTGCGAACAAGTTTAGAATGAACTAAACTATGTTCTAGTGATTACAAGTTTAAACCTTCGAATAAGGCAGTTTTATATATATGAATCGAATGATGTTATGAACATCATTACTACCTCAGGTTTTGTGAATAAACCTACTGGAAATAAAAAAAATAGATCTAGCTTCAAAGGATCCTTGGATGGCTTGAAAGTTCTTGAAGTAGAATCATGACACGAAAACAAGTTCAAGTAAGATTTCCACTCGAAATAAGATTGTTAAAGTTATAGAAATTGAATCAAAGTTTGAATATGAGTATTACCTTGTATTAGAAAGATATCTTACTGTAAATAAGAAAGATTTCTTGAGGTTAGATGATCACTCAAAGTGGATTTGCAAGATTGGAAGTAAGTTAGCAAACTTGGAAGTGTTGTTGGTGTGTTCTTGAGTAGTTGTTTTATAACTTGGTTTATGTATGGATTTATGAACTAGATTGAGCTAGATTTTGATGAAGATGATGAAGAACACTTAGAACAATGGAAGAACACTTGAGAGAGAGTAGTTTGATGCATGTAAGTTGCAAAATTAAAGTGTGTATGTGTATGTTCATTCACGTGAATATGGTGTCACCATATAGGCTCCATTAGTTTGTTATTTTGTGAGATATTTCATACTAGATGTTAAATGATGGTTCCCACATGGTTAGGTGACTCACATGGGCTTCTAAGAGCTGATCATTGGAGTGTATATACCAATAGTAAATACATTTAGAAGCTGTGTATTGTATGAGTACAAATACGAGTGCATACGAGTAGAATTGTTGATGAAAATGAATGAGGATGTAATTGTAAGCATTTTTGTTAAGTAGAAGTACTTTGATAAGTGTCTTGAAATCTTTCAAAAGTGTATGAATACATATTAAAACACTACATGTATATACATTTTAACTGAGTCGTTAAGTCATCGTTAGTCGTTACATATAAGTGTTGTTTTGAAACCTTTATGTTAACGATCTTGTTAAATGTTGTTAACCCATTATTTATTATATCTAAAGAGATGTTAAATTATTACATTATCATGATATTATGATATATTAATATATCTTAGTATGATATATATACAGTTAAATGTTGTTACAACGATAATCGTTACATATATGTCTCGTTTCGAAATCATTAAGTTAGTAGTCTTGTTTTTACATATGTAGTTCATTGTTAATACACTTAATGACATGTTTACTTATCATTTATCATGATTAAACATAGTGTATGAATATCTTAATATGATTCATATGTATTTAGTAAGACGTTGTTATAACGATAATCGTTATATATATCGTTTTCGAGTTTCTTAATTCAATAGTCTCATTTTTATGTATATAACTCATTGTTAAAATACCTAATGAGATACTTACTTATCATAATATCATGTTAACTATATATATATATATATATATATATATATATATATATATATATATATATATATATATATATATATATATATATATATATATATATATATATATATATATATATATATATATATATATATATATATATATATAAATATTATATATATCAATATATATGTCATCATATAGTTTTTACAAGTTTTAACGTCCGTGAATCACCAGTCAACTTGGGTGGTCAATTGTCTATATGAAACCTATTTCATTTAAACAAGTCTTAACAAGTTTGATTGCTTAACATGTTGAAAAACTTAATCATGTAAATAACAATTTCATTTAATATATATAAATATGGAAAAGTTCGGGTCACTACAGGGTTATTATCGCTGCATCGGCATAGTCGAAACGGAAGATGACCGCAACGGGTGGTTTAGTCACCTCAGATGATCTCAATCGCTGTTAAAAAAAAAAAAAAATCGTGTTCAGTGATTTAGATTAGTTGCGAACCATATGATTTGATTTTGATCACTGAAATTAATATTTGATTGAAAAATTAGTAAATAAAGGATAGTTGTAATCAATTACGTCGTTGTTGCCACTCATAATTTGAAGGTTAATTGTAATTTAACATATTTAATTAGATAAATTACATGTTAGCATAACTAATCATATCATAATCGGATAGTGACACCTAAGCTGATAATTAAACCATTATTATTACTTTTACAACTACTAGAGTTAGTTAAATATTTCATTAGTATATTTTAATAAGTTGTCTATTATGTCATTGATTTAATGAATTATTCTAAGTAAATGAATTTATTATAAAAGGTAATTAATAAATTTGTTTTTATATTAAATGTTACATTTTCAACTATACAAATGAGTTTAATTAAAAATTAAGTAGTTTTTTATTGTTTTTTAAAGTAAGAGACAATATTTTGTGACAGATAATTTTTTTTTAAGAGATGAAGTAATTTTTTAAACTAAAACTCTTCCTTAAAAAACTCCTTTTGATTGTTAGTTCAGATTTTAATTTTAGTATTAGGATTAGGGGTCAATATTAAATATTAAATGGTATTAGGGTTTTAAATATTATTAGGGTTTTAGTATTAATTACTTTATTTATTATATCCCGGATAACAATCCTAATGCTAATACACAGAGTATGACATTGAAACTCTAAGGGCAGTTTGGTAAATTCAGAAGGGAAAAGTGAGGGTTGTTATAGATTCCACATGAATTTCTATAAGAAATTCTGGGCTTTAATCAAAACCGAATTATTAGATGCGATCAAATGGTTTTGGAGAACATGTGAAATCTCAAATGGATGTAATTCTTCATTTATCTCGCTCATTCCGAAAGTCAAAGATCCACTGAATTTCGGACACTTCCTACCTATTAGTTTGATAGGAAGCTACTATAAAATCATCTCAAAAATTCTTTCAAATGGATTAAAAAAGATAGTTCCATAGTTAATCAGAGAGGAACAAAGCGCGTTTATGGAAGGTAGATATATCTTAGACGGAGTTCGTATTGAACTTGAAACGATGGAATATTTAGAAGCAAAAAAATCAAAAAGCTTTATTTTCATTGTAGATTTCGATAAATTCTTGCGTCACATCTACCTACACTTCGGTTGTCATGACCCGGAAAATTTTGATTAATTTTAAACCAAACTCTCGATACGATTTAATATTTTGACACGATAAGCAAAGTCTGTAAGATTGAGCCTCAAAATTTTTGAACTGTTTTCATATATTCATTTGATCTTCGACTGTTCTTGACGATTCACGAACCACTATTTGTAAATAGATACATATATATATATATATATATATATATATATATATATATATATATATATATATATATATATATATATATATATATATATATATATATTGAAATACTAAATGAGTTAGTTGTTAGAATTAATTATGTAAAGTAAAATAAAAATAAGATATTACAATGATTATTATTCAAAAAGTATCTATATAAAGTGTATTGAATATATATATATATATATATATATATATATATATATATATATATATATATATATATATATATATATATATATATATATATTATATATATATATTTTCAAATTTATTTAGAAAATGGTAGTTAAGTCTATGTGCATGGAGAACATGGGTCACAAGTGGTTACTTGTAAACTGTAAATAAAAACCATAATTAATCGTGCAATTAAAGAAGTCAGAATCATCCATGCAGAACTCGTGTACATCACTTTGACTTTGTTGAATCAACCGGACACGTATCAGCTTATTATTCGATTCACATCATAACCAAACCCACTTGAGTATCTTTATATATATATATATTCAATGTTTTACTTTGTGAAACATAATTACACATGCATACAGTATCATATTATATATCTATTGTTTAATAGAGATGTAAACCGAACCACTTGCATATTATGTATTATTGCTACAACATGACTTTGTGTTCTCATGCTCAATATAAACCCAACTTCATCATCTATTTTAAACACAAAAAGTAGTCACAACAAAACCATCTATCAATTTTCTGTTGAATACCCGAGATAACTATCTATATATATTTCTTTCTTCTTTCTAATGAATTCTTCTTCAACCAAGAACAACCACCATCAACTTCTTGTTCTTTGAATTCCATTCTTCGACCAATAAACTACACCCGTCACCTTAGTGTAATCACCACTTCACCGGCCACCCATACCCGTCACCCACAACCTTCATTACCTTAGAACTAACATCGTTTTCTATTTTCTCAACCATCGACAACCATCATCATCATGTTATTTTATTTATGTTTTCTGTTTCAAATTGAATCATCATATAATCACACTACATTCGACTAAGCCATGTTCACAAAACCACAAAACTATCACAAATCAAAATCATCGACTATCACTCTTCTGTTTCTGATCGATACATCTTGATCATCACATCAACACCAACACACGCCAAAAATCGTCACCTCCAACTTAAACCATCACGTATCATCAATAAGTTAATACACCCAGTAGAACCTTAGACCACCACCTCTTTCATTATATACATAAACCTCCATCTCCTTTTTCAATACTTCATTCGATGTAACAACCCAAACCAACCCGCGAACAAACCACGTGAAAATACAAAATAAAAAAAATTTGCTGCACAGTGAACTGGCGCGGCGCGCCAGGATGGCCGCGCGGCTCGCCATTCGGGTCTGTCCGGAAAGTCTCAAAATGCGAAAAAGATTGACTAGTTCCCGACACTTTTAGACGAAACGCTTTTTACCATACATCCAAATATGTAAAACTAACCTGTTTCAAATATAAAATCAATGTTTTACAAGCGGGGCCCACATCGGCCGTTTTACGAGTTAAATACAATTTACGAGTTTCGACCACCAAAAAGTTTAAGTTCCAAACTACACAATGAGCATGGCGTTTGGGATTAAACTACCCAACTATCGGTCAAACTCCAAGAGCTACTAAAGCCAAAAGCGTCCCCTAGCATCAAGCGGGATCTCTAGTCCAAAACGATGCCCTTACCCTTGTCCAAAACCGAACCTATAAAAATAGTAAACAACGAGAGGGTAAGCAAAGCTTAGTGAATGCAATAATTATACGAATACATATATAATTATACCTACTTGCATACACTTACACACCAACCCGCAAACACGCTAGCATACACATTTAGCTTATCGTCACGATAACAAGCTATAAATCTCCAATACCACAAGCTAGCATAACAACCGCATATGAATATAACTCGAATAATATAATATGCTTACAACATAAATAACCATGGTTAACCAATAGTACAAGGGAACGGCGCTCGCGAAAACGCCATCGGTGTTCACAACATCCGTTAGGGCACTTAACACCTCGCACCACTAACCCCTAGGGTGGCACCTTAACACCTCGGCACATCACCCCGAGTGGCATCTTAACACCTCGATGCATCACTCATTATTTTACGGAGTGGTGTCTTAACACCTCGACACTACATTCCTAGGTGGCATCTTACCACCTCGATGCTACACCCGAGTGGCATCTTAACACCTCGATGCTACACTCTTCACGTGAAACGTGGTGTCTTAACACCTCGACACTACACCTTTCACGCTACAACAAATAGATACATTATATACATACGCATATAATTATTCCACTCACCTCAAAGTCTTGTGAAAAGATACCCGAGCTTGCAAGACCTCAAAGTAACGTACCTATCATATTATACACATCATCAAACGCAAACTCAAGTCGGTCAACCAAACCCTTTCACCATTCTAAGCCATTTTGACCCAATGGTGCAATTTCAACCCATTTGTACCCTTAACCCTAAATTGGGTCAACACACACCAAAACCCTAATCATTCGTCAAGATGGGTTTAAAACACATTTAGGTCACAACGCTAACTCGTTTTCATACTTGCTAGGCCACTTAGGTCATTAAAGACTCATTTGACCCATTTCAAAGTCAACACACCCATTTGAGTCATCCATACCCAATAACACCCATTTAAATATTATAAAAGTGTTCTAGCCACCAACTAACCAAATTTTAAGACTCAAAAGTCTAATTAACACATTCAAACCCTAGGTTAGTCATCAATGAGTCTTCATAACCCATAATCACCCAAAATCCCCAAAATACTAACAAAATGGGTCTTTGGTTCATCACTAGCCCAAAACCTAACCCTTAAAGCAATTAAAGTACGAAATTGGGTTTTATAACTTACCAACACAATCACCACGTAGCTATCGACTAGATGAACGACTTTAAAACTTGCACCACGACCCGATTCAACCTCTTTCACCCTTAAATAGAGCTTTCTCTCTCAAGGATTGCACTCTCTCACTAAAATTCAATTGGAGGAGATGAAGTTGTTGTGGGAGTAGTAAATGAGCTTCCCAAAACTGATCTAGGGTATTAAATTCGACCCCAAAGTGAAATTACACAATTGCCCTTAAAATATCTATTTTAAAAAGAAGAAAGGAATCTGTCGCAGACAGATGGCGCGGCGCACCACCTAGCCGCGCGGCGCGCCACCTAGCCGCGCGGCGCGCGACCCTTCCAGTTCAGCATCTTTTGTCTTTTTAATTATGTGCAACAAAAACCCCAAACTTGAGTAACCCATATACACATATGTACACTACGAATACTCGGGTCTTACAACTCTCCCCCACTTATTCGGATTGCGTCCTCGCAATCCAAGCCGCATGACACGAGGGAAGATAAACTAACACGAACTCTTCGGGCTCCCAAGTGAACTTGGAACCTTTACTTCGTCGCCATTGAACCTTAAAGGTCCTCACCTCTTTATTCCTCAACATTTTCACCTTCTCGTCAAGGATAGCAATCGGTTCTTCGACATATTCTAACTTGTTGTTTAGCTTGATCTCGTCTAAAGGCATCCATGAGGAATCATCCGCAAGACACTTACGGAGGTGGGAAACATGAAATGTATTATGGATCCCCGCAAGCTCTTCGGGTAATTCTAATCGATATGCAACTTCACCAACACGAGCTAAAACCTTGAACGGCCCAATAAACCGAGGAGCTAACTTTCCCCGTTTTCGAAATCGAATAATACCCTTCCATGGCGAAACCTTAAGCATCACCATAACGCCTTCTTGGAACTCAATCAATCGCCTACGTCTATCGGCATACGACTTTTGCCTATCTTGAGCCTTCTTCAAATGTTCCCGAATCAAATCGATCTTGCTATTGGTCTCTAAAACCAAATCGGTACTCCCGATCTCTCTTTGACCCACTTCTCCCCAACAAACGGGAGTTCGACACCTACGTCCATAAAGCATTTCGTACGGTGGCATCCCGATACTAGTATGATAACTATTATTGTACGAGAATTCCACCAAAGGCAAATGCTCATCCCAACTACCACCGAAGTCAATGATGCACGCCCGTAGCATATCTTCCAAAGTTTGATTCGTACGTTCGGTTTGACCGTCCGTTTGAGGATGATACTGTGATGACCCGGGAATTTCCGACCAAATTTAAACATAATCTTATATGATTCGACTCGATAAGCAAAGTCTATTAAACCGAGTCTCATTATGTTTGAACTATTTCATGATAACATTTGACCTTTAACTATTTCCGACGATTCACGAACCTTTAATTGTAACTAAGAATGTAAATATAAATAATTATATATAAAACTAATTATATTAGTATTAATGAACTATTAAGTAATTTTGTTATTATAAAAGATAACATTTAATAACTAAAGATTTTCATTTTGAATATATATAGTATATTGTATATAAATGATTCAAACATATTTTACCAACGTTATCAAAATATTAAATGTACAATGTTATACTTTGTAGTTAATTGTTTAATATACATAATTAATCATCTACTCAACATTTAGAACATGATTTTATATATATGGTAGTATACATATATACATAAATATAACTATATATATATATATGATTTTATACATAATTATTATATTATGTATATGTAGAAATTTATAATATATCTATGATGAAATAATGTACTATTTTAATAAATATATATAATACTTACATATATAAAACATTTATATTTTTCATAATTACATACATAAGTATAATATAATTAGTATGTAAATAAATATTATAATATATTTATATTAAAATGCATAAATATATAATATTCAGTATATGTTACAATACATATTACATAATTATTAAATATTACATAATAATAGATGATATTAATAAATTAAATTTAAATACAAATATAGTTGTTGTAGTAATGTTATTTGTATCGTCAAATATCAATATTTGTATTCATAATATCACTTTATATCATATAAAGATGAAATTGGATGTATAAATTAGATTATTATTACTAATATTATTATTATCGATAAAATATTAATATTATCATAATTAGTATGGTATTATTATTATTATTATTATTATCATTTTTACAATTATTATTATCATTAATATTATATTTATCATTATTATTAATTTTATTAATATTATTAGATATTAATAGTATTGTTATTAGATATTATTATTATTAATTAAAAAAAAAACAGTAGGGATCTATATTATACGCGTGACCTCTGTATCCTTTATCTCTATTATTATTTTTTTTTTTGTTTCTTTCCTGCTCCCAACTCGTGAACCTGTGTTGACATTTTCTCCATTTTTTATCAACCGATCTCTATTATTACAACATGATTATGTATAATTGCAAATCAAATAAAAAGGAAATCCAATGGGATTAAAGAGCACAGCGATATTTTTTTTTCTTCTTCTCTGCACGCTCCAATTTTTTTTTCTCTTAATTCAATTTCGAATAAAGTTTCAAAATCTAAAAATGCAGAAAGGTTAGAAATCTTTCTTTGAATCTATCTGCAAAATCTCAACTCTCAAATCTTTATATCGATCTTGAATTTTGAAGTCAAAGTTTAGTTTAAAAAAAGTCAACAATTGTTCTTGAGACAAATTCGCGTTCGTGTATATGTTTCTGATCAAATTGACGATTCCAGTAGTTTTTATACATGTTTAGAAAACTATTTCGTGTTATAAACATTATCTATAATGTTATCTATTACGAAATCAATTTTTTTTTGTTTTGTTCCAAGAACCGACGCTGCAGTAGGCCTTTAGTATATTTTTTTTTTATTTTAGAACCCAAATTATTTTTTTTTTCTGTAATGTTTTGAAGCTTTAAAGGGAACCCCGATTTTTTTTTTTTTTTTTTTTTTTGGTTATTGATGTTTTGTTGAATCCATGAGACTTGTGGAAAAGAAGAGGAATAGAAGAAAAACAGTTTATATATAAAATTTAAATTCGATATTAGTACAGAGAATCAGAATTGGTGGGATGGTCGAGAGTGTTTGCGTGTGAGCATGTGGTCACGAGATCGAGTCCAGAGGACGGTAGTTTCTTTTTTTTTTTGAAACTCTTTTCATGTGAGGTAGTTTTCTTTTCTAATTTTATTATTGTTATTATATATTAATTATTATTAGTATTATTATTATTATTGTGATTGTTTTGATTGTTATTGTTATTGTTATTATTAGTATCATACTTGTTATCATATTTGAAAGTATTATAGACATTACTATTATTATTATGATAGGTATTATTAATAATATTATTATTAGTAATAAACTTATCATTTTAGTATTTTATCATCATTAGGATTATGATTATGATTATCATTATTATTATTATGAAGGAAATAAAAATATATTATTATCATCAATATTAGAATTTGTACCGGTTTATAAATAATAGTATCATCAGTACATTTACAATTAATAATATCATATTTATCAGTATCATCATTAATATTTACTAGTATTATTATGATTATCATTTATCATTTTATAAATATTAGAACCCTTATTATTAACATAAGTATGGTATTAGTATTAATATTATTTTAGAGTTATTATTATTAGTATCATTAACAGTTATCATTTTCATTTTTTTTGCTATTAGTATTATCATTATTAATAAAATTATTATTATTATTAGTAAATCATTATTATCTAAATTATTATTTTAACAAATAAATCTTTTGTACACTATATATATACTTATGGTATATACTAGGATTGTATTAATAATTCACATAACAAACTAATAAAATTTCATAAATACAATACTAACCACAAATATATGTATATAAATATATTAATGTCACTATTTATATAAACGTAAATCATTATAGATATATATACATAAAATAGATATATATATATATATAAAATATAACTTAAAATATAATATAAGTATACGTTTTAAAATAAAGGTTAGAATAAATTCTACAAAACTATAATATATAAATAATACATATTAATAAATGAAATTTTGTAACTTACATTATACGTATTAATATATACACAATTGATATAGGTTCGTGAATTCGAGGCCAACCCTGCATTGTTCAATGACGTCATATGTATTTTTACTACAAAATACAGTATCGTGAGTTTCATTTGCCTTTTTACCCTTTATATTTTTGGGCTGAGAATACATGCGCAATTTTTATAACTGTTTTACGAAATTGACACAAGTACGTGAAACTACATTCTATGGTTGGATTATCGAAGTCGAATATGCCCCTTTTTATTAAGTCTGGTAATCTAAGAATTAGGGAACAGACACCCTAATTGACGCGAATCCTAAAGATAGATCTATCGGGCCCAACAAGCCCCATCCAAAGTACCGGATGTTTTAGTACTTCGAATTTTATATCATGTCCGAAGGAGGATCCCGGAATGATGGGGATATTCTTATATATGCATATTGTTAATGTCGGTTACCAGGTGTTCAATCCATATGAATGATATTTTTGTCTCTATGCATGGGACGTATGTTTATGAGAAATGGAAATCTGAAATCTTGTGGTCTATTAAAATGATGGAAACGATTGTTTAAGTTAAACTAATGAACTCACCAACCTTTTGGTTGACACTTTAAAGCATGTTTATTCTCAGGTACGAAAGAAATCTTCCGCTGTGTATTTGCTCGTTTTATAGATATTACTTGGAGTCATTCATGGCATATTTCAAAAGACGTTGCATTCGAGTCGTCGAGTTCATCAAAATTATTATCAAGTCAATTATAGTTGGATATATTATGAAATGGTATGCATGCCTGTCAACTTTCGATGTAATGAAAGTTTGTCTTTTAAAAAACGAATGCAATGTTTGTAAAATGTATCATATAGAGGTCAAGTACCTCGCGATGTAATCAACTGTTGTGAATCGTTTATAATCGATATGGACTTCGTCCGGATGGATTAGGACGGGTCTTCACAGTTGGTATCAGAGCGGTGGTCTTAGCGAACCAGGTCTTGCATTAGTGAGTCTAACTGATAGTCGTTAGAATGCATTAATGAGTCTGGACTTCGACCGTGTTTGCATGTCAAAAGTTTTGCTTATCATTTAGTATCGAAAAATTATTTGCTTATCATCCTTAAAGTCTAAGACACGTCTTACTGCCTTTATTGCATAGACAGTGTATAGTTAAATTCATATCTTAGCGTATCTGTTATTGTTACCTTTGCCTGACAGCTTCCGTAGATTCCTCCGTAGCTTATGGGATTTTAGTATTATATATGCATTGTAAATTATGTATTGCAGGGTACTAATCTACATCCTATAATCTATTTCTTATCGAAAATCCTTCATCTGATCGTACGAGATGAATCCCTCAACCAGTTCGAGTCCATCAGATTTCGATAGCTATTTCGATAGTTATTCCGACAGCTATTTCGATATGGATTTCCACTCGAGCTCCGAAAGCAGAGTAACCGGAATGAATCGATCAATTAGCCATCATCTATTTTGAATGAATTGGAGATGGGTTCGTAGTCGACTTAATCAATGCAAACGCGAAGAAGGCGATCATTTCCACTAACCAAATTCACCTCTTGACAATGAACCTAAAACGTTTACCGGCGAACCTGTTCGAGACACCATTTTCTCTCTCATTTCCAAAGTATCTCATCACGATCATATACTATCTCAGATTCTAAACCTCATTCATCCGCTCGTCCGAACCGACAATCATCCCGGTGTAATAGAAGAAGTTAACGAACTTCGCGCATAAGTTGTAGTCTTGAAAAATATGGTGCAAAACGTACCAGCTTCATCCAAATCACCGGCACCAACAGTACCACCAACAACCCAAATTTCAATATCACATGCCTCAACATCTCAATCTATACCTCGAGTATAATCATCATTCTACATGACATTCTACATCAGTTATCTTCGTTCGACATGGTGATTATGTAATCTCTAATGTTTTAGAGATTATTTATTCTAGTTCCAACTGAAAACTAAATGAGTTTAATATCATGTTAACTCATTAAATTCATGATTACATTTGAAGAAAATATATATGTATATATGTTTTCATAAAGATTGTAATTAAAAATTCTTTTGTACAAACTGTTAATAATAAAAATATTTTAACGGGTAGGTAATACCCGAGGAATATTTAAATTTCACATTAATAAGTTACACTGTATATTCTTCGAATCTGATTCAACAGTTATTCACTATCCTATTTACAACCACCGGGATACTTATCCATTCACCAAAGAATAACTATTTTCATTCAAATTCAATTTCATATTTGAATTTTGACCTATCAGAATCCAACAAGTGGCATAATGAAGAAATAATGGACACAATAAAAATTGATTAGAAACAGACTAATTAACAATATTAAATTTTATTAAGAAACCACGCTAACAAAATCCTAGCTAACTGTTCCTAGCTAACTGTTAATTCCGTATTACATTTTATTTATCACAATTTATTTATCGCAATTTATATTCTCGCAATTTTATTTATTGTCATTTAATTTCTGTTATTTACTTTACGCACTTTATTTATCGTCATTTAATTTCTGTTATTTATTTTACGCACTTTAAATATCGGGACACGTATACAAGGTTTTGACATATCATATCGACACATCTATATATATTATTTGGAATCACCATAGACACTCTATATGCAGTAATGATCGAGTTCTCTATACAGGGTTGAGGTTGATTCTATAATAATATATATACTTTGAGTTGTGATCGAGTCTGAGACATGTACACGGGTCACGATACGTATTAATTAATTCAAATATTATATATTAAACTATATATGAATGATTGCACTGTCAACTGTGGACTATCGACTGTGGACTAATAACATTGGACAATTAAAATGAATTAAAATATTGAATATAACATATGAAACTAAACAATTCTTCAAGTTTGCCACTTGATTTCGTCTTAAACCTCATTTGTATCTTCACGATTACATTCTGCGTTCAAACCTTTCATGATTCTTGAAAACACCTCAATCGATAGGATGAATCAACCGCACTTCATCTACGGAAGGAAAGATTTATGCATATAGTTATGCACCTGAGAAACTCTCGGAAATTGAGTAAAAGTTCAACACGTAGCCGCGTCAAATCCTTTGGCATTTATTAACAAAAACAACTTTGCGATCCCTTTTCAAAATTAGCCAATTTTGTCACAGCTCCAACAAGTCAACTTCGACTTTTCGTACGAAACAACCTTATTATAACGTTTATATATACGCGTGCTCTTTTATTGTTACCAGGTAACCTTTCATATTCCATCATATTACCATCAGCGTTTAATCATCTAAAAACACAATTCTCCTGAAACCACCTCGAATTAATAACCGATGATTCAGATATCATAGCATTAAATGCAGAGGAAACAGAAAAATGGTAGATGGTCTAAACGGACAAAAGTTTGATGATAAAGAAAGGAGTGTTAGGAACGCTCGATAAAAAATTGGGTATTGAAAAACAGATTGAGTTACCCATGAAGGAGACCAAGGACAAATACAAGGACCAAATCCTATATTCAAAGGATTCAGGTAATTCTGGATCCGTTGAAATCTTTAGAGAATATCTTGCTCCGAAGTCATGTTAAAATCTTGCGGAAAATCTTTCTCCATCAACCGTCGAACTTAGAAATTCCAAAATATCATCATCAATATCTTTGATATTTCTGAGGATATTTTCATAAATATTCTCGTCCGAAATTATATACCTCTTCGTGCTTCCTGTGTATCAATATATTGGAAACATTCAATAGAAAATATAGTACCGAAAAGCAGATTATGCGAAACTATGAAGAAAGCCGTGGATAAATCACAAAGAATAAGTTTGACTTCAAAGAATCCAAATAATTCAATGTCTGCTAAAGTCTATAGTGAATAACTTGCTCCTTACTCTAAACCCTTGCAGACAATAGTTTCTATCATCCTCTGATCTTAGATATTCTGAGATATTATCGTACCTTTCATTATAAATATTCTCCATATTTCTGGAGATATTTTTATAACTATTCTTATCTGAAATCATTAATCTTTTCGTGCTATCAGTATTACATCATATAGAAACTGTTAGTTTCTATATTCTGTAAATTTTCAAGCTTATAATATGAATGTTATTGTAGTAATGATGGGAACTGATGCATGAGTTAGTATAATATAATGACACTTGATCAACGTGATTATATTACAGTAAGTCATGCTGAGTTTCTAAATGAAACGTGATGATTCACAGATCATAACGTCATCATGTGCCATGTTACATAACTCTTTCATCCTACTTAACTCCGTAACAAATCAAGAAAATGTATTCTTGATGGTTCTATCTTCCGTGATGTTGATAAATTTGAAAATCAAATCGTGCTATCACGTTCCTTCATGCTTAGAACATTATAATCATTCGAAACTCTTTATCTATAAATTCTGGACCATTATTCGCTTGACTTGAAGTCGAGAAGAGAAAACAAAAGCATAGAGCTTTGAAATATAAGGGAGAATATAAAGTCCGATAACAACACATAAATTACAAACCGTGTATATCAATGTTTATCGCAACATAAAGACACGGGAGAATTAAAAACATTATAATCCCGAGGGCGAAGTAGAAGAAAGCAGATTCCTCTGGTGGAAGTTGGAAAAGGAGAATGATTGTTGCGATAGTAAGGATGAGGACAAGGATCATAACTGGATTAATCATTTTCAGAATCTTTTGGATGTATGAACTAAGAAAGAAAGTATAAGAATGGTGAGAATAATGGAAAGGAAGAGCTTAATTTATACTGGAAATATCAGACGTAGTAATCGGGGCAGATCACCGTATTTAATTAAAGAGATCTTAATTTCCATAAATCCCGAAGAATCAGATTTTATAGATCTTCAAGATTTTCTTTAAATCCCTTAAATTCCGGAATTCAACCAAGGCAATGTCAAAAGTTAAGACGCGCCTTATTTTCTAAATTCAAACCTGACTACGTCAAAAGTTAAAAACAAATCTTTGTTTCTCATTTCATCCTTTTGTGAATAGCTTCATTCGCACTCTTCGAATAATCGAATTATTTTTATCCATATTACTCAATGATGATAAAACTCAAGTTATCAACTCATATTCGTCAGGAAAACATATTTATTGTTAGCTATGACGACCTCACTCAAATTTCGGGACGAAATTTCTTTAACGGGTAGGTACTGTGATGACCCGGGAATTTCCGACCAAATTTAAACATAATCTTATATGATTCGACTCGATAAGAAAAGTCTATTAAACCGAGTCTCATTATGTTTGAACTATTTCATGATAACATTTGACCTTTAACTATTTCCGACGATTCACGAACCTTTAATTGTAACTAAGAATGTAAATATAAATAATTATATATAAAACTAATTATATTAGTATTAATGAACTATTAAGTAATTTTGTTATTATAAAAGATAACATTTAATAACTAAAGATTTTCATTTTGAATATATATAGTATATTGTATATAAATGATTCAAACATATTTTACCAACGTTATCAAAATATTAAATGTACAATGTTATACTTTGTAGTTAATTGTTTAATATACATAATTAATCATCTACTCAACATTTAAAACATGATTTTATATATATGGTAGTATACATATATACATAAATATAACTATATATATATATATATGATTTTATACATAATTATTATATTATGTATATGTAGAAATTTATAATATATCTATGATGAAATAATGTACTATTTTAATAAATATATATAATACTTACATATATAAAACATTTATATTTTTCATAATTACATACATAAGTATAATATAATTAGTATGTAAATAAATATTATAATATATTTATATTAAAATGCATAAATATATAATATTCAGTATATGTTACAATACATATTACATAATTATTAAATATTACATAATAATAGATGATATTAATAAATTAAATTTAAATACAAATATAGTTGTTGTAGTAATGTTATTTGTATCGTCAAATATCAATATTTGTATTCATAATATCACTTTATATCATATAAAGATGAAATTGGATGTATAAATTAGATTATTATTACTAATATTATTATTATCGATAAAATATTAATATTATCATAATTAGTATGGTATTATTATTATTATTATTATTATTATCATTTTTACAATTATTATTATCATTAATATTATATTTATCATTATTATTAATTTTATTAATATTATTAGATATTAATAGTATTGTTATTATATATTATTATTATTAATTAAAAAAAAAACAGTAGGGATCTATATTATACGCGTGACCTCTGTATCCTTTATCTCTATTATTATTATTTTTTTTGTTTCTTTCCTGCTCCCAACTCGTGAACCTGTGTTGACATTTTCTCCATTTTTTATCAACCGATCTCTATTATTACAACATGATTATGTATAATTGCAAATCAAATAAAAAGGAAATCCAATGGGATTAAAGAGCACAGCGATATTTTTTTTTCTTCTTCTCTGCACGCTCCAATTTTTTTTTCTCTTAATTCAATTTCGAATAAAGTTTCAAAATCTAAAAATGCAGAAAGGTTAGAAATCTTTCTTTGAATCTATCTGCAAAATCTCAACTCTCAAATCTTTATATCGATCTTGAATTTTGAAGTCAAAGTTTAGTTTAAAAAAAGTCAACAATTGTTCTTGAGACAAATTCGCGTTCGTGTATATGTTTCTGATCAAATTGACGATTCCAGTAGTTTTTATACATGTTTAGAAAACTATTTCGTGTTATAAACATTATCTATAATGTTATCTATTACGAAATCAATTTTTTTTTGTTTTGTTCCAAGAACCGACGCTGCAGTAGGCCTTTAGTATATTTTTTTTTTATTTTAGAACCCAAATTATTTTTTTTTCTGTAATGTTTTGAAGCTTTAAAGGGAACCCCGATTTTTTTTTTTTTTTTTTTTTGGTTATTGATGTTTTGTTGAATCCATGAGACTTGTGGAAAAGAAGAGGAATAGAAGAAAAACAGTTTATATATAAAATTTAAATTCGATATTAGTACAGAGAATCAGAATTGGTGGGATGGTCGAGAGTGTTTGCGTGTGAGCATGTGGTCACGAGATCGAGTCCAGAGGACGGTAGTTTCTTTTTTTTTTTGAAACTCTTTTCATGTGAGGTAGTTTTCTTTTCTAATTTTATTATTGTTATTATATATTAATTATTTTTAGTATTATTATTATTATTGTGATTGTTTTGATTGTTATTGTTATTGTTATTATTAGTATCATACTTGTTATCATATTTGAAAGTATTATAGACATTACTATTATTATTATGATAGGTATTATTAATAATATTATTATTAGTAATAAACTTATCATTTTAGTATTTTATCATCATTAGGATTATGATTATGATTATCATTATTATTATTATGAAGGAAATAAAAATATATTATTATCATCAATATTAGAATTTGTACCGGTTTATAAATAATAGTATCATCAGTACATTTACAATTAATAATATCATATTTATCAGTATCATCATTAATATTTACTAGTATTATTATGATTATCATTTATCATTTTATAAATATTAGAACCCTTATTATTAACATAAGTATGGTATTAGTATTAATATTATTTTAGAGTTATTATTATTAGTATCATTAACAGTTATCATTTTCATTTTTTTTGCTATTAGTATTATCATTATTAATAAAATTATTATTATTATTAGTAAATCATTATTATCTAAATTATTATTTTAACAAATAAATCTTTTGTACACTATATATATACTTATGGTATATACTAGGATTGTATTAATAATTCACATAACAAACTAATAAAATTTCATAAATACAATACTAACCACAAATATATGTATATAAATATATTAATGTCACTATTTATATAAACGTAAATCATTATAGATATATATACATAAAATAGATATATATATATATATATAAAATATAACTTAAAATATAATATAAGTATACGTTTTAAAATAAAGGTTAGAATAAATTCTACAAAACTATAATATATAAATAATACATATTAATAAATGAAATTTTGTAACTTACATTATACGTATTAATATATACACAATTGATATAGGTTAGTGAATCCGAGGCCAACCCTGCATTGTTCAATGACGTCATATGTATTTTTACTACAAAATACAGTATCGTGAGTTTCATTTGCCTTTTTACCCTTTATATTTTTGGGCTGAGAATACATGCGCAACTTTTATAACTGTTTTACGAAATTGACACAAGTACGTGAAACTACATTCTATGGTTGGATTATCGAAGTCGAATATGCCCCTTTTTATTAAGTCTGGTAATCTAAGAATTAGGGAACAGACACCCTAATTGACGCGAATCCTAAAGATAGATCTATCGGGCCCAACAAGCCCCATCCAAAGTACCGGATGTTTTAGTACTTCGAAATTTATATCATGTCCGAAGGAGGATCCCGGAATGATGGGGATATTCTTATATATGCATATTGTTAATGTCGGTTACCAGGTGTTCAATCCATATGAATGATATTTTTGTCTCTATGCATGGGACGTATGTTTATGAGAAATGGAAATCTGAAATCTTGTGGTCTATTAAAATGATGGAAACGATTGTTTAAGTTAAACTAATGAACTCACCAACCTTTTGGTTGACACTTTAAAGCATGTTTATTCTCAGGTACGAAAGAAATCTTCCGCTGTGTATTTGCTCGTTTTATAGATATTACTTGGAGTCATTCATGGCATATTTCAAAAGACGTTGCATTCGAGTCGTCGAGTTCATCAAAATTATTATCAAGTCAATTATAGTTGGATATATTATGAAATGGTATGCATGCCTGTCAACTTTCGATGTAATGAAAGTTTGTCTTTTCAAAAACGAATGCAATGTTTGTAAAATGTATCATATAGAGGTCAAGTACCTCGCGATGTAATCAACTGTTGTGAATCGTTTATAATCGATATGGACTTCGTCCGGATGGATTAGGACGGGTCTTCACAGATACGCCGTGCTCAACTTCAATTGCGTACCCATATCTTCATGAAACTTTTCCCAAAACCGAGATATAAAACGGGTATATCGATCCGAAATAATAGATATAGGAACTCCATGTCGCGAGACCACTTCCTTGATAAACAACTTAGCCAAGGCCTCCGACGATATCGCTTCTTTAATGGGAAGAAACAAAGCACTTTTTGTCAATCGGTCAACTATAACCCAAATCGAATCGAATTGGGTTCTCGCCGTTTTAGGTAACTTTGTAATGAAATCCATGGTAATGTGCTCCCATTTCCATTTCGGGATTTCTAACGGTTGCAACTTACCATACAGCTTTTGGTGTTCGGCTTTTACTTGTAAACAAGTGACACATTGCTCAACATACTTCACAACATCACGTTTCATGCCCGGCCACCAATAATCTTTCTTCAAGTCATGATACATTTTTATCGCGCCCAGATGAATGGAATATTTTGACTTATGTGCTTCATCAAGTAGCACCCGTCGGTAATCACCCATCTTAGGCACCCACACCCTTCCTTGAAAGGACAACAAACCACGCGGGCCCATAGTAATGATCTCCGATTGGCCCACGATTCGTTCCACATGCTTATTGTGAACGTAAGCCTTTATTTGAATCTCGCCAAGCTTCTCAAGAAAATCGTTGGAAATAATCAAACGTAACGACCCCACTTTTATCGTCGGATGTTGACTCTTTCGACTCAACGCATCCGCGACAACATTCGCCTTACCCGGATGATAAAGTATTTCACAATCGTAGTCTTTCACCACATCCATCCACCTACGTTGGCGATAATTCAAATCTCGTTGATTAAAGAGATGTTTCAAACTCTTATGATCTGAATAAATCGTACACTTGACACCATACACGTAATGGCGCCAAATTTTCAACGCATGCACAACCTCCGCCAACTCAAGATCATGAGTCGGATATCTCGTTTCGTGTTCCTTTAATTGTCGAGAGGCATAAGCGATGACTTTACCTCTTTGCATCAGAACACACCCGAGCCCATTTAGCGAAGCATCACAATAAACCGTCATATCTTCGACACCTTCCGGTAATACTAACACCGGAGCTTGACACAACTTCCCTTTTAGCAATTGAAAAGCAATTTCTTGCTCGTTCTCCCAATTAAACTTAGCATTCTTTCTCGTCAACTTCGTTAATGGAGAAGCAATCTTAGAAAAGTCTTGGATAAACCGACGATAATAACCGGCCAATCCGAGAAAACTTCGGATTTCCGTAGGCGTAGTCGGTCGTCCCTAACTCTTCACCGTCTCTATCTTCCCCGGATCTACTTGAATAACGTCTTTGTTCACAATATGACCAAGGAATTGGACTTCCCTTAGCCAAAATTCACATTTGGAGAACTTAGCATACAACTTCTCCTTTCGTAAAGTCTTCAATACTTCAAGCAAATGACGTTCATGTTCGTTCATACTTTTCGAGTAGACTAGTATGTCGTCGATGAACACTATTACCGACTTGTCAAACATAGGTTGGCACACTCGGTTCATAAGATCCATGAATGCCGCCGGTGCATTCGTAAGACCAAAAGGCATCACCACAAACTCAAAATTCCCATACCGCGTTCTAAAAGCCGTTTTCTCAATGTCTTCCTCACGGACCCGCATTTGGTGATAGCCGGACCGTAGGTCGATCTTAGAGAAATACGTTGCACCTTGAAGTTGATCAAATAAATCGTCAATCCTAGGTAATGGATAACGATTCTTGATCGTCACTTTATTCAACTCACGGTAATCAATGCACATACGCATTCTACCATCTTTCTTCTTCACAAATAACACCGGAGCGCCCCATGGCGAAGCACTCGGTCGAATAAAACCCTTCTCGAGCAACTCTTAGGTTTGATTTAACAACTCTTGCATTTCCGTTGGTGCTAAACGATAAGGAGTTTGAGCAATGGGAGTAGCTCCCGGAACCAACTCAATACGAAACTCAACTTGTCTTTTCGCCGGAACACCCGGTAATTCGTCCGGAAAAACGTCTTCGAATTCACTAACAACCGGAATTTCACGAATAGGTGGTGGCTCATTACGAGTATCAACAACATGAGCAAGGAAAGCCATGCCACCACTAACAACAAAACGACGTGCCCGTGCAAAAGTGCATATCGGCACCGGTCTCCTTCGCTTATCACCATGAATAATTAACTCTCCCCCACTTAGGGTCTTCACACGAATAAACTTATCATGGCATGCAATATCGGCTCTATAACGATCAAGCCAATCCATACCAACGACAATATCAAAGTCGCCCAAGGTCATTGGAATAAGATCAATTTTAAAGGTTTCGGCACCAAAAACAACATCACAATTTTCATACACATCAACCACTAGCACCGTCTTGCCGTCCGCTATTTCGACTTCTATCGGACGACTTGACTTAGCTAATGGTCTATTAAGTTTAGGCATAAATTTAGGAGACACAAACGACAAATTTGCACCGCTATCGAAAAGAATCCTTGCCGGATTAGAATTAACCATGTAAGTACCTGAGACAACTTCGTGCGATTGTTTGGCTTCATCATTGGTCATCAAATAGTTGCGACCCCTAGCCGTACCCGCCACCCTCTCTAACCGCTTCACATTGTTATTTCGCAAGTCGGGACACTCCGGCTTCTTATGCCCTTCTTTGCCGCAATTAAAACAAGTGACTTTGTTTCCGGAAGATGGTTTCGGACACTCACGAGCCATATGACCCGGTTGCCCACAATTGTAGCACGTATAAGAAAACCCACCGGTAGTGCCCTTCTTTGTACTATTGACACTTTCGGCCCCCTCTTGCTCTTGCTCTTCTTGCTTGAGGCGTTAGAGTAACTAAAACCTTCAAACTTTCTTTTAGAAAACATGAAATCACTCTTTCTTGGAACCTCCGGCTCAAAACCCCGAGCCAACTCGAACAATTCATCAAAAGACTTAGCCATACCCCGACTAATCTTCCCCTTGTACTCATCATTCAAAGTACGGTAGAAATCCTTCATGAGCTTATGATCATCACCAACATATTCCGGGCAAAAACGAGTCTTTGCCAAGAATGTGGACTTGAGGGTAACCAAATCCATGGAACCTTGTTGCAAATGGTGCAACTCGTCCCGGATTCTATCGAGGTCGGAAGAAGTTAGGTATTCTTTGAAAAATTCTTTCTTGAACTCTTCCCAAGTCAAGCCCATACATTGTTCTTCGCCATATAAGTTGATCTTGTCGTCCCACCACAACTTAGCTTCCTCCCGCAACATGCTTGAACCAAACCTTGTTTTCTTCTCAGGAGGGCATTCCGCGGTACGGAAAGCTCCCTCGATATCGGAGACCCAACATGTACTCTTCAAAGGATCTCGCACCCCATTAAACATTGGGGGTTGAGTGTCCTTGAAATTCTTATAATGGAAGTCCCGCCTTCCCTCACTTCCTTCACCGCGAGGATACATGTTTCTAGCATCAAGGGCCTCTTCGATAGTGGCCTTCATTCATTCATTTATCAAATCGGTCACTTGCCCATCGACCGAATCTTGGAAGACTTTTCGGACGTCCGTAAGAAAATCCGCTTTTAACTTTTTAAAGACGGCCTCAACCTTGGCCGAAAACTCGGCGTCCTCACTTGTACTTCCGTTATCATGGTCGGGTCCGTTTCTCGTCTTCATTCTATAAAACGAAGTAGGTTAAGCGGCGAAACAAAAGGACATAACACGTATGTATATACATATACACCACACTACCCCATCTTGCTCAACAATCGTCGTACATTGCTTGTTCGACACGATTTGCGCCCGTAACAATGGTCGCTAATCATTGTTACGGGAGCACGTCGCATTAACTTGCTAGTACAACGTCCATCTCGCTCGATGCTCGCTAAACATACATAACAAATAGCGCATGATTAGTTTACATAAACCTATGCACAAACCAATCCCGATCCGACCCAAAGTCCTACAAGTCCCGCATAGCGCACACATAAAAAGTCTAAGTCTAGGCGCCTATCTCAAGTCACCTAAATCCCTTAGACCATGCTCTGATACCACTTGTAACAACCCAAACCAACCCGCGAACAAACCACGTGAAAATACAAAATAAAAAAAAAAATTGCTGCACAGTGAACTGGCGCGGCGCGCCAGGATGGCCGCGCGGCGCGCCATTCGGGTCTGTCCGGAAAGTCTCAAAATGCGAAAAAGATTGACTAGTTCCCGACACTTTTAGACGAAACGCTTTTTACCATACATCCAAATATGTAAAACTAACCTGTTTCAAATATAAAATCAATGTTTTACAAGCGGGGCCCACATCGGCCGTTTTACGAGTTAAATACAATTTACGAGTTTCGACCACCAAAAAGTTTAAGTTCCAAACTACACAATGAGCATGGCGTTTGGGATTAAACTACCCAACTATCGGTCAAACTCCAAGAGCTACTAAAGCCAAAAGCGTCCCCTAGCATCAAGCGAGATCTCTAGTCCAAAACGATGCCCTTACCCTTGTCCAAAACCGAACCTATAAAAATAGTAAACAACGAGAGGGTAAGCAAAGCTTAGTGAATGCAATAATTATACGAATACATATATAATTATACCTACTTGCATACACTTACACACCAACCCGCAAACACGCTAGCATACACATTTAGCTTATCGTCACGATAACAAGCTATAAATCTCCAATACCACAAGCTAGCATAACAACCGCATATGAATATAACTCGAATAATATAATATGCTTACAACACAAATAACCATGGTTAACCAATAGTACAAGGGAACGGCGCTCGCGAAAACGCCATCGGTGTTCACAACATCCGTTAAGGCACTTAACACCTCGCACCACTAACCCCTAGGGTGGCACCTTAACACCTCGGCACATCACCCCGAGTGGCATCTTAACACCTCGACGCATCACTCATTATTTTACGGAGTGGTGTCTTAACACCTCGACACTACACTCCTAGGTGCATCTTAACACCTCGATGCTACTCCCGAGTGGCATCTTAACACCTCGATGCTACACTCTTCACGTGAAACGTGGTGTCTTAACACCTCGACACTACACCTTTCACGCTACAACAAATAGATACATTATATACATACGCATATAATTATTCCACTCACCTCAAAGTCTTGTGAAAAGATACCCGAGCTTGCAAGACCTCAAAGTAACGTACCTATCATATTATACACATCATCAAACGCAAACTCAAGTCGGTCAACCAAATCCTTTCACCATTCTAAGCCATTTTGACCCAATGGTGCAATTTCAACCCATTTGCACCCTTAACCCTAAATTGGGTCAACACACACCAAAACCCTAATCATTCGTCAAGATGGGTTTGTATCTAGTTCCATTTTTCCTTCGTTAGATAATCCACCAGGGCGGTGCTCTGACCGATTGAACTACAATCCCAGGAAAATGTAGCCACTCCCTTCTCAGGGAACCGATCGGCGCCTCGGGTCGGTAGCCGGGCTCCGGGACATTACTAAGCGAGAAGCTGTTCTCACTCTACGACTTCCTGCCCGGTACGAGGATGACTTGTGCCTAGGGGTGCAATGAATTCTTTCCTTTTTTTGGGTAAAAATAGGCGGTCTACCCGCTTTCCTTTCGGTCAGCATGCAGTCCGGGAACACTTTGGGGTAAACACATTTAGGTCACAAGGCTAACTCGTTTTCATACTTGCTAGGCCACTTAGGTCATTAAAGACTCATTCTGAAATGTCCCGTTCTTATTGATTAAAAACGTTCCATATTAATTGATTTCGTTGCGAGGTTTTGACCTCTATATGAGACGTTTTTCAAAAACTGCATTCATTTTAAAACAAACCATAACCTTTATTTCATCAATAAAGGTTTAAAAAGCTTTACATAGATTATCAAATAATGATAATCTAAAATATCCTGTTTACACACGACCATTACATAATGGTTTACAATACAAATATGTTACAACAAAATAAGTTTCTTGAATGCAGTTTTTACACAATATCATACAAGCATGGACTCCAAATATCGTCCTTATTTAAGTATGCGACAGCGGAAGCTCTTAATAATCACCTGAGAATAAACATGCTTAAAACGTCAACAAAAATGTTGGTGAGTTATAGGTTTAACCTATATATATCAAATCATAATAATAGACCACAAAATTTCATATTTCAATACACATCCCATACATAGAGATAAAAATCATTCATATGGTGAACACCTGGTAACCGACATTAACAAGATGCATATATAAGAATATCCCCATCTTTCCGGGACACCCTTCGGATATGATATAAATTTCGAAGTACTAAAGCATCCGGTACTTTGGATGGGGTTTGTTAGGCCCAATAGATCTATCTTTAGGATTCGCGTCAATTAGGGTGTCTGTTCCCTAATTCTTAGATTACCAGACTTAATAAAAAGGGGCATATTCGATTTCGATAATTCAACCATAGAATGTAGTTTCACGTACTTGTGTCTATTTTATAAATCATTTATAAAACCTGCATGTATTCTCATCCCAAAAATATTAGATTTTAAAAGTGGGACTATAACTCACTTTCACAGATTTTTACTTCGTCAGGAAGTAAGACTTGGCCACTGGTTGATTCACGAACCTATAACAATATATACATATATATCAAAGTATGTTCAAAATATATTTACAACACTTTTAATATATTTTGATGTTTTAAGTTTATTAAGTCAGCTGTCCTCGTTAGTAACCTACAACTAGTTGTCCACAGTTAGATGTACAGAAATAAATCGATAAATATTATCTTGAATCAATCCACGACCCAGTGTATACGTATCTCAGTATTGATCACAACTCAAACTATATATATTTTGGAATCAACCTCAACCCTGTATAGCTAACTCCAACATTCACATATAGAGTGTCTATGGTTGTTCCGAAATATATATAGATGTGTTGAAATTATAGGTCGAAACATTGTATACGTGTCTATGGTATCTCAAGATTACATAATATACAATACAAGTTGATTAAGTTATGGTTGGAATAGATTTGTTACCAATTTTTACGTAGCTAAAATGAGAAAAATTATCCAATCTTGTTTTACCCATAACTTCTTCATTTTAAATCCGTTTTGAGTGAATCAAATTGCTATTGTTTCATATTGAACTCTATTTTATGAATCTAAACAGAAAAATTATAGGTTTATAGTCGGAAAAATAAGTTACAATTCATTTTTGTAAAGGTAGTCATTTCAGTCGAAAGAACGACGTCTAGATGACCATTTTAGAAAACATACTTCCACTTTGAGTTTAACCATAATTTTTGGATATAGTTTCATGTTCTTAATAAAAATCATCTTCTCAGAATAACAATTTTTAAATCAAAGTTTATCATAGTTTTTAATTAACTAACCCAAAACAGCCCGCGGTGTTACTACGACGGCGTAAATCCGGTTTTACGGTGTTTTTCGTGTTTACAGGTTTTAAATCATTAAGTTAGCATATCATATAGATATAGAACATGTGTTTAGTTGATTTTAAAATTCAAGTTAGAAGGATTAACTTTTGTTTGCGAACAAGTTTAGAATTAACTAAACTATGTTCTAGTGATTACAAGTTTAAACCTTCGAATAAGATAGCTTTATATATATGAATCAAATGATGTTATGAACATCATTACTACCTTAAGTTCCTTGGATAAACCTACTGGAAAAGAGAAAAATGGATCTAGCTTTAGCGGATCCTTGGATGGCTCGAAGTTCTTGAAGCAGAATCATGACACGAAAACAAGTTCAAGTAAGATCATCACTTGAAATAAGGTTGTTATAGTTATAGAAATTGAACCAAAGTTTGAATATGATTATTACCTTGTATTAGAATGATAACCTACTGTAAGAAACAAAGATTTCTTGAGGTTGGATGATCACCTTACAAGATTGGAAGTGAGCTAGCAAACTTGAAAGTATTCTTGATTTTATGTAACTAGAACTTGTAGAATATTTGAAGAACACTTAGAACTTGAAGATAGAACTTGAGAGAGATCAATTAGATGAAGAAAATTAAAGAATGAAAGTGATTGTAGGTGTTTTTGGTCGTTGGTGTATGGATTAGATATAAAGGATATGTAATTTTGTTTTCATGTAAATAAGTCATGAATGATTACTCATATTTTTGTAATTTTATGAGATATTTCATGCTAGTTGCCAAATGATGGTTCCCACATGTGTTAGGTGACTCACATGGGCTGCTAAGAGCTGATCATTGGAGTGTATATACCAATAGTACATACATCTAAAAGCTGTGTATTGTACGAGTACGAATACGGGTGCATACGAGTAGAATTGTTGATGAAACTGAACGAGGATGTAATTGTAAGCATTTTTGTTAAGTAGAAGTATTTTGATAAGTGTATTGAAGTCTTTCAAAAGTATATAAATACATATTAAAACACTACATGTATATACATTTTAACTGAGTCGTTAAGTCATCGTTAGTCGTTACATGTAAGTGTTGTTTTGAAACCTTTAGGTTAACGATCTTGTTAAATGTTGTTAACCCAATGTTTATAATATCAAATGAGATTTTAAATTATTATATTATCATGATATTATCATGTATGAGTATCTCTTAATATGATATATATACATTAAATGTCTTTACAACGATAATCGTTACATATATGTCTCGTTTAAAAATCATTAAGTTAGTAGTCTTGTTTTTACATATGTAGTTCATTGTTAATATACTTAATGATATGTTTACTTATCATAGTATCATGTTAACTATATATATATATCCATATATATGTCATCATATAGTTTTTACAAGTTTTAACGTTCGTGAATCACCGGTCAACTTGGGTGGTCAATTGTCTATATGAAACATATTTCAATTAATCAAGTCTTAACAAGTTTGATTGCTTAACATGTTGGAAACATTTAATCATGTAAATATCAATCTCAATTAATATATATAAACATGGAAAAGTTCGGGTCACTACACATTTGACCCATTTCAAAGACAACACACCCATTTGGGTCATCCATACCCAATAACACCCATTTACATATTATAAAAGTGTTCTAGCCACCAACTAACCAAATTTTAAGACTCAAAAGTCCAATTAACACATTCAAACCCTAGGTTAGTCATCAATGAGTCTTCATAACCCATAATCACCCAAAATCCCCAAAATACTAACAAAATGGGTATTTGGTTCATCACTAGCCCAAAACCTAACCCTTAAAGCAATTAAAGTATGAAATTGGGTTTTTATAACTTACCAACACAATCACCACGTAGCTATCGACTAGATGAACGACTTTAAAACTTGCACCAAGACCTGATTTAACCTCTTTCACCCTTAAATGGAGCTTTCTCTCTCAAGGATTGCACTCTCTCACTAAAATTCAATTGGAGGAGATGAGGTTGTTGTGGGAGTAGTAAATGAGCTCCCCAAAACTGATCTAGGGTATTAAATTCGGCCCCAAAGTGAAATTACACAATTGCCCTCAAAATATCTATTTTAAAAAGAAGAAAGGAATCTGTCGCAGACAGATGGCGCGGCGCGCCACCTAGCCGCGCGGCGCGCGACCCTCCCAGTTCAGTATCTTTTGTCTTTTTAATTATGTGCAACAAAAACCCCAAACTTGAGTAACCCATATACACATATGTACACTACGAATACTCGGGTCTTACATTCGATCATTAACCCAAAAACATGAATACACTGGTGGTGTTATACGAATTGCATCACCTTCAAACCTCACCACTCGGTTATTACTGCTGCAAATTGGTTCTCTTATGCTTTCTAATTCTTCTTCTATAAAATAACATGAATGATGAAGTTAGTAAAGATAAAGTAACAATGATTATGATGTATGAAGATAAAGGGTGACAAGAGAAGGTGAGAGGTGGGTCACGATGGGACAGCCCTTGATCCTAAATCGTATATCAATATCTGTAAAATAAACCTAACACACACGTAGTACACATATTATTTTTGTTACTGGGTATTGTTATGATCGATGGGCAAAGGATTTTTGTATTTGGGGCTAGGCTAGTATTGGATCGTGTTAGTAGGCTTATGAATCAATTTGCCAGTTGGGCTTATCAAATTACTAGTTATGATTTTAGTTTGATCCTTGAACTTGTTAAGCGGGCCGAGGAGTTATACCTGTTGGGCCGAATTTTTTCTTTTACTCGAGCCTAACTGCATGCTGCTCATTTTATGTTTCCAATTCCTGAATCATAACGATGAAAAGATGATAATTACGTGTAAATATGATAAATTGATAAAGTAATAAGGATTGATGATGAACTGTAAAGTAGATGATACTTATGAGTTATGTAAATATACAAAGTATTATAGATTAGTTGTCGGTAACTTGTCTATTACAATTAGGATAATGAAAAATAGAGATGATGATGATTTTATGTCGTTAATCGATGATGAGGGAGATTATGAAGATGAGGGAACAAGAAAATAATGAGATGAAGATAATGGGTCTATGTAAATAATGATGAAGGTGGTAACGATCAGCGAAGATGATTGTAAGATGAGTAGATGATTAGGATTATGATTAGGATAGTTAAAATGATCATGATGATGATATAGGTGACGGAGATGAACGAGAGAAATAAAGATGTTATGATAATAACTTGATAAAAATAATGATGGTAGTAATAGATTAAGAACGATGATGATCTAGATGAAATGAATCGAAAAATGATTATGATTATGATATAAGTATGATTATGTTATGATTATGATTCTGATATGATTATGATCATAAGATGATATACGCTAATGATTATGATCATGGTTCATTAATGATGATGAAATGATAAGTGTTGACGATGATTAACACGCGGGTTAAGACCAAAATAAATCGTTGGTACATTGATTTAAAGGTGTTAACGGGATAGCGAGACGTCACGAGTTCAAACCCGGACTTGGGCATTTTTTTAGGGATACTTCTTTGAGGTAGTATTACTATTACCATTATTATCATGATTATTATTATTAGTATTATAACTATTATTATTATTATTATTATTATTATTATTATTATTATTATTATTATTATCATTATTATCATTATTATTATTATTATTATCATAAGAATTAGTATTATTATTAAAAGTATTCATTATCATTAAAATTAACATTTTTATTAAAAGTATCATTTTTATTAAAATTATCATTTTTTATCATTAATATTAAAAGTATTATTTTTAACTCTATTATCATTATTATTATTATTATTATTATTATTATTATTATTATCATTACTAATATTATTTTAGTATTGTTATAATTTTAACAAACAAACGATATATATATGTATATATTTATATATACAAAAATATATTTAACACATATAACATAACAAAATTAATAGTTTTTAAATATTTTAAATAATTATATGAAACATATAGGTTATTAATATAAAAATGATATAACTAATAAAGTTATATATATATAAACTTGTTCGATTACAATTATGTGTGTTAATATATATATAAATGATATAGGTTCGTGAATCCGAGACCAACCCTGCATTTGTTCAATATCGTAATATGTATTTTTACTACAAAATACAATATGGTGAGTTTCATTTGCTCCCTTTTTAATTGCTTTTGCAATATATATTTTTGGGCTGAGAATACATGCGCTGTTTTATAAATGTTTTACGAAATAGGCACAAGTACTAAAACAAATTCTACGTGGGTTTAAAACAGAAATATACCCTTAGCTTGGTAACATTAAACTACTTGTCTATGTACGGTAAGCGCGAATCCTAAAGATAGATATATTGGGCCTAACAAACCCCATCCTGACTATGGGATGCTTTAGTACTTCGAAGTTATATTAAACACACCTGATCTGGTGTACTTTAGAGGGTAAAACATGAACGTTAAGGCTTGTTACCTGGTGCCTACAACTTATAGAGTACTTTTATACATTTGCGAGTGTACATATATTTATAAACAAAAATCTTATGGTCTATTAATATACTGAAATGATTGTTATGATAAACCTATGAACTCACCAACCTTTTGGTTGACACTTTTAAGCATGTTTATTCTCAGGTATGAAAGAAATCTTCCGTTGTGCATTTGCTCATTCTAAAGATATTATATGAAGTCGTACATGGCATATTTAGGTCAGTACCTCGCAATGAGACCAGATGTTGATGACTTCGTCCAGGTGGATTAGGACGGGTCATCATAGGTGGTATCAGAGCAGTGGTCTTAGCGAACCAGGTCTTGCATTAGTGTGTCTAATTGATAGTCGTTAGGGTGCATTAGTGAATCTGGACTTCGACCTTAGCCACATATTATAAGTTTTGCTTATCATTTCTTGTCGAAAATTACTTGCTTATCATCCTTAAGTTTAGACACGTCTTACTCCACTATTGCATCGATAGTGTATAGACAAAATTTGTATCTTAGCGTATCTGTTACTGTAAACTTTGCCTGTTATCTTCCGTAAATTTCTCCGTAATTTAAGGGATCCTGGTACTATATATATCTATGCATATTATGCATTGAGAATACCATCAAACTATCATTTGCTGTCACTAAGTTTTTCATACCAAAAATCTTTTCTGTGATCGTGTACGATGACCTCTACGAATCGACCAAGTTCCTCTGACTCCGAAGATAGCGTAACGGGAGCGCACCAACCGATCAACTACCGTGATTTCTTTAGAAAATGGGGATGGGTTCGCGAAATACTTACCCTATGGAGAAATAAAGAAGGTACTCCATATCACGAGCCTAACTTACCACCTAACGTCGGAGTGCTCGATCCGCTTCATGTTCGCAATACCGTTTTAACTCTTTTCGCACGGATTTTTCGCCTCGAAGGTCGACTCGATGTAGTTAAAGATAGTATTCGTCCTCTCCTTCTGAATTCAAATTAGATAGGATTATTAGAAGAAGTTAGAAGACTTCGAACTAAATATCAAGAATTGACAAACCTTACGGAAGGATGGGTAGAACTAATTCATAGACTCGAGCGTAAAGTAGAAACCCTGGAAGTGACGGTGTTCGATTTGGAAGCTAGGCTCGCATCTACTACGCATGTACCACAAGCAGTACCAACACCAACAACAACACCACCCACACCAGCATCATTTCCATCACCACAAGCTCCGTAAGCACCACAGACATCGAAGAGTACCGAGAATGATGAATTATGAAATGTTAATTCATTACTTTCTAGTCACGATTAAAGGATATATGTATATATTTATGTATATCTTGAGATCGTAATAAAAATTCTTTTCATATTAACTATGACGTGTGAATTTTTTTAACCGGTAAGTAATACCCGAGAAAGATAAAAGAAGCTTTAAAGTTCTTCTATCATAATTAATTCACATATGTTATCATTCACATCTTTCATCATCGATTTAACAATCGATATCTATAAATCCATGATTACATCTGAAGAAGATATATATGTAAGTATATTTTCATAAAGATTGTAATTAAAAATTCTTTTGTACAAACTGTTAATCGTGAAAATATTTTAACGGGTAGGTAATACCCGAGAGATATTTAGATTTCACATTAATAGGTTACACTCTACATTCTTCGAATTTGATTCAACAGTCATTTACTATCTTACTTACAACCACCAATATACGTATCCGTTCACCGCAGAATAACCATTTTCATCCAATTTCATAATTGGATTTTGATTTACCAGAATCCAACAAGTGGCATAATGAAGAAAACATCAGACAAAATAAAATTTCTTAGAAGCAAACAAATTAACTATGAGAAATTTTGTTAAGAAACCACGCTAACAAAATCTTAGCTAACTGTTCCTAGCTAACTGTTAATTTCTTATTACATTTACCGCAATTTATTTATCGCAATTTTAATTATCACAATTTTATTTATCGTCATTTAAATACTGTTATTTACTTTACGCACTTTAATTATCGTCATTTAAATACAGTTATTTATTTTACGCACTTTAAATATCGTTGGACAAATCGGGACACATGTACACAATATGTCGGATTAAATCTGAGACAATAGTTTGTACAATGGGTCACGATGTGTCTTGATTAATTAGATTATATATTGAACTATTTGGACTATTGGACTAATAACTGTGGACTATTAACATTGGACAATTAAAATGAATTAAAATATTGATTATAACATATGAAACTAAACAATTCTTCAAGTTTGCCACTTGATTTCATCTTAAACAATCTTTTGTATCTTGACGATTACCATCTCCATTCAAACCCTTCGATATTCTTGAAAACCCTCGGTTTGATAACCGATGATCCAGATCCGTTAACTTTGAAAATGCTGACGAAGCAGCATGTTGTAGATGGTCTTAATGGCCAAAAGTTGATGATAAAGAATGGAACGCTCGATAGAAAAGAATTTGGTGCTGAAAAATGGATTGAGCAAACCATGAAGGAGATCAAGGACAAAAATAAGGATCAAACTCTGTATTCAAAGAACCCAGATAATTGTGAATCCGATGAAACCTTCAACGAATATCTTGCTTCGTACTCATGTTAGAATCTTACGGAAAATCTTTCTTCATCAACCTTCGAACTTAGAAATTCCCAAAATATCATCATAAATATCCTCGATATTTCTGAGGATATTTTCATAAGTATTCTTGTCCGAAATCATATACCTCTTCGTGCTTTCTGTATTTCATTGGAAACTACTGTAAAATCTAAGTATAAATTATGAATGAATTCTGGAGAAGTGTTAAGAATTTGAGCATGAGTTAGTATAATATAATGACACTTGGCCAACGTGATTATATTACAGTAAGTCATGCTGAATTTCTAATGGGACGTGATGATTTCCAGATTATAACGTCATCACATGTCATGTTACACGACTCTTTCATTCTATTTAATCTCTAAGCATATCACGGAAATATTTCCTTGATATTTCTATTTTTCCATAATTCCAACAGTTGCTAATAATTCGTGCTAATACATTTTCTTTTTGATTAGAAGATTTCCTTAAAACCCTTGAATTCCGAAATTTAAAGTGACTACGTCAAAACTTAAGGCGAACCTCTATTTAATTCATCTCACTCTTTTGTGATAGCTTCGCTCGTACGCTTCACATGATCGAATCGTTTTAACTATATTAATCAAAAATGATAAAACCCTATTTTGTCAACTCTTATTCGTCATGAAAACATTCTTATTGGTAACCATAACGACCTCGATCAAATTTCAGGACGAAATTTCTTTAACGGGTAGGTACTGTCATGACCCGGAAAATTTCGATTAATTTTAAACCAAACTCTCGATACGATTTAATATTTTGACACGATAAGCAAAGTATGTTAGATTGAGCCTCAAAATTTTTGAACTGTTTTCATATATTCAATTGATCTTCGACTGTTCTCGATGATTCACGAACCACTATTTGTAAATAGATACATATATATATATACATAAATATATATATATATATATATATATATATATATATATATATATATATATATATATATATATATATATATATATATATATATATATATATATATATATATATATATTGAAATACTAAATGAGTTAGTTGTTAGAATTAATTATGTAAAGTAAAATAAAAATAAGATATTACAATGATTATTATTTAAAAAGTATCTATATAAAGTGTATTGAATATATATATATATATATATTCAATACACTTTATATAGATACTTTTTAAATAATAATCATTGTAATATCTTATTTTTATTTTACTTTACATAATTAATTCTAACAACTAACTCATTTAGTATTTCAATATATATATATATATATAGATAGTTTCAAATTTATTTAGAAAATGGTAGTTAAGTCTATGTGCATGGAGAACATGGGTCACAAGTGGTTACTTGTAAACTGTAAATAAAAACCATAATTAATCGTGCAATTAAAGAAGTCAGAATCATCCATGCAGAACTCGTGTACATCACTTTGACTTTGTTGAATCAACCGGACACGTATCAGCTTATTATTTGATTCACATCATAACCAAACCCACTTGAGTATCTTTATATATATTCAATGTTTTACTTTGTGAAACATAATTACACATGCATACAGTATCATATTATATATCTATTGTTTGATAGAGATGTAAACCGAACCACTTGCATATTATGTATTATTGCTACAACATGACTTTGTGTTTTCATGCTCAATGTAAACCCAACTTCATCATCTATTTTAAACACAAAAAGCAGTCACAACAAAACCATCTATCAATTTTCTGTTGAATACCCGAGATAACTATCTATATATATTTCTTTCTTCTTTCTAATGAATTCTTCTTCAACCAAGAACAACCACCATCAACTTCTTGTTCTTTGAATTCCATTCTTCGACCAATAAACTACACCCGTCACCTTAGTGTAATCACCACTTCACCGGCCACCCATACCCGTCACCCACAACCTTCGTTACCTTAGAACTAACATCATTTTCTGTTTTCTCAACCATCGACAACCATCATCATCATGTTATTTTATTTATGTTTTCTGTTTCAAATTGAATCATCATATAATCACCACTACATTCGACTAAGCCATGTTCACAAAACCACAAAACTATCACAAATCAAAATCATTGACTATCACTCTTCTGCTTCTGATCGATACATCTTGATCATCATATCAACACCAACACAAGCCAAAAATCGTCACCTCCAACTTAAACCATCATGTATCATCAATAAGTTAATACACCCCGTAGAACCTTAGACCACCACCTCTTTCATTATATACATAAACATCCATCTCCTTTTTCAATACTTCATTTGATCATTAACCCAAAAACATGAATACACTGGTGGTGTTATAGTAATTGCATCACCTTCAAACCTCACCACTCGGTTATTACTGCTGCAAACTGGTTCTCTTATGCTTTCTAATTCTTCTTCTATAAAATAACATGAATGATGAAGTTAGTAAAGATAAAGTAATAATGATTATGATGTATGAAGATAAAGGGTGACAAGAGAAGGTGGGAGGTGGGTCACGATGGGACAGCCCTTGATCCTAAATCGTATATCAATATCTGTAAAATAAACCTAACACACACGCAGTACAACTCTTATTTTTGTTACTGGGTATTGTTATGATCGATGGGCAAAGGATTTTTGTATTTGGGGCCAGGCGAGTATTGGATCATGTTAGTAGGCTTATGAATCAATTTCCCAATTGGGCTTATCAAATTACTAGTTATGATTTTAGTTTGATCCTTGAACTTGTTAAGCGGGCCGAGGAGTTATACCTGTTGGGCCGAATCTTTTCTTTTACTCGAGCCTAACTACATGCTGCTCATTTTATGTTTCTAATTCCTGAATCATAACGATGAAAAGATGATAATTACGCGTAAAGATGATAAATCGATAAAGTATTAAGGATTGATACTTATGAGTTATGTAAATATACAAAGTATTATAGATTAGTTGTCGGTAACTTGTCTATTACAATTAGGATAATGAAAAATAGCGATGATGATGATTTTATGTTGTTAGTCGATGACGAGGGAGATTATGAAGATGAGGGAACAAGAAAAGAATGAGATGAAGATAATGGGTCTATGTAAATAATGATGAAGGTGGTAACGATCAGCGAAGATGATTGTAAGATGAGTAGATGATTAGGATTATGATTAGGATAGTTAAAATGATCATGATGATGATATAGGTGACGGAGATGAACGAGAGAAATAAAGATGTTATGATAATAACTTGATAAAAATAATGATGGTAGTAATAGATTAAGAATGATGACGATCTAGACGAAATGAATCAAAAAATGATTATTATTATGATATAAGTATGATTATGTTATGATTATGATTCTGATATGATTATGATCATAAGATGATATATGCTAATGATTATGATCATGGTTCATTAATGATGATGAAATGATAAGTGTTGATGATGATGAACACGCGGGTTAAGACCAAAACAAATCGTTGGTACATAGATTTAAAGGTGTTAACGGGATAGCGAGACGTCGCGGGTTCAAACCCGGACTTGGGCATTTTTTTAGGGATACTTCATTGAGGTAGTATTACTATTACCATTATTATCATGATTATTATTATTAGTATTATAACTACTATTATTATTATTATCATTATTATCATTATTATTATTATTATTATCATAAGTATTAGTATTATTATTAAAAGTATTCATTATCATTAAAATTAACATTTTTATTAAAAGTATCATTTTTATTAAAGTTATCATTTTTTATCATTAATATTAAAAGTATTATTTTTAACTCTATTATCATTATTATTATTATTATTATTATTATTATTATTATTATTATTATTATTATTATTATTATTATTATTATTATTATTATTATTATTATTATTATTATTATTATTATTATTATTATTATTATTATTATTATTATTATTATTATTATTATTATTATCATTACTAATACTATTTTAGTATTGTTATAATTTTAACAAACAAACGATATATATATATGTATATATTTATATATACAAAAATATATTTAACACATATAACATAACAAAATTAATATTTTTAAATATTTTAAATATATAAAATAATTATATGAAACATATAGGTTATTAATATAAAAATGATATAACTAATAAAGTTATATATATATAAACTTGTTCGATTACAATTATGTGTGTTAATATATATATATATATATATATATATATATATATATATATATATATATATATATATATATATATATATATATATATATATATATATATATAAATGATATAGGTTCGTGAATCCGAGACCAACCCTGCATTTGTTCAATATCGTAATATGTATTTTTACTACAAAATACAATATGGTGAGTTTCATTTGCTCCCTTTTTAATTGCTTTTGCAATATATATTTTTGGGCTGAGAATACATGCGCTGCTTTATAAATGTTTTACGAAATAGGCACAAGTACTAAAAAAAATTCTACGTGGGTTTAAACCAGAAATATACCCTTAGCTTGGTAACATTAAACTACTTGTCTATGTACGGTAGGCGTGAATCCTAAAGAAAGATCTATTGGGCCTAACAAACCCCATCCTAACTATGGGATGTGTAACGACCCGCACTTTTTCGATCGTTCTATACTTATAAGATTAATATTTACATAAATTAAACCTTACCAACATGATAAGCAATCCAAATTGTTGAGACTTATGTTTTCGAAAAGAGTTTTACACAACGTTTGACCGTCTAGTTTGACCGATGATATCACGAACTATACAATATATGATAATTATACGTTTGTGTATATATATGTATATATACATATTTAACATGATCTAAGAATGTTTTAATATCTCATTTTGTATTAATAACAATAAGTTATAAGTATATTTTGAAACTACTAACTTAAGTTTTCAAAAAGATAACCATACGTAACGTTATTTGACTTAAATACTTATAACCTATAATGTTTATACATATATCGTATAAGTAATGTATTTAATCACTTTTAAAGGGCTTACATACATAAAACAATATAAGTATATTTACAAAAGATAGCTATATTTGAATCCTCGTTCCGTTTTCTCAAAGATTTCTATATGTATACCTAGGGTATATGTACCCGTATCATACGCAGCTTCTAGATGTATTTACTATTGGTATATACCAATAAAAATCTGCTCCTTAGCAGCCTTAAATGATTAAGAAACATGTGGAACCAACCATTTGTCAAGTAGCATGAATTATTTAGCAAGAAAACAAAGTTAGGTATCTTTTTTTTCCTTTATAACCTAAAAACGTTTTTATGCATGCACACCATTTCTTCACCCCATTTTCTCATACTTACACTTCCATTTCTCTCTCAAAATACTCTTAACTTCATACTTGATCATCTTCAAGCATTTTCCCCATCATTTAGCTTCAAAAACAACACTTAAACCTCATAAGAAAACCTTACAAAAACACTTCAAGAAATCCTTCCAAGAACACCAACTTACTTCCAATCTTTCATCCACTTCCATCACCCTTTTGGTTCTAGGTTCTTACTCCTCTTTTACAGCAACCTTGTCCAAGGAACTTGAGGTAGAATCCATGTTCATAACCTTATTCGATTCATATATATACAGCTATCTTATTTTGTGGTATAAAAGTTTAACAACAAGAACATAGTTTGAAAGTTTTCAAACTTGTTTGCAAACTAAATAGATCCTTCTAACTTAACTTTTAAAATACTTCAAGACCTGTAATATATCTTAAATATATGCTAATTTAACAAGGTATAACTTGGTTTTTCAAAGAACACCTTAAAAACTGAATTTACGACATCGGAGTGCAACCGGGGGCTGTTTTGGGTTGGATAATTAAAAACCATCTTAAACTTTGAATTGGAGGTTTATTTTCTGGAAAAATGATTTTTACTATAAATATGATAACACATAAAAATTTCATGATTTAACTCAAAGTATAAGTATTTTTAGAAAAATAATCATTTAAGGTTGTTTACATGATGGAAAATGATTAACTTCATAAGTTTCACTAAAGTTTGACCTATGACCTGTGATTTCGAATACAAACTAAGGTATTTACAGTTCATAGTCTTAAAGAGGGACTCGATCCAAGGAAGTGGCAAGTTGAATCAACGAAAACGGAGTTGTAACGAAGAAACTATGACCAAAACGAGATCGGATATCTAAGACTAGTTTGGCTACGAAAATAATTGGAGAAAATTAAATAAATCACATCTTTTTAAAATAACATGATATTTTATATATATGTACTCATAATTTAATTTTATATGGTTCAGGATCACCCGTAAACAATACGAGAAGATTAATCATAAGATCCCATGATTGTACGCAACACGTCATTTGACAACACCGGTACTTTATGTACGCAACACGTCATTTGACAACACCGGTACCATGGGTCAAGATTAATCTCGACCAATACATATACGATGGGGGTTTTTATTTATTTCATTGGGGGTTTATTAAACACCTAAAAATGAACCATTAAAATTGAATTACTAACATCGGACTGCTAACTACGGACTAAGAAATTATTAAAACTATTAAAAGTATAAAAAGTATATATATGTGACGATTGTTTAAAATAGAAATATATTGATAAACTATATATGGATAGGTTCGTGATATCAATCGGAGACCAAGTCGAAATTACATATCTTCAAGACGAAAGTGAGTATATAGTCCCACTTTTAAACTCTAAATATTTCGGGATGAGAATACATGTATTTTATGTTTTACGTTATGGACACAAGTAACTGAAAAATATATTCTACGTTGAGTTGTACCACTGGCATACTTCCCTGTAGCTTGGTAACTAATATTTACAGCGGTATTGTAAACGCGAATCCTGTTGATAGATCTATCGGGCCTGACAACCCCAACCGGACTGGACGACCAGTATTCAACGGTTGCACAGTACTTCGTTTCGTGACTACACTTGGTACGGTGTAGTAAGATTTCATAATAAAGGGAATATACGACGTGATTAAATGTTAAGTATGGTTACCAAGTGCTCAACCACTTAGAATATTTTTATTAAACTGTTTATATATGAAATCTTGTGGTCTATATATATATTGCTGCCGGCACTAAACCTATATCTCACCAACTTTATGTTGACGTTTTAAACATGTTTATTCTCAGGTGATAATTAGAAGTTTCCGCTGCATTATGTTGAATTTGAGCAGGATCTTGCGTACGCATATTTGTGTCAAAAATAAGACTGCATATCCAAGAACTTGTGTTGTAAAATATGCTAGAAATCGTGTTGTTATCATCATTTGTAAAGTTTGTAAGTCGAAGATTATCGCTAAACGATAATCATCTTTATTTTGTCCAAAGCTTGTATCAAAAATAAGAATCATGGTTTGTAATGTATAATATATGCAGTTTTTCTTTTAAAAATGTCACATATAGAGGTCAATACCTCGCAATGAAATCATACGTTATCTAACACGTTCTTACGGTTAAGGACGGGTTATGACATGTGGTATCAGAGCGGTGGTCTTAGCGAACCAGGTTTGCATTAGTGTGTCTAACTGATAAGTCGTTAGGATACATTAGTAAGTCTGGACTTTGACCGGGTCTTATTTAAAAACCATTGCTTATCATCGTTGGTTAAAATTTATATGTAAATATTATGTAGTACTAATGGGTTAGTTGTTGTGTGATAGATGTCGGGCTCAAAACTTGTTATCACATTCAGCGACTCCGAACCAGAATCTTCAGATGATGTTCCAGTCATTAACCTATCCGATGACGAAAATAATATCTTTGGGGAAGACTCACAAATTCCGGATGAACCGACTATAGAGAACCCGGAAAGTGAACCCGAGGAGGAAAGTGAACCCGAGGAAGAAATACAGGAAATTACAAAAGAAGAGTTCGAACTAGGAAAGAAACGAAAGGCTAATGAATTAGAAAATTCAAATCCTGAGTTTAATAAGGATGATGTGGCACCAACTCCACTAGACACTACCACCCCTATTCCCTCTATTCCTATTCATTCTATCCCGGCATCCAGTTCTTCAGTCCCACAGCCAAAATATAGGCAGACAGCCAGGATAAGCGTTAAGCGATTCTTTGAACCTAAACGTCCTAGAAAATAGACCAAACGATGCGCTGCCGTATTAAACCATGGGATCATATAATGTTTTGTATAATATTATTAGTGTGGTTTGTTTAATGTTCGATGTAAGATAAGCATATGTAAAATAGTGAAGTGTGAAATGCAATAATTTTCCATGGTTAAGTATTATTTAGATGGTAGTAATTGATTCTGTACTAAGCTATTAAGTATGGACATTAACGGGTAGGTACTACCCTAGATATAATTATAAAACGCTAATAAGAAGAAAAGGCTTTTATAATAATACCTGGTTCATATTATTAATAAGCTATAATGTACTGTAAATATACACTACATCTATAATATTCCATGTGAATAATTATTTTCTTTTCATTCTTATAGAAGAATATGGCACGATTGAACCGAATGACGGAACAAGAAATCCAGGAACTCATCAATCAGCGAGTGAACGACAGAATGTTATGGGTCGAGGCTGCAAGAGGTGCTGCAGTTAACCCAAATCCTCGTGTGGGGTGCACTTACAAAACTTTTCAAGCTTGCAAGCCCTCATCATTCAGTGGAACAGAAGGACCGATCGGTTTAACCCGGTGGATAGAAAAGATGGAGACTGTGTTTAAAATAAGTGGTTGTGTTGAAAAGGACATGACCAAATACGCATCGTGCACTTTACAAGATAGTGCACTCACGTGGTGGAAAAATTATGTGAAGGCTGTAGGAGGAGATGTAGCTTATGATACTCCGTGGGAAGAATTCAAAACAATGTTAATCAACGAATATTGTCCAAGGAACGAGGTTAGGAAGTTGGAAGATGAGTTACGAAGTCTGAAGGTTATTGGTACTGAAATCACCAACTACAATCAGCGATTCATGGAATTAGTTTTGCTATGTCCTGAATTAGTTCCAACCGAAGAACGGAAGATTGAAATGTACAAAGATGGTTTGCCGAAAAAGGTCAAGGCAAATGTTACAGCATCGAAACCTAAGACAATTCATGAAGCTATAACCATGGCAAACGAGCTAATGGATCAGGTCATCATGGATAAGAAAGTATCCAATACTGATGTGAAGGTATCAGGTAACAAAAGAAAGTGGAATGGAAATTATGATCGAGGTAACCAACAACAATCTTTTAAGAAACAAGAAAACACGCAAGGTGCGGGTAGTGGTTTAAGCTTTGGTTATAAAGGACAAAATCCTTTATGCAACCGATGCCACAAACATCACTCTGGTTACTGTAATGTGGTATGCAACAAATGTAATCGAAAGGGTCATCTTGCTGAAGATTGTAGGGCTCTCGTTACAAATGGTACCAAGACTCCTGCCACCAATGCAAATAGAACTGCTTTGGCTACCATTACTTGTTTTGGGTGTGGAAAACAAGGTCACTATAAGAGCCAGTGCCCGAATCCAGAGAAGAATATCGGACCTGCACGTGGGAGAGCATTTGTTATTAATGCTAGAGAGGCATGTGAAGACCCAGAGCTTGTTACGGGTACGTTTACCATTAATAACTTATCCGCATCTATTATATTTGATACTGGTGCTGATAGAAGTTACGTGTGTAGAGACTTTCACGCTAAATTGAATTGTTCATCATTACCTCTAGATGCTAAGTACATGATTGAGTTAGCTAATGGTAAACTAATTAAAGCCGATAAAATTTGCCGTGATTGTAAAATAAATTTAGCCGGAGAAACATTTAAAATTGACTTGATACCCGTAGAATTAGGAAGTTTTGATGTAATAGTCGGCATGGACTGGCTGTCCAAAATAGGAGCTGAAGTTGTGTGCGCCAAGAAGGCAATTCGCATTCCTCGTAAGGATAAAACGCCAGTAATGATTTATGGAGAGAAGGGTAACTCAAAGCTAAAACTCATTAGTTATTTGAAAGCTCAAAAGTGCTTGAAGAAAGGGTGATATGCTATCTTAGCACATGTTAATAAAGTCGAAAAGAAAGAAAAAGAGAAGTGCATCAATGACGTGCCTGTGGCAAGAGATTTTCCTGAAGTATTTCCGGAAGAGTTGCCGGGATTACCTCCATTTAGATCTGTAGAATTTCAAATAGATTTAGTACCAGGAGCTGCACCAGTGGCTCGTGCTCCATATAGACTTGCACCGTCCGAGTTAAAAGAACTTCAAAGTCAGTTAAAAGAATTACTAGACCGTGGATTCATACGACCAAGTACTTCACCGTGGGGAGCTCCAATTTTATTCGTCAAGAAGAAAGACGGATCTTTCCGAATGTGTATAGATTAACGTGAATTAAATAAGTTAACTATCAAGAATCGGTATCCACTACCGAGAATTGACGACTTATTTGATCAACTCCAAGGATCATGTGTGTACTCGAAAATTGACCTAAGATCGGGTTATCATCAATTACGTGTCAAAGAAGAAGATATACCGAAAACTGCTTTTCGGACACGCTACGGTCATTACGAATTTTTGGTCATGCCGTTTGGATTGACGAATGCGCCAGCTGTATTCATGGACCTCATGAATCGAGTTTGTAGTCCATATTTAGATAAGTTTGTTATCGTTTTCATTGATGATATTCTTATCTATTCCAAGAGTGAGCAAGAGCATGAACAGCATTTAAGGTTGATATTAGAGTTATTGAGAAAAGAACAGCTATATGCTAAATTTTCTAAATGTGCTTTCTGGTTGAAAGAAGTGCAATTTCTTGGCCACGTTGTTGGTAGCAAAGGAATTCAGGTTGATCCAGCAAAAATTGAAGCCATTAAAAAATGGGAGACTCCTAAGACACCAATGCAGATACGCCAATTTTTGGGTTTAGCCGGTTATTATAGAAGGTTTATTCAAGATTTTTCCCGAATAGCTAAGCCGTTGACAGCGTTAACGCAAAAAGGGAAGAAATATGAATGGACTTCCGAGCAGGAGAGTGCATTTCAATTACTGAAAAAGAAGTTGACTACGGCGCCTATTTTATCATTACCAGAAGGGAACGATGATTTTGAAATATATTGTGACGCTTCAGGACAAGGTTTTGGTTGCGTTCTTATGCAACGGAAGAAAGTTATTGCATACGCATCCCGACAATTAAAGATTCACGAGCGGAATTATACGACGCATGATCTAGAACTGGGAGCAGTCGTGTTTGCATTGAAGATATGGAGACACTACTTGTATGGGGTTAAATACACTGTGTTTACTGATCATAAAAGCCTTCAACATATTTTCGATCAAAAACAGCTGAACATGAGGCAACGTAGGTGGGTCGAGTTAATAAACGACTATGATTGTGAAATTCGTTATCATCCCGGGAAAGCGAATGTGGTGGCTGACGCTTTAAGCAGAAAGGAACGAGAACCAATTCGAGTACGAGCAATGAACATAAAAATTCGCATGAATCTCAACTCACAAATCAAAGAGGCTCAACGAGAAGCTCTTACTAAAGAAAACATAGGAAATGAAATAATGAAGAAGTATGGGAAACAACTCATTATGCGGGAAGATGGAATTCGATATTTTGCAAACCGTATTTGGGTACCAAAGTTGGGTGGATTAAGGAAGTTAATATTGAATGAGGCACAAAAGACAAGATACTCGAGACATCCTGGAGTTGGAAAGATGTACCAAGATCTTAAGACGCATTATTGGTGGCCTAATTTGAAGACAGACGTTGCAACATATGTTGGGGAATGTTTAACTTGTTCCAAAGTCAAAGCAGAACACCAGAAGCCGTCAGGGTTACTTCAACAACCAGAAATTCCAGAATGGAAATGGGACGGTATTACCATGGATTTCATCACGAAGTTACCAAAGACTGCCTGGGGATATGACACCATTTGGGTAATTGTTGATCGTCTTACCAAATCTGCACATTTCTTGCCTATAAAGGAAACAGATAGAATGGAGAAATTATTACGATTATATATAAAGGAAATAGTTTCAAGGCATGGAATACCTATTTCCATTATATCCGATCGTGATAGTAGATTTACATCAAAGTTCTGGCAATCACTACAGGAGGCCCTAGGAACTCGTTTGGATATGAGTACCGCATATCATCCGCAAACTGACGGGCAGAGTGAAAGAACAATTCAGAATCTTGAAGACATGCTTAGGGCATGTGTGATCGATTTTGGAAACGGATGGGATAAGTATTTACCGTTAGCAGAATTCTCGTATAATAATAGTTATCATGCGAGCATTAAAGCTGCACCATTCGAAGCACTGTATGGAAGGAAGTGTAGATCTCCTATCTGTTGGAATGAAGTAGGAGATCGACAATTAACTGGTCCCGAGATCATACATGAAACTACTGAAAAGATAGTACAAATCAAGGAGAGATTGAAAACAGCCCGTAGTCGCCAAAAGAGCTACGCCGATGTCCGAAGGAAACCATTAGAGTTTCAGATCGGGGACATGGTTATGCTAAAGGTGTCACCTTGGAAAGGTGTAATACGCTTCGGAAAAAGGGGTAAACTGAACCCAAGATATGTAGGCCCGTTCAAGATCATCGAACGCATTGGACCGGTAGCTTATCGACTCGAGTTACCGCAACAACTCGCCGGAGTACATAATACCTTTCACGTCTCAAACCTTAAGAAGTGTCTTGCAAAGGAAGATCTCACCATTCCTCTTGAAGAAATCCATGTCGACGAGAAACTACAATTCATCGAAGAACCAATCGAAATCATGGATCGTGAAGTTAAACAGCTCAAGCAGAGCAACATACCGATAGTTAAGGTTCGTTGGAATGCTAGAAGAGGTCCCGAGTTTACGTGGGAACGAGAGGATCAGATGAAACAAAAGTATCCACACTTGTTTCTCGATGACGCAAAATAGGTACAATTTTAAAATTTCAGGACGAAATTTATTTAACGGGGAGGTAATGTAACGACCCGCACTTTTTCGATCGTTCTATACTTATAAGATTAATATTTACATAAATTAAACCTTACCAACATGATAAGCAATCCAAATTGTTGAGACTTATGTTTTCGAAAAGAGTTTTACACAACGTTTGACCGTCTAGTTTGACCGATGATATCACGAACTATACAATATATGATAATTATACGTTTGTGTATATATATGTATATATACATATTTAACATGATCTAAGAATGTTTTAATATCTCATTTTGTATTAATAACAATAAGTTATAAGTATATTTTGAAACTACTAACTTAAGTTTTCAAAACGATAACCATACGTAACGTTATTTGACTTAAATACTTATAACCTATAATGTTTATACATATATCGTATAAGTAATGTATTTAATCACTTTTAAAGGGCTTACATACATAAAACAATATAAGTATATTTACAAAAGATAGCTATATTTGAATCCTCGTTCCGTTTTCTCAAAGATTTCTATATGTATACCTAGGGTATATGTACCCGTATCATACGCAGCTTCTAGATGTATTTACTATTGGTATATACCAATAAAAATATGCTCCTTAGCAGCCTTAAATGATTAAGAAACATGTGGAACCAACCATTTGTCAAGTAGCATGAATTATTTAGCAAGAAAACAAAGTTAGGTATCTTTTTTTTCCTTTATAACCTAAAAACGTTTTTATGCATGCACACCATTTCTTCACCCCATTTTCTCATACTTACACTTCCATTTCTCTCTCAAAATACTCTTAACTTCATACTTGATCATCTCCAAGCATTTTCCCCATCATTTAGCTTCAAAAACAACACTTAAACCTCATAAGAAAACCTTACAAAAACACTTCAAGAAATCCTTCCAAGAACACCAACTTACTTCCAATCTTTCATCCACTTCCATCACCCTTTTGGTTCTAGGTTCTTACTCCTCTTTTACAGCAACCTTGTCCAAGGAACTTGAGGTAGAATCCATGTTCATAACCTTATTCGATTCATATATATACAGCTATCTTATTTTGTGGTATAAAAGTTTAACAACAAGAACATAGTTTGAAAGTTTTCAAACTTGTTTGCAAACTAAATAGATCCTTCTAACTTAACTTTTAAAATACTTCAAGACCTGTAATATATCTTAAATATATGCTAATTTAACAAGGTATAACTTGGTTTTTCAAAGAACACCTTAAAAACTGAATTTACGACATCGGAGTGCAACCGGGGGCTGTTTTGGGTTGGATAATTAAAAACCATCTTAAACTTTGAATTGGAGGTTTATTTTCTGGAAAAATGATTTTTACTATAAATATGATAACACATAAAAATTTCATGATTTAACTCAAAGTATAAGTATTTTTAGAAAAATAATCATTTAAGGTTGTTTACATGATGGAAAATGATTAACTTCATAAGTTTCACTAAAGTTTGACCTATGACCTGTGATTTCGAATACAAACTAAAGTATTTACAGTTCATAGTCTTAAAGAGGGACTCGATCCAAGGAAGTGGCAAGTTGAATCAACGAAAACGGAGTTCTAACGAAGAAACTATGACCAAAACGAGATCGGATATCTAAGACTAGTTTGGCTACGAAAATAATTGGAGAAAATTAAATAAATCACATCTTTTTAAAATAACATGATATTTTATATATATGTACTCATAATTTAATTTTATATGGTTCAGGATCACCCGTAAACAATACGAGAAGATTAATCATAAGATCCCATGATTGTACGCAACACGTCATTTGACAACACCGGTACTTTATGTACGCAACACGTCATTTGACAACACCGGTACCATGGGTCAAGATTAATCTCGACCAATACATATACGATGGGGGTTTTTATTTATTTCATTGGGGGTTTATTAAACACCTAAAAATGAACCATTAAAATTGAATTACTAACATCGGACTGCTAACTACGGACTAAGAAATTATTAAAACTATTAAAAGTATAAAAAGTATATATATGTGACGATTGTTTAAAATAGAAATATATTGATAAACTATATATGGATAGGTTCGTGATATCAATCGGAGACCAAGTCGAAATTACATATCTTCAAGACGAAAGTGAGTATATAGTCCCACTTTTAAACTCTAAATATTTCGGGATGAGAATACATGTATTTTATGTTTTACGTTATGGACACAAGTAACTGAAAAATATATTCTACGTTGAGTTGTACCACTGGCATACTTCCCTGTAGCTTGGTAACTAATATTTACAGCGGTATTGTAAACGCGAATCCTGTTGATAGATCTATCGGGCCTGACAACCCCAACCGGACTGGACGACCAGTATTCAACGGTTGCACAGTACTTCGTTTCGTGACTACACTTGGTACGGTGTAGTAAGATTTCATAATAAAGGGAATATGCGACGTGATTAAATGTTAAGTATGGTTACCAAGTGCTCAACCACTTAGAATATTTTTATTAAACTGTTTATATATGAAATCTTGTGGTCTATATATATATTGCTGCCGGCACTAAACCTATATCTCACCAACTTTATGTTGACGTTTTAAACATGTTTATTCTCAGGTGATAATTAGAAGTTTCCGCTGCATTATGTTGAATTTGAGCAGGATCTTGCGTACGCATATTTGTGTCAAAAATAAGACTGCATATCCAAGAACTTGTGTTGTAAAATATGCTAGAAATCGTGTTGTTATCATCATTTGTAAAGTTTGTAAGTCGAAGATTATCGCTAAACGATAATCATCTTTATTTTGTCCAAAGCTTGTATCAAAAATAAGAATCATGGTTTGTAATGTATAATATATGCAGTTTTTCTTTTAAAAATGTCACATATAGAGGTCAATACCTCGCAATGAAATCATACGTTATCTAACACGTTCTTACGGTTAAGGACGGGTTATGACAGGATGCTTTAGTACTTCGAAGTTATATTAAACACACTTGATCTGGTGTACTTTAGAGGGTAAAACATGAACGTTAAGGCTGGTTACCGGGTGCCTACAACTTATAGAGTACTTTTATACACTTGCGAGTGTACATATATTTATAAACGGAAATCTTTTGGTCTATTAATATACTGAAATGATTGTTATGATAAACCTATGAACTCACCAACCTTTTGGTTGACACTTTTAAGCATGTTTATTCTCAGGTATGAAAGAAATCTTCCGCTGTGCATTTGCTCATTCTAAAGATATTATATGAAGTCATACATGGCATATTTAGGTCAGTACCTCGCAATGGGACCAGATGTTGATGACTTCGTCCAGGTGGATTCAGACGGGTCATCACATCGGTCCTTATTAAAGGCTCTCCAACTAAACAATTTAATCCTAAAAAGAGAGTTAGACAAGGGATCCTCTTTCTCATTTTCTTTTCATAATTGATGCCGAAGGTTTGAATTATTTGTTTAACGAAGCGTCAAAAGTAAATCTCATCAAAGGTGTCTCCGTGGGTAATAACAACATCAAAGTCTCTCACCTTCAATATGCGGATGATACGATAATTTTCGGTGAATGGGATCAAGTAACGGTCAAAAACTCCTTAAAGATTCTCAAATGCTTCGAGGATCTTTTAGGGCTAAGAATTAATTTAAGTAAGAGTTGTGTGTACAGTATAGGTACATCAAAGGTTGAACTTGAATCATTAACAACGTGTCTAGGATGTCAGCAAGGAACACTCCCTTTCACTTATCTCGGGCTCCCCATCGGTGCAAAATTGAAAAAACTGGATTCTAGTTATAGAAAAATTGACAAAAGACTTTCAAATTGGCGGGCTTGGACCATCTCATATGAAGGAGGTTTAACTCTTATCAAGTCGGTACTTTCTAGTCTCCTCTTTATTATTTTTCCCTTTTCATTGCCCCGACCCCAATTTAAAAAAAAAAAACCTCGAAGGTTTAAGGCGTAATTATTTTTTGGGAGGGTCTTCGGATCATAATAAAATAGCATGGGTTTCATTACCTTATTCCTTGGGTGGTTTAAATGTAGTTTTTTTTTTAAAAAATCAAAAATTATGCACTCCTTGGTAAATGGTGGTGGATATTTTTTAATGAACAAAACTCTTTTTGAGTCCGAATCATTAAGAGTATATATGGACATTCGGGAGGGTTAAATGAATCAGGTAATTTCCTCTCGCCGACTGATAATAGACCCTGGTGTAATATTATTCGTATCGGCAACACCCTAAACGAGTTAGGGTGTAATTTTTCTAATTCGTTCGTTAAGATTGTTGGACTTGGAAGAGATACTAGTTTCTGGTTAGACAGATGGTGGGAACCGAAGCACTAAAAGACAAATATCAAAGGCTTTTTCGTTTAGAAGTGGATAAAGATGTATGGATATTTAATAGAGTGACTTGGAACTCTCCAGGAGCAAACTTCTCATGGAATTGGTTTGTTCTGCCAATAGGCCGTAATGTTGCTGATATTGTCATAGTTTGTAATGGAATCTAAAAAAATTTCATAACAGGAAAAGAAATGGATGAATGGAGATGGTATTTGGACAAAAATGGAAAATTCTCAACAAAGGCTCTAAACAATATCATTGATCAATGATCGATTCCATCACCTCCACAATGTATACCAACTCCATTGAACAAATTGATCCTTCAGAAAATCGGGATATTCATTTGAAGAGCTAAAATAAACAAAATACCGGTTAGAATCGAGTTAGACAAACGTGGCATTGATCTACATTCGGTAAGATGCCCTGTGGTGATGTTGATTTAGAATCGGTACAACATATTTTAATCGAATGCAACTATGCTAAACAAGTTTGGAAGCTTGTGAAATGTCCCGTTCTTATTGATTAAAAACGTTCCATATTAATTGATTTCGTTGCGAGGTTTTGACCTCTATATGAGACGTTTTTCAAAGACTGCATTCATTTTAAAACAAACCATAACCTTTATTTCATCAATAAAGGTTTAAAAAACTTTACGTAGATTATCAAATAATGATAATCTAAAATATCCTGTTTACACACGACCATTACATAATGGTTTACAATACAAATATGTTACAACGAAATAAGTTTCTTGAATGCAGTTTTTACACAATATCATACAAGCATGGACTCCAAATCTCGTCCTTATTTAAGTATGCTACAGCGGAAGTTCTTAATAATCACCTGAGAATAAACATGCTTAAAACGTCAACAAAAATGTTGGTGAGTTATAGGTTTAACCTATATATTATCAAATCATAATAATAGACCACAAGATTTCATATTTCAATATACATCCCATACATAGAGATAAAAATCATTCATATGGTGAACACCTGGTAACCGACATTAACAAGATGCATATATAAGAATATCCCCATCATTCCGGGATCCTCCTTCGAACATGATATAAATTTCGAAGTACTAAAGCATCCGGTACTTTGGATGGGGCTTGTTGGGCCCGATAGATCAATCTTTAGAGTTCACGTCAATTAGGGTGTCTGTTCCCTAATTCTTAGATTACCAGACAAAAAAGGGGCATATTCAGTTTAATAATCCAGCCATAGAATGTAGTTTCGATTACTTGTGTCTATTTCGTAAAACATTTATAAAAATTGCGCATGTATTCTCAGCCCAAAAATATAAAGGGTAAAAAGGCAAATGAAACTCACTTTCACGGATTTTTTACTTCGTCGGGAAGGAAGACTTGGCCACTGGTCGATTCACGAACCTATAATAAATATGTACATATATATATCAAAGTATGTTCAAAATATATTTACAACACTTTTAATACATTTTTGATGTTTTAAGTTTATTAAGTCAGCTGTCCTCGTTAGTAACCTACAACTAGTTGTCCACAGTTAGATGTACAGAAATAAATCGATATATATGATCTTGAATCAATCCACGACCCAGTGTATACATATGATAATGCTAAAAACGAACATATATTTCATAGCATTATTCCTCAAGAAAGACAAGCTTTTAGTTGCAATTGTTCTATTTACAAGTGATATTCGTTTAAATAATAAAAGGTGAAGACAAAAGACAGATTCGACGAATTGAAGACGCAAACGACCAAAAAGCTCAAAAGAACAAAAGACAATCAAAGAGGTTCCAATTATTGATAAGAAACGTCTCGAAATTACAAGAGTACAAGATTCAAAACGCAAAGTACAAAATATAAAATTGTACGCAAGGACGTTCGAAAATCCGGAACCGGGACCAGAGTCAACTCTTAACGCTCGACGCAACGGACTAAAAATTACAAGATTAACTATGTATATAAATATAATATAATATATAATTAATTATATTAATTATATATATATTATATATATATTATAAAACCGTCGGCAGAGAAAGACTCCAAGGGTGTGAGCTGTAAATTCATTCTCCGCGACTCGCGGAGTTTGAAGAGGATTTTACCGCGAGTCGCGGAGCCCCAAATTTCGAAAATCCCTATAAAGCCAACCGAATTCTGATCAAAATAAATAATCTATTTTCTCTCTTCTCTCATATATACGTAAAATATATATATATAATTTATATTTTAATTTTAATTTTAATTATAATTCTAATAATAAGGGTATGTTAGCGAATGTTGTAAGGGTGTAAGTCGAAATTCTGTCCGTGTAACGCTACGCTATTTTTAATCATTGTAAGTTATGTTCAACCTTTTTATATTAATGTCTCGTAGCTAAGTTATTATTATGCTTATTTAAAACGAAGTAATCATGATGTTGGGCTAATTACTAAAATTGGGTAATTGGGCTTTGTACCATAATTGGGGTTTGGACAAAAGAACGACACTTGTGGAAATTAGACTATGAGCTATTAATGGGCTTTATATTTGTTTAACTAAATGATAGTTTGTTAATGTTAATATAAAGATCTACAATTAGGCATCCCTATAAATTACCATATACACTCAATCGGACACGATGGGCGGGGTATTTATATGTACGAATAATCGTTCATTTAACCGGACACGGGAATGGATTAATAGCCACTAGAATAATTAAAACAGGGGTGAAATTACATTCAAGGGTAATTGGTGTAATTGTTAACAAAGTAGTAAAACCTTGGTTTACACGCAGTCGATAACCTGGTGTATTCATTAAACAAAGTATTAAAACCTTGTTACAATTCGAATCCCCAATTAGTTGGAATATTTAACTTCGGGTATAAGAATAATTTGATGAGGACACTCGCACTTTATATTTATGACTGATGGACTGTTATGGACAAAAACCAGACGGACATATTAAATAATCCAGGACAAAGGACAATTAACCCATGGGCATAAAACTAAAATCAACACGTCAAACATCATGATTACGGAAGTTTAAATAAGCATAATTCTTTTATTTCATATTTAATTTCCTTTATTTTATATTTAATTGCACTTCTAATTATCGCACTTTTATTTATTGTTATTTAATCGCACTTTTAATTATCGTACTTTTTAATTATCGCAATTTTATTTTATCGCACTTTTATTATTAGCAATTTCACTATCGTTATTTACTTTACGCTTTAATTTAAGTCTTGTATTTATTTTATATTTTACATTAGGTTTTAACTGCGACTAAAATCTTAAAATCGACAAACCGGTCATTAAACGGTAAAAACCCCCCTTTATAATAATAATATTACTTATATATATATTTGTATTTTTATAAAAGTAAACTAATATAGCGTTGAGCTTTGTTTAAAGATTTCCCTGTGGAACGAACCGGACTTACTAAAAACTACACTACTGTACGATTAGGTACACTGCCTATAAGTGTTGTAGCAAGGTTTAAGTATATCCATTCTATAAATAAATAAATATCTTGTGTAAAATTGTATCGTATTTAATAGTTTTTTTCTAGTAAAATATAAACTATTTTATATACACCTCGCATAACATCAAGTATTTTTGGCGCCGCTGCCGGGGAGATCTCTTAAAAGCCGGAAGCGGAACGCTAATATAAAAAAAAAAGATTTTTTGTTTAGTTTTATTAAAATTTGCTTTTGTAAAAATACGTTTTAAATATTCGAAAATATAAAAAGAAAAACAAAAATATAAGTATTTTTAAGATTTTGTTAAATATTTAAGTTTTATAAGTTTCTTTATCTTTATTTTAGTCTATAATAATATAAATTTTATTAAATATCTTTTATTTATAGAAAAAACAGAAAACAGAAAAAAAAAAAAAAAACGCGTAAAAATTTCAAACTGCTCCAGATCTGAAATTCTGAACCCCGCGACTCGCGGGGTTTGATGCATTAATTACCGCGACTCGCGGAGACTTTCTGACACGCCGACAGAAGCCCTAATTTAGCATTAATTACGGGTATTAATTAATTATTATTATTATTTAACCCTAATAATTATTATTATTATTATTAGTTTTATTTTAAGATTTACTTTTTATTTAATTTGTTTTATTTAGTTAAATAAGTTTAATTAAATTGTAAAATTAGTAGTTTTATTAAATAAATAATATAAAAATAATATTTTTATAAAAATTGTACTTTTTATATTTTGTCCCTTTTTAATCGTTGTAGCATAATATTTGTATTTTTCTCTCATATTTAATTTTAAACTTAGTTTTTGCTATAGTTATTTTTACTCCTAGATTTTTAGGCTTTGCCGTAGAATTCCTTAAGTGCTTTTTCTTTAGACTAAGATTTAGGTACTTTAAAATTTTGCGACGCCTTTTTAAGTTTTAGTTTCTTTTTAAGTTATTTCCATTTGGTATTTAGTTTTTCCTGTAAGCTTTAATATTTTTTAGACACCTTTTACTATGTATCAATTATCATTCCAATTAGTAATTTCAATTTGCGATTATAATTTTAAGTTAGTTGTAGTAATAAGGTTAGGTTAGTCAAGTATTTTTAAGTTTTTATAAGTTTCTTTTATTTTTCCGTCACCTTTTATTTTTTTTTCAACCATTTTTCTTTTTCGACCTTTTTCGACGAACTCTTTTTCTCTCTTATTTCTCGCCATCCTAGTTTTTAGGACATAGATTTTTATTCTACTTCTTATCTAAATTTCTTAAAATTACGAAAATTTATTTTGAGTGGTTAAATTGATAGACATCAAAATTTTCTGGTTCGTAGTAATAGTTGGATTTGTACGTGGACCGGGTTATTGGAGCCAAACAGTCCTCAATTATATTGAGACCAAACGAATCCTGCCCCTCTGCTGCATCTTTTGGCTATTCGAAACGTGGGCAAAATCAGAAAAGTCTATTGATTGGATAACTTATTATAATTTTTCTTTCCTTTTTAAAAACTAATAGGATATTCAGTGAATGCACCGAGCAAGACGTTCATCACGTTTTGTACGTTCACCACCTGTAACTAGATCAAGACATTTAGCAAAAATAACCGCCGTTGATTTTTCTTTAGAATCGTCATCCAGTCGACCAAGTACTTCAGTTCAAATTTCCGATAATCCATTTTTTGAACCCAACATCACAATTGAGAATCCAGAGAATATTCAGGAACGGTTCGTAGATCCTGAACCATTAAACTTTCCTCCGGAGCCACCAATCATTCAAACAGAGATTGTTGAGGAACGAACCATTAAAACAGAATCATCTAGTGATACCGATTCAACAAATTCAATTATGGAGAATCTGGAACCTTTAAGTATGGAAGACCGAATGAGAGCTAAACGCACTGGCCAAGGTCACGCAATTACTCATCCAGACATTAATGCGCCAGATTATGAAATCAAAGGACAAATTCTACACATGGTGACTAATCAATGCCAATTTAGTGGTGCGCCGAAGGAAGATCCAAATGAACATCTACGTACCTTTAATAGGATCTGCACACTATTTAAAATCCGAGAAGTGGAGGATGAACAGATATATCTCATGTTATTTCCCTGGACTTTAAAGGGAGAAGCCAAAGATTGGTTGGAATCGTTACCTGAAGGGGCGATCGATACATGGGACGTTTTAGTTGACAAATTTCTTAAACAATTCTTTCCTGCATCTAAAGCCGTAAGACTTCAAGCAGAAATTGTTACGTTCACACAGAAGCCAAATGAAACTCTATATGAGGCGTGGACTAGATATGGAAAGTTGTTAAGAGGATGTCTGCAACATGGTTTAGACACCTGTCAAATAGTACAAATATTCTACCAAGGATGCGACATCACTACAAGAAAAGACATAGATATAGCAGCTGGTGGTTCTATTATGAAGAAAACCGAAACTGATGCTTACAAAATTATTGATAACACTGCTTCCCACTCACATGAGTGGCACCAAGAAAAAGACATCATTGGATCATCTAAAGCAGCTAGAGCCGATTCTAGCCATGACTTAGATTCCATTTCCGCAAAGATAGATGCTGTAGAGAGACGAATGGAAAAGATGACTAAAGATATTCACTCAATACGAATTAGTTGTGAG